>NC_083097.1:99782818-100382818 GCF_949774975.1 Lagenorhynchus albirostris | reverse complement strand
TTTAAAACAAACTATTGGTATTTTGAATATATGTTTTAGCTATTTTAGCTATTTTAGCTATTTACTATTTACTTCCTTGTCCTGACATACAAAGGCTGAAAAATCTAAGTCAAAGAACGAATTGCAAATTAGTTTCTGTTTATGAAAGGAATACAGTTTCTTAGCTGAAGGTTTTTCTTTTTCTTTTTTCTTTTCACATTTGAGATAGAAGCGTTCTTTTCTGATCCCTTGGAAGGATATTGGTTAGAAAGTGAGGTGTTTGAGATATTGATTCAACCTCTTGGCAAATTCTTGTAAGAATGACTTTCCTTGAAGAAAATGGATGTGTCCCTGGTGTCTGGTTTCTGTGATCCTCAGTTTGGCACCAGGCCTGACCTTCATGGTCAGATGGCTCTGGGTCACAGGGTAAAATGAAGCAATGGGGACAAGAAAGGAAAAACCTAAAAATTGTGGCAGACACAGTTTTTCCAGCTGCTATAGTTAGAGAGAAAAAGAGTAAACCATAGGCACTATCTGACCTGGAACTTGGAAGATGGGTTATTTCCCATGACTGGTTTGTCTACAACTTGTATGCTAAAGGGCCCCCAGCTCTGGGGGAAGGCCCAGGATAGAAGTTTTCCAATGAAAAGAAGAAAGATATCATCTTGGATATAGGACAGAAAGGATTCTAACCTTAGGAGATAGTTTTGTTCTTTGGTTGTTGTCTTTTCGTTTTCTTTTCTTATCAGAGTTTTTGGTCCCAATCTCTCCCTTTCCTCTCTGTCTCTTTACCCTCTGCCTCTGATTTCCTGAAGCTTTAGGTTGGGACCAGTGATATCTTTATGTTTTTACCTTTTCTGCTTAAACAAAGGTAGCCTGGATGTGAGAGCTGCTTGGGGACTTTTAATGACAGCATTATGGCATCAGAGTTGGTGCTTGGAGCAGGATTATTGGAAATTTATTGATTTCCTCCATTTATTAGATCCTTCTTCAATTTGTAGGACATCTCTCTTCCTATAAGACAGCCTCACAGAGGTAAATATGTGAAAGAGACAATGGATGTAAGAAGGAGATGAATTACATAATATAAAGGGAAAGCAAGAGGTGAGTCCTAAGTCAAATTCTCTCAATTTCCACCTATTCATAAAGCTGAACTTGTCCTCACATCTAGCAGTGAGAGTCTGTTCATAGGACAATCACCTCCATTTCAAGAGGAACTTTTTCAAGGTTGTGTTGCACTGCCTTTGGTGGAGGTCTAAGAATTTTGGGAGAGATTTTAATTGTTGACCTTGGAATTTAGGTTTCTAAGAACTATGTATATCCATTCAGTCATTACATAAAGATTTCCTAAGCATCTATCATTAGAAAATGTGGATGTCTGTGTGTTTGGGGCTGGAAGGAGCGAGATGGGGGTGACATGGAGAAGCAGGCTTAGGAAGACACATGAAATCATTTAAGCTAGAAAAATTATCTGAGGGTACAGCATGTTGTAGTTCTGTTCATTTTAGGCTTGAATAATACCTGAATTTATAATATGTGATCCTCTCTTATCACAGAGGTTACCATCAGTATTCTTCTTTTCAGAGAAGCAGAAATCCACATATTGGAGTACCAATGCAAGGACCACCTATTTTTGCTTTCATCTTTGGGCTCTGAGAGAGGTAGCTATATTTATTATGGTCTCTCTCATTATGGATATGTAGGACATATGTATAATTATAATTTGAGGCTGATTTTTAAAAATGAATATGTTAGAGTGTAATTTGTACAGATGAGTATTATTCAAATTTTTATATTAGGAAGTAATACATATCAATTTCATCGGTGATGCTGTTGCTCTCACATCAGATGTGTAACTCTCTCTCACCCTCAACACATATTTCACACACGCTATATACACACAGATTCCTTTGGGTTGGTTACTGGAGCCAACACGGCAGAAGGAAATGCTCTTGTTACCTTGAAGTTACGCTTGGTACACCTGAGAGCCGTGGGATCCTAGAATGCTGCCCTGATATTCAGGCATGGTTGGCACCAAGGAAAGATGCAGAAATGGCACATGGAGCTGGATATTAGTGGCCCAGCTGGCAGCATCATCAAGGGCTGGTTTGTGAGGTCGAGCCTGGTTTTTATGACATCAGCACTGATGAGTGCTAGTTCAGAGGTGAACTAGGGCCACTGAAGATGGCTAAAAGGATAAGAATCTGCAGAAGGATCACACTGAACTTTTTATCTACCACCTCCAAAGAGTTCCAAGTCATGCTTGTATTTGGGAATTAGAGGCAAACGGTTCTAGGAGCCTGTCTTTATTTCAGAAACTCAGTTTAACTGAAGGCATGAGAGACAAAGGACTAAGTAGACCCTTAAGATTCACTTTCCCCTCTCTCTTTATATGTCTCTCTTTCTCATCTGATAGGCCTGATAAGCTTACCTGGTATTTTTCACTGAGAAAATATCAAATCTAAGCTAACAGACTGTAGTTCCTTCATCTTCCCACTAACAACCTACAATCTTACCTCCACCTGCATTCAACCTCCTCCTGAAATGGAGAACTGTCCCCTCTTGTTAATCCTCTCCCTTTGCACAGGCTGGGATCCCACCTTGGTGCCCATTTCTCCTCCAGGTTTTACATTTGCTCTTATCACCTCTCCTGCTCTCTACTGGATCAATATCCAGAATATTCAAATGTAGTCTACAAGCTCCCATCTTCTAAGGGAACCTCTCTTAAGCTAAGATCTCTATTTCTAGCTTACCCATTATTTCTCTTCTAGTCTCTAAGCCAAACTTCTCAAAACACATCCTATCTTTATCATCCATACAGTCTGCAGCCCCCGTCGCGACTCTGAATGTGTTCTCTCCAAGTGTGTCAAACTAAATCCACATTGCCAAATCAAATAGATTTTTTGGCCTTCATCCTACTCCATCCTTCATCCTACCTCTGTGCGTTGCGTACTGTTTTCCACACCCTTATTCTTCACATTTTCTTCCGTCACAACTTTCAGGGCACCGTGCTCTCAAGTTGTTCCTCCAGTGTTTCCAGTCCCTTATTCTCCAGCTCCTTCTCCTCTAATCCCTAAACACTGCAATGCTTCAGGACTCAGCCCTGGGTTGATTTTTCTAGCCCTATACTCATTCTGATGACTTTAAATATATTTTAACAATGCACAAGTGTATACCCCAGCCCAATTCCACTTTGGAGATCCAGACTTATATTTTCAGCCTGACTGACCTACTTAGATATCTCACAAGCCTTTTGAATTTGCTATGTCCAGAAGGAAACAATTGGTCTTTATCCCCAAGAGCCTACCCATTTCTCAAGTTTTTCCCATTTTAGAAAGTGACACAAGCAGTGCAGTTGCTCAAGCTAGAAATCTTAGTCATCCTTGACCCCCTTCCTTACTCCTCCATATCCCACCTATTACCAGGTTCTGCCCATTATTCCTCATCTCCATCTCTGCTACCAGCACCCTAGGCCAAGCTCTCATCTGCTTTCACCTGGATTCCTGCAGTAGCCAAATAACTGAGGTCCCTATGTCCACTGGGCAGCTGGCGGAAACTGTGCTGTTTCCACAGCTTTATCTTGTGTGCCTGTCCCCTCCCTTCATCACACTCTGGCCACATGTGGACTTTTTAGTTCCATTTTAAGATCCCTCTTACCTCAAGGCCTTCATACGCGCTACCTTTAGCCAGCATATCTCCTCCTCCTGTCGTTCGCATCCCCTCACATCCTGACGATTGGCTAATGATTTCATACCTTTCATGTCTCAGCTGAAATGTCACGAGGTTGTCTCTAACCAAGAACCTAAATGTCCACCTCCTACCATTAGACACTGTCACATTACAATTTGAATGTTTATATTTATTTTTATTTATTTCCTATCATTTCCTCCATAAGACTAAAAACTCCAGGAGATCAAGGACTGTGTCTACCTTTTTTATGACTCTATATTTAGTACTTAGTACTTGGACTTAGTACTTAGTACTTGGACTATATTTAGTCCAATGCCTAACAATAAATATTTATTGAATGAACAAACTTCTGTCCTCTTTGTCCTGCTTAATTAACACTTATAAGCCTGGCAGCATAGCCATACCCTTTTTGTACCACACATATGCCTCTCTCTTTAGTGACATAAAAAGGTATTGTTCTTTGGAATTAGACAGATCTGGCTCTGACACCATTACCGAGCCCACTGTGTGACTTTGGGTTACTTGCTTAATCTCAGTTTCCCCACCTGGAAAGTAGGGAAGTAATATCTGACATATAGTTATATT
Organism: Lagenorhynchus albirostris; assembly: GCF_949774975.1. Lineage (NCBI taxonomy): Eukaryota > Metazoa > Chordata > Mammalia > Artiodactyla > Delphinidae > Lagenorhynchus > Lagenorhynchus albirostris. The sequence goes on along the minus strand of NC_083097.1, from coordinate 100,378,564 downwards.
ACGATGATTAAAATGAGAACATGTATATGAAGTACTGATCATAAAGATATTTAATAAAATTTACTTCCCTTTATTCCATTCCTCCTAATAAAATCCAAATACTTTTTACCTAATAGACACACACACACACACACACACACACACACGCACACACATACAACATTTGACTGTGAGAACATCCATCCTACCCTTCTGAGTCTTTCTGATTGTGACCTTCCCACTGAGGGGTTTGCCTTTAGAGAATGAGATATTTAGCTATGGAACAGCACTGATGATATTAAACCAAATATAAAACTGTAGCCCTAAATAATTTGAGTTTGTATTATAAGGGCATGTTCTCAAATATGAAGGTAACACAAAGAGAAAGGCAATAATATTTTTGAGTGTAGAAGACATTACATTAAAAGAAAACACCAGATGGCAGCACCTGATGCTAGAGATGTGTTTGATGGGATTTTAGTTCAAACCTGAGCATCAAGGATGCCAAAGGTAGCTTAAAACTACATTCAGAGAGACAATATTTTATTAAAAAAAAAAAAAAGACATTCCCTAAAGAAAAATAATGCCTATTTTGTAATATAGTATAGGGTTTTTAGAAACAGTGTTTCACATGTTACCAGAAAAATACTAAGAAACTAACCCTAAGCATTATGTAACTAATAAAAGGTAATAAAACAAATGCTTAATTTTAGGTTGTAGTTATATTTAATTAACTCTGTCAATCTGTGTTCCAATTAGACAGAAAGGCCTTAAGTCAAAGAATGAAATACTATCAGCTTATAGAAAAGGGAAATTTTTCCCAAATATTAAATGCAAATATTAAAATGTATTCACTCATATTAAAATAAGAGGCAATAGTGACCTCTATTCTTGTATACTTTTAGCATTACTTAGACCATTGCTTGCTAAAACAGACATCAAAGGGTTGCATTAAATAAATGCAATATTAAAATTTAAAATGATAATCTATAGTTTTCCATATTATGCATCAAATTTCATCTGGAATTAACACTACTTTTAAAACCTTGCTAAGCTGGATATTGCTTGTTCAGGCTTTCCTTCTTTTAGAGGCAAAAAGGGGAGTTTGATGTTGCTCTGACACCATATAATGGGAGAGCAACACCCCAGGCAGTCACACCTTTTATTTATTTTTTAATTTTTTAATTTTTAAACATCTTTATTTGAGTATAATTGCTTTACAATGGTGTGTTAGTTTCTGCTGTATAACAGTGAATCAGCTATATGTATATATATGTTCCCATATCTCCTCCCTCTTGGGTCTCCCTCCCACCTTCCCTATCCCACCCCTCTAGGTGGTCACAAAGCACTGAGCTGATCTCCCTGTGCTATTCGGCTGCTTCCCACTAGCTATCTATTTTACATTTGGGAGTGTATATATGTCCATGCCACTCTCTCACTTCTTCCTAGCTTCCCCCTCCCCCTCCCCGTGTCCTCAAGTCCATTCTCTACATCTGCGTCTTTATTCCTGTCCTGTCCCTAGGTTCTTCAGAACCATTTATTTATTTATTTTAGATTCCATATATATGTGTTAGCATACGGTATTTGTTTTTCTCTTTCTGACTTACTTCACTCTGTATGACAGACTCTAGGTCCTTTTAAATAAAAATCCGCATCAACGGTTTTATTCCTCTTACAGTGCTGCTTGGGATCCTTCACAACTTCACTGTGAGATCAGAGAGAGTGAATTCAGCCCTACGTTTTGGATGAGAAGCAACGGAACAATTCAAGCCCATTCAGTGGTGACAGGGCAAAGCAGAGCTGGCACAGAATGCCCATCGACGACTTGGAGGAGGACCGTCTTAGCGGCGTTTGTTTGTTTAGATTTGATTGACGGGTAACAGGAGCATCTGTGTCATCAGAGAACTGAGCCAATCTATGTAGGAGGAACATTCCGAGCGGAGGGTAATCCACTCTGCCAGCGAAACAGTCACTGTTGCCCAACTGCAATGAGTAGTTTCCAAGTTCTGTGATCATGATTCTGAAAATATTTTTCTCACCTGAGTTCACTACAAGATGGAGCCCCCTGAGAACATTGGGCAAGATCGCTGATTCTAATCTGAAGTCAGAACAAGGATTCTAGAGGGAAATTGTTCTGATTGACATGAGAAGAGAGGAAGCAAACATCTGAATTGAAAAAAAACAGTGCATGTGTCTCACAGTCAGCCAAAAGCTGGCCGCCACAGGCAGATGAAATTCTGAAATCTAATAATGCACAAGGCAGTGATCTTTATGGAAATGAATGATTCACTGCACTATCTAAATCTTAAATGATACAAAGATAGAAAAACAGCAATAGACGGGGTCAAAATGCAACCAAAGGAGAAAACTACACTACCCAGGAAAGGCTTTCTGCTGAAAGCACAATGCAGTGGCAAATGTCTTTTCAAGGGAAGGGATAAAGTCTGTTGGTTCAAGAGATCTTTTGCCTCTCAGAAGACTAGGAGTTTTCTCCATTTTAATGAACCCAAGCTTGCTCCAAATCTGGCAGCTAAAGGGACCCTATGTTGGATGACATTTCTATGCCCTCCACTAAAGCCTGTGTGGTCCCCAAAAGGGCCAGCACATATCTGACGGCAGTGGGTGCCAGTTTCTCACTGACACGCACCTTTTCAGGTCGGGAGCAGAGTTGGTCACACTCTGACAGAGCCGTGTCCTCTTGATGCCCCTGTTCCAAAGGACTCCCTCTACTCTGATCTCAAAGTGCAAGTCACCGACAGCCCTCACTGGCCTCTCCTCCTGACATTCTCCCCTCCAGATGACTGAGTGAGTCAGGGGTGTCCTCTTGTGAAGCCAGGGGCCCAGGCCAGCCTCTCTCAGCAGTCGTGACTGAGTGAGAACACGCTATGCTCAGCCTGCTGGCTCCACTCTTGGGAGCACAAAGTATGTGTTACAGCAACAAGCACGAGAATTCTGACCACACTCTTTCCTATCTTGAGATCTGTAATGAGAACACTTAAAGCAAATGCATACAATCAGGAAACAGGGCTGAAAGTCAGAACACTAACGGAGTTTCAGATTTGTGGCTCTATGACATGGATTCTTTCGCTCACTGGATCCAGACCCCACACGTTTTGGAAGAAAAGCAACAGCCAGAAGATGAGAAAAACAGTTCATGTTTATGAGACCAGCCTGAAGCCCATGCCACACTTACGAGTTTCGGTTTTCGTTCGGCAAAGAAACTAGCTGTTCTTTTTCAATTTCATCGGAAAATATGCCCATTAGTCTGACTCTTCAGCTTTAAGATCACTGTCTTGGAACCTTCTAAACCAGTAAGTGAAGGATCTCACTTAAAGATTTCATTTTAAACATAGAAGTTAGGAAAAAGTACCTGACATTTGCCAAAGTAATGCAATAAAAGAAGTAACGAAGAAAAACTGGGTAAAAAATGAAGTATGGCTACCCATCCCCCAATCCCTCTGGTTTAATTTTTGCAATAGCTTGGGTAACCTTAGTCTCCTGAGAACAGTTCGTTTAAAAAACTCCTGCAGGTGGGACATTTCAAGTAGCAAGTCACAGAGAAAAGCCTTTGACCACCTCCTATTTCTCACGACTTGATGTTCTGTAAGGTGTGACACATGGCAGCACAACCACTTCCCTAGCTTCATGGAAGGACAAAACACATGGACCACACTCTATCTTGCATCCTTCCCCAGTCCTGGTTGATGATGAAATTTCAGGTGAAGGCCCAACAACATTTCACCATACAGGTTGGGGATCCCTGGGGTCATGCTTATTTACAACTGCCCAAGTCATGGCCTGGTGTCTGACCCAAACACAGGGTACAGAGCAGCAGCAGAAACTGAGCACTTCCTAGACCCATGAACACACCTAGTTGGCTTTGGGTCTGCACTGGGGTTAATCCCCCCAGATACTACAACCATATAAGTGTTAAAAGAAAACATGCTGCATTTTAAAGCATGTTTATTTCTGCAAGTGCTCCAGTGTTTAATTATGCTAAAGTCATTTGGGGTTTTTGACACAGATTTTATTTTAGTACGATAAACTCAGTATAACCAGCATGGCCAAAAATGAATTCCTAAGGTAGATGACTAAAATAAACCAGTAATAAATATTGGCTGTTGGAATGGGAATTATTTCTCTGTAATGTAGACACAGCATTACTGACTCATTTTCAAATACCAGTCTCTCCCAAGGATTATTGGTATGAGGGATCAAGGAAGAAAGAAGTCCATCTCTCTTTTGGGCAGCAGAATGGAAGGAGACTATGAATCCACCAGGCAAGGGTGTTTTTAAATCTACTTTGCCAACAGAGATATAGCCCTGGAGTCTGACAGGGGGTCAACTTAGGCTGCACTGAGGCAGAAATAAGGCATTGAAAGAAACCATCCTAAGAGCTGAGGGAGCTGATTCTGGGGACATTTTTCTCTCATTCCCCTGGAGGCAGAATGTACCCCCAGACCCACCCAGTGCATACCATGTGGCACGAATTACCTTATCAGTCACAGTGGGTACTGCCATGCTCCTTTGCTGCTTGGAATTAGTGGACTCTTTGAGGCCACCTTTATTCCATAATGTCAAATCTTGAACTTTTGGCCCGCTAGGTTGAGCTATACAACTTCTCTGGTGCACCAGAAAGCTGTCAGGGGCAAAGGTCCGGCTACAATTTGGGCAGGGTACGAGCTGAGCTTGACTCGGCCCCTCTTGGTTGGACTGTCCAGTTGGAAGGGGCTGAGGCTTCCGCGGTAGTGGCTGGCAGAACTCGCTAGGGAGCCGGTCATTTTCTATTTTCCACTTTTCCAGGCATTTGGGCTGATGTATAGGAAGGGACAGAGTGCCAAATTCCCTACCACAGACGTAGCAGATGAGAGCCCTTGGTCGGGTTGGGATGCCACCAGAAGCTTTCTTGAGAGCAGCAAGATTATCAGAACTGTTGGGGTTTGGTGCCCTGGGCCCCTCACCCTTCGGCCTGCAGCTTCTCTGATGAACAAGAAGCCGATCTGGCAAGAACTTGCGACCACAGGATTCACAGGGCAGCAGGTGAGCCTGGGAACCCTGGAATGCTGCCTGAAGATTGTAGGATCCACTTCCACTGAGAGGCAGTGGTTTGGAAGGTTCTGGCCTCCTCAGGTGCTTGGGCAACTTGCTGTTTTCAGTACGCCACTTCTCCAAGCACTGGGGCTCGTGAATGCCAAGCGATTGGGACCCAAATTCTCGGCCACAGATATGGCACACCTGGAACCCGGGCCTGCGGGATGGGATCACAGGGGGCCTGGGCTGACTTTCCGACATAATCCTCCTACTGGACCGTTTTAGGAGTATTACAGTTCCAGGTCTATTTTTCTGAGGGTCCGTCTTTATTTTTTCACCAGGATTGATATGCTCAATTTCTGGCAAAAAGCTAGAAAGGGATGCACTAGATAGAACAGCTTGGTTTATAAGGAAGGTAGACTCTTTAGAATGGTGGAAAGACTGTTGCAACGTGTTGGAAACCGTTTTCTCCTTTCCTCTTTCCATTAACAAAGAAGTCTTTCTCTAGTGCTTGCTCTGATTTCAGGCCAGACATATTTTGGGCTTCTGCTTAGAGAGAAGGTTAGTCAGGTTGGCTGTTCTGGGGTTCCACATTGTAGCCAGTACCTTAGACCCAAAGACAGTGACTCAGAGCTTCATTGCAAAGCAGCAGTCTGGAATGCTGGAAAGTCCCCATGAAACCTCAGATGCCTCCAAGATCTACAGGGGAAACATAAATCAAGAAGTTATTACATACACACACACAGACACACACTTAGATTTGAAGTTGATAAAGAAACGTGTTTTTTTTTTTTTTTTGACCTAGTATCCTCTTTGGCTAGCATAGTAACTAGCACTTAGGATTTGTTCAGTAAATGTTGAAATAAGTACGAAAAAAAATTCCATTATGAATTGCACTGTTACTGTGTTGAAAGTAGTGTTCTGCCCAAAGGAAGATGGACATTAATAGCACATCACAGACATATATGGCACAAACCAAGAGGCATGGTGGTGAGATCATGGAGGAGAGAACCAAGGCCTCTGAAAATGATTAATGAAACTGCAGATCATGTAAAAAGACCTCCTTCCACTACCTTAGGGATTCTTTTTAGTGCCATGGATTCCTTTGTCAGTTCTTTGAAGCCTAGGGACCTCTTCCCAGAATAATAATTTTAAAAGCAAAAAATAAAATTCTTACTAGTACAAGTGAAACTAATTTCATTGAAATAATTTATCAAATATTTTTAGTTGTGATTTATCTTTTACTTGAGCTATAAGTAATATGCTAGAATTTTTGAGTGTCCATGGGCCTAGGGTTAAGAACCGGCAGAAGAAGTAATTCAATAGTGAATAGGAGGATTATCAGGGAAACCATCAGAGAGAGGTAAACTTCTTGTAACCTACCAGGTATTCACTCTTCTTCATCATGGGACGGGAGTATTATTAAATTGTGGCCGTAACTGTCAAGCCAATATGCAACCCAGGGCTATACTCTTCCTGGCAGTATATCTGTACATCTTTCCTGGGATGAAGATGCTCAGACTTCACTTGATGCTCTTTTTATAGCTATTGTGTTCACGTTCTTGTTTTATATAGATATATCTCTATATAGATATTATCTATCTATGTATCTTCAAAATACCTTTTGTAAAAAACATGGCCAACAATTTTATTAAACCAGAAGAAAGGGCTGATAAGATCTCATTATGGTCAGAAGCCAAAGGAGTTTTTACCTTGGGTAAAGGCATGAGTCAGTTTTATCCCAGGTCTACAATCTAGCTCAAGAAAGGTAATTTTCAAAAGTCTTAGGACCTTCTTCATTTCCTGAAGGATGACCTCACTCTGGATTAGAGGCTCCTAGTCACAGAGGGAGAAGCACCTGATCTGAGGCTGGACCCTGCAGACCACAGCAGACACGGCTTCAGGTACAGCAAGGACAGCCGTGTTGGTAATATCAAAACACTGTTTGGGCATTGCGGTTGATGAGGGACAAAAAGAGCTGTGAGATATGCACCCAGTTCCCGTATTTTGGTGCCAAGAAAGGTCTACATCTTTGCAATTAAGGCTATCAAATCAGGTCTGGCACAGAAAAGGAAGTTATTCTTCATTTTGACAGATCCTAGGACAGTGATATTAACACATGTGACAAAAGAATGTGTTGGCCCCAAACAGAATGACCAACACAGAAAATGAAGCTTGAAGGAACAAAATTTATCACTTGATCATCACCATCCAAAGAGAAAATGGCTCTAGAGAACACAAAGAATCCAGTAAAATTATTTCATCAGGTTTTAAACAGCACATGACTGAAATAATCCTCCAAACCACTCTGCTTTTTTGGTTCTGATTTCTTGTTCACCAAGGATCTCCTGGTTCAGTTTCCCATTTTCCTTGATACCAGGAAGTTGCAGACAGCAAAAGTACTTAAGGAGACAGATTGGAAAAATCAATGCGATCAAATGAGCTTATTTCCCTAGACTTGCTTGCAGTCTCCCCCCCCCCCGTCCCCACACTGCTCCCTGGAGGTGAGAATTCTGAGAAAGCCCCATGACTTGCTCCAACACCTCCTGCATCTTTACCTAATCATAAAGTAAGAGAACTAATATTTACTGAGTGCCAACTATGCATCAGATATTGTACTAATTTTTATTTACATAATTTCATTTAATTCTCAAATGATTATGAGGCAGGTATTATTATTTTCTTTTTACAAATGAAGAAACTGTGACTCAGAAAAGACAAGTAACTTGCCCAAGACAGTCAGTTTCTAAATGACAGAACTGGGAATCAATTCCAGCTCTCTTTGGCTCCAATGCTCGACTCTTTCCATTATTCATTCTGCCTAAAATTCCACCGGCAGAGCTTCTTCTCTTAAGTTTTTTATCCCTGTTTTAATGTACGATTCATATGCCCCATGGGAAGGTAACTAAGCTCTCACCTGCTTTTATGCTCCCTTTTAGAAGAAGGAAGAGGTGAAAGGGAGGAGGGGAATAGGGCACAGAAGAGGAGAAATCTCCAAGATGGAAAAAGCAGGTGAGAAACTGAGGTTACTGAAGACAGCGTTTTTCCTTAAGCGGTAGGGATCACTTTATTTTGCTGTCAGTGGTTTTCTAGATGAAGTTTTTCCCTGTGTGGTGTGCAATACATAATCCTTTCCTTATCTCACCAGTATCCTTAATAAAAATCTACACTACTAGCTGCAGGTGGTGGGTGAGAGGAATTGGCTGCAGGGTGAAAGTGAAGGCTTCCCAAAGAGGTCAGAGGGCATTCAGTTTGCAGCCCTGTCACTATTTTGATTAGGGATGGATCTTTATGCGTGCAGGTGCTTGTGCACTACAAATATTTTCTCTGCAGCAAAAATGACAAAGCATCATAAAATTCCCATTGAATCTTCATCTTTTCTTTTTTAATCATCCTTTTCTTCCTCCAGTGTCCTCCTGAAAATTGTCTTATTGTGATTAAATGTATCAACGTATGGAAGATGAGGTAGCTAGAAGCAAGTGAAGTTTTGGGGAACTGGAGAAATTTATGATGTTTCTGCAGTGATTCTGCTAAGGCAATGTGACAAGGCACAGCATAGTCAGCTGCTCTATCCTATAAGTTAGTTCTAAAAGTGAGAGTGCTGGAAAATACTAAATACATATACTTAAATCACTTAAGAATTTGGCCTGTCACCCAGATACATCGTAAAGCAATGTTGCTAGTTTATAAAGAGAACCACTTTGCAAAGCCAGCCAGTTTCACCCCAAGCATCCATGGAGAAATGTTCACTCCAACTGGCCTGAATTATTCATTTTGACCATATTTGCAAATAGACTGTTTAAAGAATGTCTTGGAAGGCATCACGTTTTATCAATATGATGCCATTTTTCCATGCCCTTTGGTGTTCATGGGAAGGGAGAGACAAACTCACAAAGATGAATATAATAACCATGAAAATCCAAAACTCATCTTAGCATTAGGAGGTGTTTCTCTATAAAAGAGGGGAAAGAACACAAGCAGAAGTGTGATGAAGTCTTTTGAAAAATAATTTAGCTCTTTGAAACAAAATAAACATGGATACATGACATTTTCTCTGTTAGTATAGAATCCAAATTCTTTAAATGGACAAATGAATAAATAAGAAAGGTGGAGTTGGGACTTATGCTGGCTCTGAGTAAAATTATAAAATAGAGGAGGTTTGTCTTCAATATCTTCCATCCACCCCATTCAGTAGCCTCCCCTGCCTGGTACCCTCATATACACTCCAGTCTTCCTTACCAATGAAATCTTGCTTTCAGAAAAGAGCTGATAGACTCTTTTACACCAAGAATTATGATTGATGAGGTAATATCCCTCCCAGAGTCTGGCAGAGACAGCTAGTTCCCTACCAATAGTTACTCTGTGCAAATTCTCTCAAGTTAACAGAGCCCCACTTTCTAGCTGGGCACATGATTTCCCAGCCAAAAGTCTACAGGTTTCTTTGTAGCTAGTGGAAATATTATGTGGCACTTGTAAAAACTCCTATTGAAAAGTAGGGGACACAACATGCTCCTCTGCCCTTCCTTCATACTGATAACTGATGGCTGGAGCTCTAGCAGCCATCTTGGGCCAGATTACATTCGTGTAACCCTTGACATGACAGAGTAGAGATGTTGATGAACTTCGGTCCCTGATAATATTAGAGCCATCATAGAAGCTCTGGAGTGTCTTCCTTTGGCCTTATTTACATAAGAGAAATAAATGTTTATTTGTATCTTAGCCAATTTTTAAGAGTCTTTTACTCATGTGAAAACCTAACACTGAGTTATAGTTTAATAGTTGTCATTATCTAGGCACAAAATGAATTCTAATAGTGACATTTCAAATTTCAGGACCTTTTTTTGATGAGGAAAAAATTTGAGAGGTTTTATGAGGTAAAACTGACTTATTAAATATACAGTTTTTCCTAAAAATCAGAAATAGAAAAGCTTGAAACTTTAAATACTGAGCCAATGGTTCTTAAGAAACTGATTCACAATACCTCCTTTCCTGGAATTTTTTTTTTTTTAAGAAAAACATTAATTGACATTTTGCTTCAGAAGGATAGAACCCTATTTTTTTCCATGAGATTTTGAAAGAGCTAGCAGGCATCATTGTTGTGCCAGTTATTAATGCATTGTCTCTGTATTCCATACTCTCTTTCCTATATCCATCTTTGTGATGCTGGCACTGAGACTCTGCACACCCCATTTCTGCTTTGCCAGCCAGCCTTGCATTATGATTTACCAATACTGGTAATGGGGGAAGAATGTGAGGTTAGAGGAGAAAGAAGACTTATGTCTTTTTAAAGGGTTTCCTGCCTGCTTTTGGTTCTTGTGAGTATCACCCCAGCAATACTTCTTTATCTCAGCAAAAGCAGTTCTTTCCTGTAGCAGTAGCTGAAACCAGTTTACAGTTTTTGCAACATTTGCAAATCAGATTGATTTCCCCTCCCCCAGCAGAAAGCACCATCAGCCAGTCTGCTCTTCCTCTTTGGAAATAGGATTTTCAGCTCCATAGGGTGCTTCTTCTAAGTTGCTAAGTCGTAATAATTCAAACCTTTTCCCTCTGATCCTTCAGCCCTAGGAATGGTAGCTGCCACCTCCCTTATACAATAGTTCTCTCTTTTTACTTTGCTAGTTACCTAGGTAACAACTTCATTCCTGGTTAACAACTCTTTATATTCTCTCTGTTTAAATAACTGGTATGGTCTCTGTCTCTTGACTGATACAGCCACTCTCAGAATATAAGCAATAAAAATCTGTGATATTCAAGCTGCATATTACCTTACTATTGCAATAAACTCAAATGAATTATTTCATAGCAACTTAGAAAATAATATGATGCTTAATATTCAACCCCCAACTCATTCAGACCACTGAAAACATATCTTTATAATGTTTACACCATCACTAGCCTTCAAGAGCTAGAAAATGTTGCTCTTCCATTGTGATCAACTGAATTACACCATAAGGGGAAACCTGCCATTTTAGGCATATTCATATTCTTCTTAATTTTATATGATACTCTTCCTGTACTGACTACCCAGCCATATGGTCACCGCAGCCACAGAGGGAGTCAGAGTAAGGTAATCCCATTCATAGATCAGAGATGACCAGGAAGTGTTGAGGGGAGCTGGTCCAGTCACCCTGGTTGGTTCTCTCACTCCCTTCTGGGTAGCTCCTGGGCCAGTAGCATTTGCAGTCCTCAGTAATTCTGATATGCATGGACAAAAGAGCAACTGGGAACTAGAGGTGGTTGGGCTTGGGAAAGACAGGAGCAGTGTTTGAAAGGTAAAAAATGGAAACACTTTCAGAAAAGCCATTTAGCCTGAGGCATGACTTCTAGGGAATCTGGGTGTCCATACTGACATTCCCAGGCTGATTTTGAATAGCTAATGCAAAATTTCCCCTTCCTTGTCTCTCCTTCACTGTGAAGAATTTTAAACCAAGATATAAGTTCTTTCACTTTTATTCCATCTAATTGTCGGGTGTAGACATAATAGTCTATGGTGTTAGGAAAGCTATGAAAACCAAAAATGGGAGAAATGCACCTTTATGCTTCTAAGTAGAGCCTTCTGCAAGGGCATTTTATGTTAAGGTTCATAATATCACCCTATGAAAGCTATTATTAGACCGAGCCTGTAATTTTCACTCTATATTGAGTATCCAAATCACAGAGTACTCAAGAGTCATAAATGCCACACAGGTATGACTGTGTAATTGTAATATTGACATTTGGAGTGATGGAGAACTGGTTATGGAAACCACCAGGATAGTCGCGTTAGAGGCCTATAATGTATAGAAATTCAAAGGATAGACAAAAAACTGGGAGAGTCAGCCATTGAATAACAAACAAATCTACATGCCATATTTTCTGACATCTGGGATAGTTCGATTCCGATAAAATAACTCTATTCCAATAGCTCTTTTTTAAGACTTTAAAGAAATGTTTCATAAGCCAGACCTGGCTCAGAGATATGCCCCTTTTGGCCTGCATAGAGTTAAAAATGTTTGAATTAGTTGCCATTATTTTAAAATTGAGAGATGTGACACAAAATTGGGATTTTTGATTTCTTTTGAAAAATTGGAAGATCAGGCCTAGAGCCCATCTTCCAACGTGGCAACATCGAACATAAGCTGGGATATTGAGTAAGGGCTGAACCTATAGATCGGACAGCCAGTCTGCACTCTTACAAAGTTTCTCATCAGCCCCTTGTTCAATTCAAAATTCATGCTTGGGGCTTCCCTGGTGGCGCAGTGGTTGAGAGTCCGCCTGCCGATGCAGGGGACACGGGTTCGTAACCCGGTCTGGGAAGATCCCACATGCCGCGAAGCGGCTGGGCCCGTGAGCCATGGCCGCTGAGCCTGTGCGTCCGGAGCCTGTGCTCCGCAACGGGTGAGGCCACAACAGTGAGAGGCCCGCGTACCGAAAGAAAAAAAAAAAAAAATTCATGCTTGATTCTCAAACTCAATTGAGTTTGTGACCTTTTGTGATTCTAGCTTTAAAATGCCCTTTTCCTCCATTTTTCTCCTCAGTTAAATATTTGAAAATCACTATAAGGAGCACTTGCCCTCGGAAGACTGAGAACCCAGTTGAAGTCTTTTCTCTGGGAGACAACTACTAAAAACATGACGTACTCATTGGTAAAAACTCAGAAGGGAAACTTCCTAATGAAAGTTGAGTCAGGATGAAGTACTTGGTTCAAGGAAGGAGAGAAATATCCAAGGCAAAAAAGAAAAGAACCAGTGACCTGAGAAAGAATTTTCATACATTATTAAAGGGTCATAGGAAATGATGAACCTAATTTCAGAAAGAAAAAAAAAAAATCGAGCAGCCTGTGTTTAGATCAGCCACAGGAGAGATGATAGAAGGAAAAAAAAAAGGAAGAAAGAAAGAAAGGAAAAAGAAAAACACAAACAGGCAAGAAATGTGTTTTGGAAACCATCTGAACTTTTTGGAAGCATTCCCATTATTATTTAGTTATCCATTGATATAATAAGAGCTACTCTTCTGTTTTAGTCAGGGCCCTTGATTAACCATTAAATGATTTCCCAAATGAAGAATGTTGGATATCTTAAGTTATTAGATTAAGAAAGAACCAGTCAATAAAAAGAACCATAAATAAGCTATTAATAATATAGACTATTGTTACATTTCCAAGATTTGGGCTGGAAATACTTCCTAAGAGACTTATGCTTCCTTGCAGGGATTATAGAATTTGGTGAACTTTTTCTTTCTGCCAAGCTGACCATTTTCTCAAGTACCATCTATGTTAGTTTAAACTGAAATGTATAAGAACAGCACAGTACAGTAATTCCTTCTCATAAAGAATGAGATATCCAATATCCATTAAGTGTCTAAATTTGATGCATTATGATAAAAAATAATGGGGGAAAAAACTACAGATACCCTTGTTTCAGTATTAAATTTTAAAAAAGAATTACAAATAGATTCATTGTTTACCAGTTTCCATTATGTGATATGCTTGCACAGAGTTCCCACCGTCTTTACACTCTTGATTTACTGTCTCAGAGAGCTAACTCAGTGCAATATCTTTGGCAAAGACTTCCAAGCCACAGAGTATTAGTGTCAGAAGTGCAGTTACTAGACTAGTGCCTCCAGGTTAAAACAAACACAATGAAGAATATAGCTGCCTTTGATGGGATCTTCTTGGCCAATATAGACTGGCATAAGAGAGATGGGCCTCACTGTATTCTGAAGGAACCTTTTTTAACCACATCACCCACTTCTCCTACAAGAGCCTCAAAGTTGTGCCTTAGCTCTACCCACCTCCAGGAGGTCGGTGCCTCCCAAAGCCTGGTTAACACTTAAACTGACCATCATTACCATTCGTTACAGACATCAACACCCTTTGTTAATAATGCTCTTTCCACGCAAAGCTGTTTCTGAGGAAAGTCCCTGGGAAGAAAGTCAAAACCAGGATGGAGCCCAAAAGGCAAGGCTGGGTTTCTGCTGTGTGTAAATGAATGTGCCTCTTATTTCCTGGTACATTTAGCATGTCTTCTCTGGTGGTGACCCTGGAGTCTCGGTCGTTTGGGTACACCCACCAGCTGAAGGCTGTTTCTGAACAGGGGCTTTCTGTTGCTCTTCTCCCCACATCTCTCATCCTCCTATGTAAATAAGTCATTAAAAAGCTATTGTCATTCATTCATCTCTGAATTTTGTGAACAAGGAACTCTTTCACAGGCCAGATGGTTTGAACTTGTCGATGGTTAGAATCCTCCACTACAACCTCTCATTGCTCAGGAAATCTTACAAAGGCTATCCCCTGCTGGAGAAAACCACTGAAAGGAGTCTCTTGGTGTCTAGGAGAAACTTGTTCATTCTCCAGGTCCCCAGAGCCCAGACCAAACATAAAATGTGGTGACAGCTCTTTATTTGCAAACGTTCTTAGTTTGTACTTTAAATTTTTTGTAGTTTAAACTTTACTGAAAACCTCCTTCCACCCCATGCCCAATAAGTGTCAAATAGCAAGGAAGTCAGTGAGAGTATCAACTGCTTTGTTCTCTTTTCCTTTAACAAACAAAAGGAAGATCTGTGTGTATTTTAAGTCACACCTAGGATCGGAAAGATTGGAGTATTTGATTGGAAGAATTCAATTTAAAATCAATTCTGTGAATGCTGTTTTTTACTGTTTCTTGTGTTTTCAGCAGGCTTTTTTTCTCCCACTGCCTGTGCTCTCTTTCTCTTTGTTTCATTGTTCCCATTGTCTGTCTGTCTCCACTTTAAGTCTAGAAGGACAACCCAACACATGAAGGACAAGGTACCATCTGCAAGGGAGTGAAGAATGCGGCATCCTGTGGTTGACCTCACTGCTAATTTGCTCTGAAGACACAGACCAGCTCACCACTAGAAAAGTGTGTCTTATATTTCAACTCCGTTATATTCTGGAGAAAACAGGATGAGAAGTGACGGGCCCAATCTAATCACATGAGTTCTCAAAAGTAGAGAAACTTTCCCCCATCCAGTGAAAGAGATGGGACAACTGAAGGAAAAAGAGATTCAAGTAGCCATTGCTGACTTTAAAAGAAGTGGAGGGAAGAGGCTGTGTGCAAGCAATGGGGGTGGCTCTAGAAGCTGGGAAGGACAAGGAAACAAACACAGGGTCTTCAAAAAGGGACACGGTCTGCTGACACCTTGATTTTACCCCAGGATACCCATGTTGGACTTCTGACATAGAATGATAAGATAATGGATTGGGGTTCTTTTAAGCTGCTTATTTTATGGTATTTTGCTAAGGCAGTAATAGAAGACTAAAACACCCCAAAAGAAAGAGATCAGCATTGTGAATGGAGCCTTCTGCAAAAATGTTGCTCAACTACTTTTGGCCCCCCTGTGACCCAGAATCTTAATAGTCAGCTCAGGGTCACCCAACTCTAGTCTCCACTGGAAACCCCGCCAGGGTGACTCCATCCCAGAGGCCTTGCTGAGAAGCCCCAGTCAGCCCTCTACAATGAGAATTATAATTCAATTTACTCTATAGTAACGAAAACATAAATATTCACATAACATTATAGAATGGGTTCCAGTATCTCTCTTTAGCTCTTGTGAGAATCCTCAACCAGTGTGACTGAAGAAACAATCCTTCAGATTTTGCATTCTCCTCTGTGTGGTCTATGTGTCTTTCCCGTACACACTTCAAGCTTGCTCTCCCCTGTCCTCTTTGACTGTATTCTTTGTTTCTGTATCTGCATATTTACAACTGGTAAAGCCTTTATTAACTGTTATCTTCAGAAACTTGACTTTAATACACTCTGCTCTTGGTTAACTGACTATATTTCTTGTCAAAGTGCTGCATGCATAATATTTTCCTTCTCTCCTTTTGACTCTGCCCTCAGGACCTTAGTCAGCCTTCTCTAACAATTGGAGGTGGATGTTTAAACCCTTCCTGGGTGGAAAAGGTTACTTCCAGTTTCGAGTCTGAGCTGAAAACACATTTCCATTTTGTAGAGTCATTTCCTATTTAAAATTGTAGGAATCAGAATATGCCACTTTGACATAATTTGAGCAAATGGGAAGGCAGATGGGTGAGATTATAGGTATATATATGAATGTATGTGCACGAGTGTGAGCGTATGTATATGTGAGTGTGTAGATGGTGAGTGGTTAGGTGTGGGTATGTACATGACTGTGAGTGGATGGGTGTGATATGAGTGTATGGATAGAGGTGTGAATTGTTAGATGTGGTATGTGTATGGATGGAAGTGAATGTGTACATGGGTGTCAGTGATTGGGGGTGTGTGAATAGGTGTGAGTGGAAGAGTGTGAGTGTGTATGTATATGGATGTGTGTGTATATATGAGTTTGTAGATGGATGTGAGTGGTTTTGTGTGTGTGTGTGTAGATGGGCAGTAAGGTGGGTAGTGGGTAAAGTGAGAAAGGGAAAAGAATGGTGAATAATTTATATAAGTAATTGAGAAGGTATACTGGGAACAAATTATGAAAAGCCTTATAACGAATCGCAAGAATTTTGATTTCCCTATAGGAAATGGGGAACTTTTATAGAGTTTCTTATATATAACATACAACTGAAAAAAGATCATGAGTGAGGAAATCTGGAGAACATCAACATTTAACATCTAAAGACCAGGCAAAGGAAGTTCTTTGGTTTCCTAAAAGGATCCATTGCAGACTTTACTCTGCAAGTAAACTTTTAGTAGGAAAATAGATCCCTCTGGTTTATTAAATGCAATTTGTACCTAACTTCTTGAGACTATGTATACTACACAGAGCCAGACTTGTATGCTCCTTCCAATTCTGAAATTCTGTTTAATGTTGCTTCAGGCAGTTAGCTCCATGTTCCATCTTATGTTACTAGTAGTAGCTGACATATGTCTAAACATTTTTGCTAAAAATCTTGACAAATACTTCTGGACTAGAAAGTGAACTTCTGCTGTAGAATTTTGCTGCATTTAGACAGCACTTCAAGAATGAAAGAGTTTATTTACAACAGCATCTTCCCTTTGGATGCTAAATCAATTCCCATGCCTCTTTCTGTGTGTCATGGGCTCAGGTCATTAAAATCTTAATCAAGATTTCACTAACACGTCTGGGAAATAGAGTCCAAGTTCAAGCAAGCTCTCAAATACATTGGTACAGTCTAATTTGCTAAGTAAAAGCAGAAAAAGTAGCTTACACCCAGAACCCAGTAATACTCTGTTAATCTCCACTTTAAAGTACTTTTGCAATAAACTCAGGTCTATTTTAAACACTTGCTCCAAAATGTCTATCAGCTACAGAATCTTGGGATATGTAACCTCTCTGTGCCTCAATTTCACCTTGTTTGGTAGGATGATAATACCTTGCAGAGTTATTATGAGGATTAAAAGATAAAATGCTTAGCACACTGTCTGGTAGGTGGTATGATATCATAATTGTTATTATATGGTTCTAATAGGTCTTCTGCCCCATATTTTCATAAATAATCCTGCAGGCTGAAAAATGTAATTAGAAGACTAACTATAGATTTTTTAAATTATTCTTCCTTTTAAAAAATATTCTGATGAATTCCAAAATTTTCATTCTGCAGCTAATTCAAATAACATTTTATTCATATTTCATTAAAAGACAATCCGACCTGTAGTCCTGAAAAGGAAAAAAAAATACTGAAAAGTTATGGGAAATATGAGTACATTTTTTTAAATTATCAGATCAAAGCAGTATGAAATATTATAATTATGGTGCTTGTCATACTCAGCCCCTGCTAAGGAAATCTGCCCCACCCCCTCAGCGGATAGGTGGCCCTGGGTGGTCATGTTCTGTAGCATATTATTCAACTCCTGATCCCCAACCCAAGCTGATTGTGTCAGAACTTGGGCATTGGACAAGGGCTATCCATCATACGCTCACCAGTAGTCTATGACATGAACAGATGAACTGGTTCAATCACAATTCCGCTATTGGAAAAGATAACAGCAATGGTTGCTAAAGCAGAAAGGACACTGAGAAAGAGTTGTGAAGCTGAAGAACAGCAGCATGAAACATCACAACAAATAAATTATGCCTAAGAAGAAGACAGACTATGTAGAAGAGCTAAATATTTCTCCAAAGAAGACATACACAGATGGCCAAAAGGCACATGAAAAGATGCTCAGCATCACAAATTATTAGAGGAATGCAAATCAAAACTACAATGAGGTATCACCTCACACAAATAAGAATGGCCATCATCCAAAAGAGCACAAATAATAAATGCTAAAGAGGGTGTGGAGAAAAGGGAACCCTCCTACACCATTGGTGGGAATGTATATTGGTGCAGCCACTGTGGAGAACAGTATGGAGGTTCTCTAAAAAAATAAAAATAGAGTTACCATAGGATACTGCAATACCACTCCTGAGCATATACCCGGAGAAAACTCTAATTTGAAAAGATATGTGTACCCCAGTGATCATAGCAGCATTATTTACAATAGCCAGACATGGAAGCAACCTAAATGTCCACAGATGAATGGATAAAGAAGATGTGGTACATATATACAATGGAATATTACTCAGCCATAAAAAGAAAAAAATTGGGTCATTTGTAGAGACGTGGATGGACCTAGAGAGTGTCATACAGAGTGAAGTACGTCAGAAAGAGAAAAGCTAATAATGTATAATAATGCATATATGTAGAATCTAGAAAAATGGTACAGATGATTTTATTTGCAAAGCAGAAACAGAGACAAAGACATAGAGAACAACTGTATGGATACCAAGGGGGAAAGAGGTGGGGTGGGAGGAATTGGGAGACTGGGATTGACACATATATATTATTCATACTATGTATAAAACAGGCAACTGATGGGAACATACTGTATAGCACAGGGAACTCCACCTAATGCACTGTGGTAACCTAAACAGGAAGGAAGTCCAAAAGGGAGGGGATATCTGTATGTGTATGGCTGATTCATTTTGTTGTGTAGTGGAGGCTAACACAACATTGTAAAGCAACCATACTCCAATAAAAATTAATAAAAAATAAAATAAAATAAAAAGGGAGATGTGGAATATATATACAATGGAATATTACTCAGCCATAAAAAGAATGAAATAATGCCACTTGCAGCAACATGGATGGACCTAGAGATTATCATACTAAGTGAAGTAAGTCAGACAAAGACAAATATCATATGATATAACTTGCATGTGGATTCTACAAAAAAATGATACAAATGAACTTATTTACAAAACAGAAATAGACCCACAGAAAACAAACTTATGGTTACCAAAGGGGAAAGCTGGGGAGGGAGATGGTAGATAAATTAGGAGTTTGGGATTAACAGATATAAACTACTGTATATAAAATAGATAAACAATAAGGACCTACTGCATAGCACAGAGAACTATATTCAATATCTTATAATAACCTAATGGAAAAGTATCTGAAAAAGAATATATATACTTGTGTGTATATATATATATATATATATATATATATATATATATGTGTGTGTGTGTGTGTATACACACACACACACACACACACATATCACCTTGCTGTACACCTGAAACTAACACAACATTGTAAATCAACTACACTTCAATTTTTAAAAATTAGAAAAAAAAGTAGAATAGAAGGAGATGGAGTGACTGTGGGTGAAACAGGGTAGAGCATGGGAACAGGCCAATGTTGGAACACTCAGGTGAGCAACCATGAGGGGTTGTCACTACTGCGTGGGTGCAGAAGACATACAATGTTCTTTAGTCTTTATATCTTGCACTATTTCTAGAGAATATCTGCACTCCTGGAGATTTGTGATAATTCTATTAGAAAATGGAAGAAGCTTGTCACAATGTTCCAAATAAGAAATGAGAAATTATATTCAGATGTTACTAATGTCTGTAATGTCAAATATAAAAGAGGAAGTGGGCCACCTCACAGGTGGAAAAGCAGTGACCAGGTCAGGCTTGCAGAGCTAGATTGTGGATAGGGCTCTTTCTTCACCTCTCCTAAAAAGGAAAGCAGGGTCGGGTCTCTAGTTCTATGCAGGCTTTTGAAACAATTCAAGAAAGAGACCTAATGAGTATAGAGCTGAAAAGCCAATGGGGATAATACCTGATTATTAACACTGAATAATCAGCAGAAATAAAAAGAACTTGGTTGAAAATTCCTTTGATTTCCCTCTAGAATTCTGAAGCTTTTATAAAAATTACCTATTATTTTGGTGTTTGGTCTGGAGAACAGAGTCCACTCAACTCTTTGGCTAGGAATTCCCCTGGAACAGGTAGTTCTTGAGCTTCCTGAGGCCTGGCTGTTTGATTCCCCTGTGTTTCCATGCACAAGTATCCTTATAATAAATGCCCTAAGTACACTTGAGTCCACTAAGAAGGTCTGGCTGGAGCTGGATTTATTTAATAATTCATTCAGCCCAGAATGCTGCCTCTGGCAGTGGGGCCTGGAACAGATATTTTGGACATAATTTTTGAGTTCCCATTACCACGACCACCATTAGAGATATTTCCAAATAATCCAACCCTTCCATCTATGAGTTAATAGTCTATTATAGTACGTTTACTTCACGTATGTATCTGTTAGGATTGTGTGTCACTACAAATAAAAAGAATCCTACTTCAGTCACTTAAAGAAAGAGAGGCATATCTTTTTTTTTTTTTTTTTGGTACGCGGGCCTCTCACTGCCGTGGCCTCTCCCGTTGCGGAGCACAGGCTCCGGACGCGCAGGCCCAGCGGCCATGGCTCACGGGCCCAGCCGCTCCGCAGCATGTGGGATCCTCCCGGACCGGGGCACGAACCCGCGTCCCCTGCATCAGCAGGCGGACTCTCAACCACTGCGCGACCAGGGAAGCCCCAAGAGGCATATCTTTTTATCAAAGTAAGAAGTGTTTTTTGAAAAGAAGCAATCAGATTCTCAATAATACCAATGCTTCAGTGATGGTCTTGGCCTTTCCTTCATGGATGCAACTACTGTACTATTACTATGGCATTATTTGAATTATGTGATTCTACTATCTTCATATAGGACAGATGGACCAATCCTAGGGTCTAGCAGAGCTCTTTTCCTTTGTAGTTTTTCTGTAAAGGTTTGTGGTTATCCTAGCCTCCAGGTGAATTTTTCAGAGAATGCCATCAGCCAAGGTCCATGGGACACCAACAAGAGTCATTGTGAGCATCCTCTTCCTTTCATTCTCCTCCTTTACCTTTCCTGTCCTTTTAGGCCCAGAAGTCCCATTTGCAAAGGCTACTCCACTAAAAGATATATATGGCAATTAACTCCTAGGTGACTAAAAAGGCTTTTCCTTTCTCTCTGTCTTGAGAATTATTTCATTATTCTGGATCCCAGGGTGGGAAGGTGTAGATGAGATGCATTTAGTAAGTCCGCATTTACTTTCAGTGGGCTTTATAAATTTCTTGTTTTCACTTTTTCTGTTCACTGTTCTTTTCTCACAGTTGTCTTCTGAAGCTTCCATTTAAGTGTTGTAACTATTTGTTCATAGTTTTTCTAGTTTTCTGATATTTTGAATACCAGAATCTTATAATACCACAATTATATGGGAGAAATAGAATAAGCTGAACTATCTTAAGACATTATGAAATCACTATTTGAAAATGTATAGATTTTAAATCTGTCTTGTAAATATCATATGGAAGGATGACACAATTTTAGGCTACAAATTTTTGTCTCTCTTGATTAATTATAAAATTCCAGTTACAAAATTAAGATTGAAATAGATTCAGTTACACTATATGTTATTAAATTGTTGGTGAATCACAACCTAACCTATTTTATTTAGTCACACAATGGATAGTGTCCATTTCAGTAATTACAGCTAGAACAGTGTTCCTGTGCTACTTATCAGTAAGCATTTCCTGAGAGTCTCTGTTGAAAAGTTTACTTGGAAACTTCTTGTTACCCATAACCACCCCCATAGTTAAAATAATTAAACTCCACTTGACATGGTATTTGACATAGGAAATAGGCTAACTGAAGAGGAAAATGTGATTTTAATTTTTGTTGATTGAAATGTTATGTGTTTCATATATAATATGGTTCACTTGGAACTGAACAGATAAAGCAATCCAAGATTTATCTTATTTTAATATTGCACAATCATTTGGTATTTTTGAGAGAAAATGCCTTGAAGTGATTCAAATAATATGAAAACTAATTACTTACTACACATTTCTGATTTTAAAAAGAGCCACAATATAAATAATTTTTCACAAACTATATGTATTTCCATCCTTTCAATGAATATATACACTTGGCGAGAGGCTGGAATCTTATTAGTTATATTTATTACCACTTTGGTGAGCACTCTGCTTCTAGTTGCGCACACATACACACACACACCCCTCTATACATTTCTCTCCAAATTCCTTCTAGGACAAGAAAACAGACTGATAATCATTGTCAAAATCTTCATTTGGCAATGAATCCATGCCAAGATTCCAGTCCATCTAGCATGTATTTGGTAATGATATGCTGGATTGTAACTAGGTCAGATGGTACTAATAAGGACAATTGTTGGCTAAACATTGAATTCTGAATCTTTCTCCTCCAACCGTGTATTTCTTCTATCTCCAATCCTCAATACTTTTCACTTTGTTCTTTGTTCATTTCACGGTAATTTTACTAAAATAAACTTTGACCACATCTTTCGACTTGGGAGAAGTCATACTGATAGTGAAGGCAGGTGAGATGATCACGAGGATGCCTTCCTTTGCCCCAGCTCTCCAACTAAGTTCTTGATCTTCTTGTGGGCTTGCATGGAAGATGTGGGGTTGGGAGAGGAGAGCAAGAGAAAAGGTAAAAGGGACTAGTAGACAGTCTAAAAAAAGGATTTAGTATTTTTTATCCCTGTATAAGTGCATTTGATTGATTTCACAGAAAAGTAAACATTTTATTTTACCCTAGTCATCTTCTTATATTTTCTTTCTGCTCACTTTCTCCTCTCCTGTCTTTTTTGCTTTTTGCATCTTAATGCCTCTCCTTTCCCATATTCTTTCACACCTGTCTCCATTCTTCCAGTGATGTTGGAAAACTTCTTGTGATGTTTTGCCTGCCCTCCTAAGTGTACTGCCACGCAGGTGAATGGGGGTGCCTCACCATCCACGTGCTGTTTCAGGCATAATGGGTGAATAACCACTCCCACTGCCTAATCTTTCTTTTTTTCAGAGCAGTCATATTCACCTACTTAAGTTATAAAACAAATCCTATACCTCCCCTGACTAAATGTTCCGTGGTTGTTGCACTATTCTCAAAATAAAATCCAAGCTCTTGGGCTTCCCTGGTGGCGCAGTGGTTGAGAGTCCGCCTGCCGATGCAGGGGACACGGGTTCGTGCCCCGGTCCGCGAAGATTCCACATGCCGCGGAGCAGCTGGGCCCGTGAGCCATGGCCACTGGGACTGCGCGTCCGGAGCCTGTGCTCCGCAACAGGAGAGGCCACAACAGTGAAAGGCCCGTGTACCGCAAAAAAAAAAAAAAAAATCCAAACTCTTGAACTTCTGTAACCTGGTGTGTCCCTAAGCCTCTGCTTTGGTCTCCATTTACTCTCTCCCACCTGTACTGTGCTTCATCCATGTTCACCTTTTGGTTCCTCAAATAAACCGAACTCGTTCTCACTCTGGGGTAGGTTAGGGGAGAGAGTGAAAAGGAGCTTTGCACATGCTCTTGCCACTGCCTAGAATCTTCCCCGTCTTTGCATAGCTTTCTCATTTCATTTTCCAGATCTCTGTTAAAATATCATTGACTCAAACAGACAGACCCTTCCTGACTACTCTTTCTCAAGTAATTTCTTTGTTTCTTCCTAAAACACAGAAACACACACATACACATGCAACATACAGAAACATGTGTGTGAACATATGCACACACATGAACATACACATGCACACATGTACCCCTGCCACCACCACTATCACAGTTATGTGCACAGTTATGGCAATGCTGTTTATTTTCTTCACAGCTCTTACAGCATGTTTTTACCTTGTTTGTTTGTTTACTTGTGTAGTATTCTTTTCCTTCACTTGGATGTAACCTCCATGAGCATTAGGGGCTCATTTGCTCTCTACATAGTTAGATGACCAGCACCTAGTCCAGTGCCAGGCACTTTGTAGGCACTGACAAAATATGTTGAATGTTGAATGAGCTGAGTAAGATTAGCTTAATTTTAACCTAAATTTTTAAATAAGAATCAAGCTCATTAATTAAATAGATGAATAAAAACAGAAAAGGACTTTTGGAAAAAGGATTCAAAGCTAGTTTTGTGGTATTTTCTCAAGTCTTAGGAATATCTGACCATCTAACCCTTGTTTAATATTCCTAACAATATTAACTCAAGGGATTAGTATTCTGCAGCAATATCTTTTTGGATCCACCTTCTAGAGTAATGAAAATTAAAACAAAAATAAACAAATGGGACCTAATGAAATTAAAAGCTTTTGCACAGCAAAGGAAATAATAAACAAAATGAAAAGACAACCAACAGAATGGGAGAAAATATTTGCAAACGAAGTGAGTGAAAGGGTTTAATCACCAAAATATACAAACAGCTCATGCAGCTCAATATCAAAAAAACAAACAACCCAATCAAAAAATGGGCAGAAGATCTAAATAGACATTTCTCCAAAGAAGACATACGATGGCCAAAAAACACATGAAAAGATGCTCAACATCACTAATTATCAGAGAAATGCAAATCAAAACTACAATGAGGTACCACCTCACCCTGGTCAGAATGGCCATCATCAAATAGTCTACAAACAATAAATGCTGGAGAGGGTGTGGAGAAAAGGGACCCCACCTACACCACTGGTGGGAATGTAAACTTGTACAACCACTATAGAGAACAGTATGCAGGTTCCTTAAAAACTAAAAATAGAGTTACCATATGATACAGCAATCCCAACCCTGGGCACACATCTGGAGAAAACCATGCTTTGAAAAGATACGTGTACCCCAATGTTCATAGCAGCACTATTTACAATAGTCAAGACATGCAAGCAACCTAAATGACTATTGAAAGATGAATGGATACAGCGAATGTGGTACATATATACAACAGAATATTACTCAGACATATAAAAGAATGAAACAATGCCATTTGCAGCAACATGGATGGACCTAGTGATTATCATACTAAGTGAAGTATGTCAGACAGAGAAAGACAAATATATCACTCATATGTGGAATCTAATTTTTAAAAATGATACAAATGCACTCATTTATAAAACAGAAACAGATTAACAGATTTCGAAAACAAAGTCACGGTTACCAAAGGGGAAACGCTGGGGTGGGGTGAGGAATAAACTAGGAGCTTGGGATTAACATATACACCTACTATATATAAAATAGATAACCAACAAGGACCTACTGTATAGCACAGGGAACTCTATCCAATATTTTGTAATAACCTATATGGGTAAAGAATTTGAAAAAGAATGAATATATGTATAACTGAATCACTTTGCTGTACACTTGAAACTAACACAACATTGTAAATAAACTATATTACAATAATTTTTCAAAAAGGGATTATCATTCTAGATTTAGAAGCATAACTACAGTCAGTCACTCATATCTGTGGGTTTTGCATCTGCAGAATCAACCAACATCAGATCAAATATATTTTTTAAATGTTCAGAAAGTTAAAAAAAAAAACCTTGAATTTGCCATACACTGGGAACTATTTACATATTATTTACATTGTATTTACAACTATTTACATAGCATTTACTTTGTATTAGGTATTACAAGTAATCTAGAGAGGATTTAAAAGTATACTGGAGCATATGCATAGGCCATATGCAAATATTACACCATTTTGTATAAGGGACTTGAGCATCCATGAATTTTGGTTCCCACAGGAGGTCCTGGATCCAAATGCCCAAGGATACTGAAGGAAGACTGTCTATTTACCAAATTTAAGAGAAAAGAGAATCCAGTCATTGGCTTGGACCAAGCCCTGGACGTTATGGTAAAGACTGCTCATCAAGTAATGAGCAACGAGCATCTACGGCATAGAGCTCCCCCCAAGAACAGAGCTAGACAAGCACACCAGAGGCAGCCTTATGATTAGGTAGACACATGTATTGGGTGCTGTATGACTAGGTAGAAAACTGAAGGAAAAACACAGAGTTAGGCTTTCCTGAGCTGAGCTTATTCATATATTGTCTTTCTTGACCACATGCATTTTGAATACATATTACTTTCAAAGTTTAATTCTCCTTTGAAGTCATATTTCTTCTGAAGAGAGCCCCCCAAAATACTGGGCACTCTGAGGAAGAACAGTTTCAAGGCCACAGTTCTTTAAATGTCAATGTATAATTTTGGAAGATATTTTATCAGAATTCCTTGAAGATTAGAACAAGTGTCAACAAACTAGGGCTCACTGGTCAAACCTGGCCAGCCGCCCACCTCTTTTTGTAAATCAGGTTTTACTGGAACAGAGCCATGCTTGTTCATTTATGTATTTGTCTTGACTGCTTTTGCCTATGAGGGCTAAATTATTTACTATGTGGCCATTTATAGGAAAAGTTTCCTAACCCCTGAATTAAAGCATACAAATGAGACTCCATTTTATTTTAACAGTGAAACATCCAATTATTAATCAATGTGAATCTACAAAATAGCACTTAGCGCAACCAGAATCCTACTAAATTTTGTTTGCAGAGAACTCCATTAGCCTCCTCTTAGAGGCTTCTCTGAAATAAATGTCTGGTTGCACTGCACTGTGGAAATTCTATTTGCAGTTTGTCATCACTTTTGAACTGTTAGCAACTTGCCTCCTTTACATTTTCCTTTTCTGTTGCCCCCAACACTGTGTGTGCCTCCTGCTGTACTTGTATACTGTACTATTTAGAAAAGCTTTCTCTATGTTTTTAAGACTCCATGGGAATCTCCACTGCTGCCTCAGGAAGGGTGCTCTGGAATCATTCACATTCTTCACCACTCACAACTTATTTCTTGAATTGCATATATGCCTGAAAATGTTTCATTCACCAGAGAGTTTGGGGAAATTACTTAAAATAATAATACTGATCAGAAAATCTACACAAGCCTCTTAGATAGCCTCATCCACCAGAGGGCAGACAGCAGAAGCAAGAAGAACTACAATCCTGCAGCCTGTGGATGAAAAACTACATTCACAGAAAGATAGGCAAGATGAAATGGCAGAGGGCTATATACCAGATGAAGGAACAAGATAAAGCCCCAGAAAAACAACTAAATGAAGTGGAGATAGGCAACCTTCCAGAAAAAGAATTCAGAATAATGATAGTGAAGATGATCCAGGACCTCGGAAAAAGAGTGGAGCCAAAGATCGAGAAGATGCAAGAAATGTTTAACAAAGACCTAGAAGAATTAAAGAACAAACAAACAGAGATGAAAAATACAATAACTGAAATGCAAACTACACTAGAAGGAATCAATAGCAGAATAACTGAGGCAGAAGAACAGATAAGTGACCTGGAAGACAGAATGGTGGAATTCACTGCTGTGGAACAGAATAAAGAAAAAAGAATGAAGACAGCCCAAGAGACCTCTGGGACAACATTAAACACAACAACATTCGTATTATAGCGGTCCCAGTAGGAGAAGAGAGAGAGAAAGGACCCGAGAAAATATTTGGAGAGATTATAGTTGAAAACTCCCCTAACATGGGAAAGGAAATAACCACCCAAGTCCAGGAAGCACAGAGAGTCCCATACAGGATAAACCCAAGGAGAAACATGTAAAGACACATAGGAATCAAATTGGCAAAAATTAAAAACAAAGAAAAATTATTGAAAGCAGCAAGGGAAAAATGACAAATAACATACACAGGAACTCCTGTAAGGTTAACAGCTGATTTCTCAGCAGAAACTCTACAAGTCAAAAGGGAGTGCCATGATATACTTAAAGTGATGAAAGGGAAGAACCTACAACCAGGATTACTCTACCCGGCAAGGATCTCATTCAGATTCGATGGAGAAATCAAAAGCTTTACAGACAAGCAAAAGCTAAGAGAATTTAGCACCACCAAACCAGCTCTACAACAGATGCTAAAGGAGCTTCCTTAACTGGGAAACACAAGAGAAGAAAAGGACCTACAAAAACAAAAACAAAACAATTAAGAAAATGGTCATAGGAATATACCTTAAACGTGAATGGATTAAATGCTCCAACCAAAAAGGCTTGCTGAATGGATACAAAAACAAGACCCATATATATGCTGTCTACAAGAGACCCACTTCAGACCTAGGGACACATACAGACTGAAAGTGAGGGGATGGAAAAAGATATTCCATGTGAATGGAAATCAAAAGAAAGCTGGAGTAGCAATACTCATATCCAATAAACTAGACTTTAAAATAAAAAATGTTACAAGAGACAAGGAAGGACACTACATAATGATCAAGGGATCAATCCAAGAAGAAGATATAACAATTATAAATATATATGCACCCAACATAGGAACACCTCGATACATAAGGCAACTACTAACAGCTATAAAAGAGCAAATTGACAGTAACACAATAATAGTGGGGGACTTTAACACCTCACTTACACCAATGGACAGATCATCCAAAATGAAAATAAATAAGGAAACAGAAGCTTTAAATGACACAATAGACCAGATAGATTTAATTGATATTTAGAGGACATTCCATCCAAAAACAGCATATTACACTTTATTCTCAAATGCGCATGGAACATTCTCCAGGATAGATCACATCTTGGGTCACAAATCAAGCCTCAGTAAATTTAAGAAAATTGAAATCATATCAAGCATCTTTTCTGACCACAATGCTATGAGATTAGAAATAAATTACAGGGAAAAAAAACAGAAAAAACACAAACACATGAAGGCTAAACAATACGTTACTAAATAACCAAGAGACCACTGAAGAAATCAAAGAGGAAATGAAAAAATACCTAGAGACAGATGACAATGAAAACACGATGATCCAAAACCTATGGGATGCAGTGTAAGCATTCTAAGAGGGAAGTTTATAGCTATATAAGCCTACCTCAAGAAACAATAAAAATCTCAAATAAACAATCTAACCTTACACCTAAAATAACTAGAGAAAGAAGAAAAAACAAAACCCAAAGTTAGCAGAAGGAAATAAATCATAAAGATCAGAGCAGAAATAAATGAAATAGAAACAAAGAAAACAATAGCAAAGTTCAGTAAAACTAAAAGCTGGTCTTTGAAAATATAAACAAAATTGATAAACCATTAGCCAGACTCAACAAGAAAAAAAGGGAGAGGACTCAAATCAATAAAATTAGAAATGAAAAAGGAGAAGTTACAACAGACACCACAGAAATACAAAGCATCCTAAGAGACTACTACAAGCAACTCTATGCCAATAAAATGGATAACCTGGAAGAAATGGACAAATTCTTAGAAAGGTATAACCTTCCAAGACTGAACCAGGAAGAAATAGAAAAATATGAACAGACCAATCACAAGTAATGAAATTGAAACTGTGATTAAAAATCTTCCAACAAACAAAAATCCAGGACCAGATGGCTTCACAGGTGAATTCTATCAAACATTTAGAGAAGAGCTAACACCCATCCTTCTCAAACTCTGCCAAAAAATTGCAGAGTAAGGAATACTCCCAAACTCATTCTATGAGGCCACCATCACCCTGATACAAAACCAGACAAAGATACTACAAAAAGAGAAAATTACAGACCAATATCACTGATGAACATAGATGCAAAAATCCTCAACAAAATACTAGCAAACAGAATCCAACAGCACATTAAAAGGATCATACAGCATGATTAAGTGGGATTTATCCCAGGGATGCAACGATTCTTCAATATACGCAAATCAATCAATGTGATACACTATATTAACAAACTGAAGAATGAAAACCATATGATCATCTCAATAGATGCAGAAAAAGCTTTCGACAAAATTCAACACCCATTTATGATAAAGACTCTCCAGAAAGTAGGCATAGAGGGAACCTACCTCAACATAATAAAGGCCATGTATGACAAACCCACAGCCAACATCGTTCTCAATGGTGAAAAACTGAAACCATTTCCTCTAAGATCAGGAACAGGACAAGGTTGCACACTCTCACCACTATTATTCAACATAGTTTTGGAAGTCCGAGCCACAGCAATCAGAGACGAAAAAGAAATAAAAGAAATACAAATTGGAAAAGAAGAAGTAAAACAGTCACTGTTTGCAGATGACATGATACTATACATAGAGAATCCTAAAAATGCCACCAGAAAACTACTAGAGCTAATCCATGAAGTTGGTAAAGTTGCAGGATACAAAATTAATGCACAGAAATCTCTTGCATTCCTATACACTGATGATGAAAAATCTGAAAGAGAAATTACGAAAACACTTCCATTTACCATTACAACAAAATGAATAAAAAACGTAGGAATAAACCTACCTAGGGAGACAAAAGACCTGTATGCAGAAAACTATAAGACACTGATGAAAGAAATTAAAGATGATAAAAACAGATGGAGAGATATACCATTTTCTTGGATTGGAAGAATCAATATTGTGAAAATGACTATACTACCCAAAGCAATCTACAGATTCAATGCAATCCCTATCAAATTACCAATGGCATTTCTTACGGAACTAGAACAAAAAAATCTTAAAATTTGTATGGAGACACAAAAGACTCCGAATAGCCAAAGCAGTCTTGAGGGAAAAAAATGGAGCAGGAGGAATCAGACTCCCTGACTTCAGAGTATACTACAAGGCCACAGTAATCAAGACAATATAGTACTGGCACAAAAACAGAAACATAGATCAATGGATCAAGATAGAAAGCCCAGAGATAAACCCACACACCTATGGTCAACTAATCTATGACAAAGGAGGCAAGGATATACAAGGGAGAAAAGACAGTCTCTTCAATAAGTGGTCCTGGGAAAACTGGACAGCTACATGTAAAAGAATAAAATTAGAACACTCCCTAATACCATACACAACAATAAACTCAAAATGGATTCGAGACCTAAATATAAGACTGGACACTATAAAACTCTTAGAGGAAAACATAGGAAGAACACTCTATGACATAAATCAGAGCAAGATCCTTTTTGACCCACCTCCTAGAGTAATGGAAATAAAAACAAAAATAAACAAATGGGACCTAATGAAACTTCAAAGCTTTTGCACAGCAAAGGAAACCATAAACAAGACAAATAGACAACCCTCAGAATGGGAGAAAATATTTACAAACGAATCAACAGACAAAGGATTAATCTCCAAAATATGTAAACAGCTCATGCAGCTCAATATTAAAGAAACAAACAACCCAATCCAAAAATGGGCAGCAGACCTAAATAGACATTTCTCCAAAGAAGACATACAGATGGCCAAGAAGCACATGAAAAGCTGCCCAACATCAGTAATTATTAGAGAAATGCAAATTAAAACTAAATGAGGTGTCACCTCACACCAGTTAGAATGGGCATCATCAGAAAATCTACAAACAACAAATGCTGGAGAAGGTGTGGAGAAAAGGGAACCCTCTTGCACTGTTGCTGGGAATGCAAATTGATACAGACACTATGGAGAACAGTATGGAGGTTCCTTAAAAAACTAAAAATAGAATTACCATATGATCCAGCAATCCCACTACTGGGCATATACCCAGAGAAAACCATAATTCAAAAAGACACATACACCCCAACGTTCATTGCAGCACTATTTACAATAGCCAGGTCATGGAAGCTACCAAAATGCCCATCAACAGACGAATGGATAAAGAAGTTGTGGTACATATACACAATGGAATATTACTCAGCCATAAAAAGGAACCAAATTGGGTCATTTGTTGAGACGTGGATGTATCTAGAGACGGTCATACAGAGTGAAGTAAGTCAGAAAGAGAAAAACAAATATCGTATATTAACACATGTGTGTGGAACCTAGAAAAAGTACAGATAAACCGGTTTGCAGGGCAGAAGTTGAGATACAGATGTAGAGAACAAACGTATGGACACAAAGGGGGGAAAACCACGGGGTGTGGGGATGGTGGAGTGATGAATTGGGTGGTTGGAATTGACATGTATACACTGATGTGTACAAAATTGATGACTAATAAGAACCTGCTGTATAAAAATAAAATTAAATTAAAAATTTTTTAAAATAGAATAAAATAATATTCATTTAAATTATATAGATCCAGAGAAGAAACAGCCATATTAAGGTCCAGTCTGTGAACCAAGTTCTCTTAGAAATAATATATAAGATTCAATTTCTAAAACAAGTTGGAAAATGCAACTGACAGAAATGATAGCTTACATTCTCAGGCTCAAAAGAAATGTATATTTATGACGGTGATAGCAAACTTGGAAAGACTGAGGAAATGTTTTTCCTTATTAAACATTTGAGTGCTGTTAATTTTCTGTCAATTCATAGGAATGCATAAAAACTTTTAATCTGATGCTTATTTTATCAGGCATAGGGTTTCTTTTCTCTGTAATTGTGAGACATACACTGTTAAACAGGCAATAGAGTAGAGATTATATTAAGTATTGTTTCCTTACAGAAATTACGAACAAAGAAATATTTTCCTCCCACTTTCCTTGTCTAGAACAGTGTCTGGAATACAGTAGACACTCAATAAATTATTGAACGAATGAAAATTAAGTTCAAGCTACATTCTGTGTAAATGGGTTTGAAAAATACATCCCTTTTCCTGGGATTATCATTCTTGATTAAATTTATAACTGTATATTTTTGGCTTTTGCTTATTACAGAATTGCTTAAAGTCAGATTACTGCCTAGGTAAAGATTTGGACAACATACAAGACAGAATGCCCAACCTGATTCAAACTCTTGTGCGTGGTTCCACTGGCAAGCAGTCATGGAAGGACTCAACTTGTATATCTGTTTTGAATATTTGTTTCATTACATGCAAGCCAAGATGAGCTGGCTTATTAAAAATTAATGATGCCAATAAAGACAAATAAATAGATTAATGTAGCCAAATAGAGTCCAGAAATATGGCTGATTCACATATGTGATCAATTCTTTTTTGACAAAGATGCCAAGACAATTCAATAGAGCGAGGAAAATCTTTTAAACAAATGATGGTGGAACCACTGGATTCATGTAGCAGAAAAATGAATATCAACCATCTACTGTCACCAAACACAAAAATTAACTCGAGGTGGATCACAGAACTACATATAAAAATTAAAACTATAAAGCTTCTAGAAGTATAGGAAAATACTTTATGACCTCAATATTTTCAGAGTTCTTAGACAAAACACAAAAAGCACTAAACATAAAAGAAAAAGAATTTAAAATTTTACTTCATATAAATTAGAAACTTCTACTCTTTAAAAAATACTATTAAGAAAATTAAAAGATAAGCCACAGATTGGGAAGAAATGTTTTCAATACATATATTTGACACATACATGGCAAGCAACCCAATATGGGTTGCCTAATTCGGGCAAAAGCTTTGAATAGATTATTCACAACAGAAAACGTATAAAATATCAACAAGCTCATGAAACAATAGTATATATCATTAGTTGTTGTTTGTCAAGAAAATGCAAAATAAAACCACAGAGATACCATTGTACACACACTAGAATGGATAAAATTTTTAAAATTACCAATACCAAGTGTTAGGATGTGAAAAAACCAAAACTCCCATATATGCCTCGTGGGCATGTGAAACATTACAACCACTATGGAGAAACATCTGGCAATTTCTCATAAAGTTAAATATATATCTACCTAATGATATGGACATTCTGTCCCTAAATAATTATCCTAGAGAAATGAAAATATATGTCCACAAATAGAATATAAAACAAATGTTCATAACAGCTCTTAACAGTGAAAAACTGGAAACAACATAAATACACATTAACAGGTAAATGGATAAACCAATTATGGCACATTCATACAACAGAATATTACTCCACAATAAAAGTGAACAAATTACACACAATGACATAGATCTCTTTCAAACATATTATACTGAATAAAAGAAATCATATGCAAAAGAGAATATACTGAATTATTTCATTTATATGAAATTCTAAACAGGCAAAGCTAATCTGTGACAGAAAGTAGATCAGTGATTACTTGGTGGGTAGGTGGGTGGAGAATGAAATACAAAGTTAATGGACATATTCTTATATTTTATCATTGGTGGTAAAATGGATGTAATCACTTGTAAAACTCATCAGATTGTGTACTTAAAATGGGTGCATTTTATTGTATGTGAATTATGTATCAATAAAAATGATATAAAAATAAAAACACATTTAAAACGGGCAAGAAATATGAATAGATACTTAACAAAAAAGAGATGCAAATCTCCAACAAGCTTGTGTAAAAATGCTTAACTTCATTAGTCATGAAGGAAATGCAAATTATAACCACAATGACATATCATTTCATGCTCCTTATAAAGATAAACATATGTCTACCCTATCATCCATCAGTTTTAGTCCTAGGTCTGAACCCAAGATAAATGAAAACATATGTCCACCAAAAGACTTGTGCAAGAATGTTTAAATCAACTTTAGTTATAGGAGACCCAAACTGGAAACAAACCAAATATCAATCAATAGGAAAATAGATAAACAGATGTGGAATAATTCTATACTGCATTAATACTCACCTATAAAAGGAATTGAACTACTTATATACACAGCAACAGGAACAATCTCAAAAACATTCTGCTGAGCCAATGAAGTCAGATACAAGAATACATACTGTATGATTCTACTCATATAGAATTCATGAACAGCCAAATTATTCTCTAGTAATAGAAATCAGAACAGTGGTTGCCTAAGGAGGGGAGACTGACTGGAAGGGATGTGAGGAAACTTTCTGAGTGATAGAAATGTCCTATGTCTTGATTAAGGTGATGGTTTACATGGTTGTATATATATATCAAATTCATTGTTTTTTTAGGAACTTGAATTTAAACTTAAGATCAGTTACATTTCACTCCATGTGAATTTTATCTCAATTAAAAAAAAACTACCAAGTCAACTGAGTAACTATAGCCTTTATCACCCCTTTTCTTTCATGGATAATCTGGCTTATAAACATATAATTCTGAATTTATGTTAAAAATATATTTTATCAACTTTTCTTAAGAAAATTTTAAAAATCATCCCTTTAAATAGAATTTGCTTCTTTTAGCCATTAAAACATTTAATCCATAGTTCAATTATTGTCAGAATCATCCAATGAAGTAAAACAATATTTGTTCATTCGTTAAGTAGTATTTGAGGGTTTTTTTTAACTTAAGAATTGGTTACTTTTCTTTGGATTCCTTTTCTATAGCAAGGAAATATTACTACATAGTGGTGAGAAGGAAGTGGAAGAGATCAAGATTATTATTGCTAGTTGAAAGGTAAGATTTGAGACAGACAACCAAGAAAGAACACCTTCTGGGAGACTCACCTTGTAACATTTTTTCTTCATCTTTCTATTTTGGCTTTTGTCATGGCCTGCTGAACCCCTCAGTGAGGGAGCTGGTGGAAACAGGAGCAGACTAGCTGGGAGCTCCACGATTCACATCCCCTCTTGCAAGAGTTCATGTAGTATGTGAGGCTGGCTGCCTGGAACAGGAACCCCAGCCTTTGTTGCCAGGATGTATCCTGGCAACCTGTCAACAAAAGGGACAGGACTGAGTTCTATAGTAACAGATTGGAAAACTCCGAAACAAGGGGTGAAGAAACTCAGAAACAGACAGCAAAATAGGTATGGATCTCAACTTTCTTTGAAGTTGACTCTGGGAGTTTTACCAGTGGACTAAACATCACAGAAAGGGAGGCAGATTAATCTAAGTCACAAGGCTCTTCTTGGCAATGGAATGGGGTGGAAACACTTTTTTTTTCCTAAGGAAGAAAAAAAATTACTGATTGTCCTATTGATTTTTTCTAGGGTCTTTAAAAAGTATCATCTATATAGGAATGCTTGGCCTCTTCTAAAAGAGGGAGATGGATATTCTCCATGGTTCTCAAAGTGTGCGTTGGTCCAAAATATAATGAAACGCAAGATGCAGAAGATAATTAGTTTATTTTCTAATGTGTCTTAAAATATAGAAAACATTTTTAAAAACTAAGGTCAACATTTAAAAATGTATCTAAAATAAAGATTTTTTAAAACCCTACATATAAAAAGACTCTGAGATATTAAGCTAATCATAGTACAATCCTAAAAACATTATTTTTAAAATTCTGTATTAAACCTGATGAGGTAAAAAAGTTTATTAACATAGGAAAAAGTCCATAATATATTTCTAAACGAAAAAGAGAAGCTACAAAGCAGAATAAATAATATGATCTCATTAAAATGTGCGTGTGTGTGTCTGTGTATGCAAGCACATGCCCACATGCATGAGCTGAAAGAACATATACTAAAATGTTAACAGCAGTTAGCACTGGATGATGAAATTAAGAAACATTTTATTAAATGTTCTTTAGGGCTAGGAATTAGGGGAAATAACTCTAAATTTCAAGATTCCAAAATCCTGGACTTCCCTGGTGGCACAGTGGTTAAGAATCGGCCTGCCAGAATAAAGAAAAAAGAATGAAAAGAATTGAGAACAGTCTCAGAGACCTCTGTGACAACATTATATGCACCAACATTCTAATTATAGGGGTCCCAGAAGAAGAAGAGAAAAAGAAAGGGTCTGAGAAAATATTTGGAGAGATTATAGTCGAAAACGTCCCTAAAGGAAACAGTCAGTCAAGTCCAGGAAGGGCTGAGAGTACCATGCAGGATAAACCCAAAGAGAAACATGCCAAGACACATATTAATCAAACTATCAAAAATTAAATACAAGGAAAAACATTAAAAGCAGCAAGGGAAAAGCAACAAATAACATAAAAGGGAATCTCCATAAGGTTAACAGCTGATCTTTCAGCAGAAACACTGCAAGCCAGAAGGGAGTGGCAGGACATATTTAAAGTGATGAGAGGGAAAAACCTACAACCAAGATTACTCTACCCAGCAAGGATGTCATTCAGATTCGATGGAGAAATTAAAACCGTTACAGACAAGCAAAAGTTAAGAGAATTCAGCACTACCAAACCAGTTCTACAACAAATGCTAAAGAAACTTCACTAGACGGGAAACACAAAAGAAGGAAAAGACCTACAAAAACAAACCCCAAACAATTAAGAAAATGGTAATAAGAACATACATTCAATAATTACCTTAAATGCAAATGGATTAAATGCTCCCGCCAAAAGACATAGAATGGCTGAATGGTTACAAAAACAAGACCTGTATATAGGCTGTCTACAAGAGACCCACTTCAGACCTAGGGACACATACAGACTGAAAGTGAGGGGACGGAAAAAGATATTCCATGCAAATGGAAATCAAAAGAAAGTTGGAATAGCAATTCTCATATCAGACAAAATAGACTTTAAAATAAAGACTACTACAAGAGACAAGCACACTACATAATGATCAAGGGATCAATCCAAGTAGAAGATATAACAATTGTAAATATTTATGCACCCAACATAGGAGCACTTCAATATATAAGGCAAATGTTAACAGCCATAAAAGAGGATATCGACAATAACACAATCATAGCAGGGGATTTCAACACCCCACTTTCACCAATGTACAGATCATCCAAAATGAAAATAAATAAGGAAACACAAGCTTTAAATGACACATTAAACAAGATGGACTTAATTGATATTTATAGGACATTCTATCTAAAAACAACAGAATACACTTTCTTCTCAAGTGCTCATGGAATATTCTCCAGGATAGACCATATCATGGGTCACAAAACCTTGGTAAATTTAAGAAAATTGAAATCATATTAAATATCTTTTCTGACCACAATGCTGTGAGATTGGAAATCAATTACAGGAAAAAAACTGTAAAAAATACAAACACATGGAAGCTAAACAATACACAACTAAATAAACAAGAGATCACTGCAGAAATCAGAGAGGAAATCAAAAAATACGTAGAAACAAATGACAAAACACGATGACCCAAAACCTATGAGATGCAGCAAAAGCTGTTCTAAGCGGGAAGTTAGCAGCAATATGATCCTACCACAAGAAACAAGAAAAATCTCAAATAAACAACCTAAGTCTATACCTAAAGCAATTAGAGAAAGAAGAAAAAAAAAACCTTAAAGTTAGCAGAAGGAAAGAAATCATAAAGATCAGATCACAAATAAATGAAGAAGAAATGAAGGAAACAATAGCAAAGATCAACAAAACTAAAAGCTGGTTCTTAGGGAAGATAAATAAAATGGATAAACCATTAGCCAGACTCATCCCAAAAAAAAGGGGGAAGACTCAAATCAACAGAATTAGAAATGAAAAAGGAAAAGTAACAACTGACACTGCAGAAATACAAAGGATCATGAAAGATTACTACAAGCAACTATATGCCAATAAAATGGACAACCTGGAAGAAATGGACAAATTCTGAGAAAAGCACAACTTTCTGAGACTGAACCAGGAAGAAATAGAAAATATGAACAGACCAATCACAAGCACTGAAATGAAACCGTGATTAAAAATCTTCCAACAACAAAAGCCCAGGACCAGATGGCTTCACAGGCAAATTCTAACAAACATTTAGAGAAGAGCTAACACCCATCCTTCTCAAACTCTTCCAAAAAAATTGAAGATAAAGGAACACTCCCAAACTCATTCTACGAGGCCACCATCACCCTGATACCAAACCACACAAAGATGTCACAAAAAAAGAAAACTAAAGGCCAATATCTCTGATGAACATAGATGCAAAAATCTTCAACAAAATACTAGCAAACAGAATCCAACAAAACATTAAAAGGATCATAAACCATGACCAAGTGGGATTTATCCCAGGAATGCAAGGATTCTTCAATATATGCAAATCAATCAGTGTGATTCACCATATTAGCAAACAGAAGAATAAAATCCATAAGATCATCTAAGTAGATGCAGAAAAAGCATTCAACAAAATTCAACACCCATTTATGATAAAGACTCTCCAGAAAGTAGGCATAGAGGGAACCTACCTCAACATAATAAAGGCCATGTATGACAAACCCACAGCCAACATCGTTCTCAATGGTGAAAAACTGAAACCATTTCCTCTAAGATCAGGAACAGGACAAGGTTGCACACTCTCACCACTATTATTCAACATAGTTTTGGAAGTTTTAGC
This sequence comes from Lagenorhynchus albirostris, assembly GCF_949774975.1. NCBI lineage: Eukaryota > Metazoa > Chordata > Mammalia > Artiodactyla > Delphinidae > Lagenorhynchus > Lagenorhynchus albirostris. Next base: position 100,339,446 of record NC_083097.1, on the reverse strand, counting down.
CACAGCAATCAGAGAAGAAAAAGAAAAAAAGGAATCCAAATTGGAAAAGAAGAAGTAAAACTGTCACTGTTTGCAGATGACATGATACTCTGCATAGAGAATCCTAAGGTTGCTACTAGAAAACTACTGAAGCTAATCAATGAATTTGGTATAGTAGCAGGATATAAATTAATGCACAGAAATCTCTTGCAGGCCCATACACTAATGATGAATAATCTGAAAGAGAAATTAAGGAAACATTCCCATTTACCATTACAACAAAAAGAATAAAATACCTAGGAATAAGCCTAAGGAGATGAAAGACCTGTATGCAGAAAACTATAAGACACTGTTGAAGAAATTAAAGATGATACAAACAGATAGAGAGATATATCATGTTCTTGGATTGGAAGAATCAACATTGTGAAAATGACTATACTACCCAAAGCAATCTATAGATTCAATGCAATCCCTGTGAAACTACCAATGGCTTTTTCACAGAACTACAACAAAAAATTTCACAATTTGTATGGAAACACAAAAGACCCTGAATAGCCAAAGCAATCTTGAGAAAGAAAAATGGAGCTGGAGGAATCAGGTTCCTGGACTTCAGACTATGCTGCAAAGCTACAGTAATCAAGACAGCATGTACTGGCACAAAAACAGAAATATAGATCAATGGAACAGGATAGAAAGCTCAGAGATAAACCCACGCACATATGGTCACCTTATCTTTGATAAAGGAGGCAAGCGTATACAATGGAGAAAAGATAGCCTCTTCAATAAATGGTGCTGGGAAAACTGGACAGCTACATGTAAAAGAATGAAATTATAAAACTTCCTAACACTGTACATGACAATAAACTCAAAATGGATTAAAGACCTAAATGTAAGGCCAGACACTATAAAACTCTTAGACGAAAACATAGGCAGAACACCTATGACATAAATCACAGCAAGATCCTTTTTGACCCACCTCATAGAGTAATGGAAATAAAAACAAAAATAAACAAATGGGACCTAATGAAACTTAAAAGCTTTTGCACAGCAAAGGAAACCATAAACTAGATGAAAAGACAACCCTCAGAATGGGAGAAAGTATTTGCAAACAAAGCAACTGACAAAGGATTAATATCCAAAATATACAGGTAGCTCATGCAGCTCAATATCAAAAAAACAAACAATGCAATCCACAAATGGGCAGAAGACCTAAATAGACATTTCTCCAAAGAAGATATACAGATTGCCAACAAACACATGATAGGATGCTCAACATCACTAATCATTAGAGAAATGCAAATCAAAACTACAATACAGGGGCTTCCCTGATGGTGCAGTGGTTTAGGGTCCGCCTGCTGATGCTGGGGACACGGGTTCGTGCCCCGGTCCAGGAGGATCCCACGTGCCGCGGAGCGGCTGGGCCCGTGAGCCATGGCCTGCACGTCCGGAGTCTCTGCTCTGCAAAGAGAGAGGCCACAACAGTGAGAGGCCCGCGTACTGCAAAACAAACAAACAAACAAACAAAACAACAAACTACAATACAGTATCACCTCACACCAGTCAGAATGGCTATCATCAAAAAATCTAGAAACAATAAATGCTGGAGAGGGTGTGGAGAAAAGGGAACCCTCTTGCACTGGTGGTGGGAATGTAAACTGATATAGCCGCTATGGAGAACAGTATGGAGGTTCCTTAAAAAACTAAAAATAAAACTACTATACGACCCAGCAATCCCATTACTGGGCATATACCCTGAGAAAACCATAATTCAAAAAGAGTCATGTACCATAATATTCACTGCATCTTTATTTACAATAGTCAGGATATGGAAGCAACCCAAGTGTCCACTGACAGATGAATGGATAAAGAAGATGTGGCACATATATACAATGGAATATCACTCAGCCATAAAAAGAAACAAAATTGAGTTATTTTTAGTGAAGTTGATCAACCTAGGGACTGTCATATAGAGTGAAGTAAGTCAGAAAGAGAAAAACAAATACCGTATGCTAACACATATATATGGAATCTAAAAAAAAAATGGTTCTGATGAACCTAGGGGCAGGACAGGAATAAAGACACAGATGTAGAGAATGGACTTGAGGACACAGGGAGGGGAAAGTGTAAGCTGGGATGAAGTGAGAGAATAACACTACATATATATACTACCAAATGTAAAATAGATAGCTAGGGGGAAGCAGCTGCATAGCACAGGGAGATCAGCTCGGTACTTTGCGACCACCTAGAGGGGTGGGATACGGAGGGTGGGCAGAGACGCAAGAGGGTGGGTATATGGGGATATATGTATACATATAGCTGATTCACTTTGTTATACAGCAGAAACTAACACAACATTGTAAAGCAATTATACTCCAATAAAGATGTTAAAAAAAAAAAAAGAATACGCCTGCCAACGCAGGGGACATGGGTTCGATCCCTTGTCTGGGAAGATCCCAAATGTGGAGCGGAGCAACTAAGGCCATGCACCACAACTACTGAGCCTGTAGTCTAGAGCCCGTGTGCTGCAACTACTGAAGGCTGTGTGCCACTACTACTGAAGCCCACACGCCTAGAGCCGGTGCTCCACAAGAGAAGCCACCAGAATGAGAAACCTGTGCACCACAACAAAGAGTAGCCCCCGCTTGCTGCAAGTAGAGAAAGCCCATACGCAGCAACAAAGACCCAACGCAGCCAATAAATAAATATATAAAAATAAACTGCACATAAAAAAGAAAAGATTCCAAAATCCTGCCCCTCACCCCCAGATAACTGAATTGGTATGTATAAGTAATTCATAGGACTATTAATTCTGTTGAAATGACTTCAGACCACACAATCTAAAAGACCTCACTGGATAATGAAGTTTCACATCGAACACTATATATTGTTCTAGAGATGAGCAGATAAGTCCTCTACAGAGATTTATAGTTATCTGAATTATACTATCACATTAAATAGTTCTAATTTGGGTGCTTTTCTCCTGAAAACTTTCATAAGATGCCATATATAGATGATAAAGCATGTCTAAAATGATTAAAGAGCTGCTATGAGAGTGACTAAATATTGAGATGGCGAAAGAAAACTTAGTTTTACATTTGGCTTCTTACAAACTTGTGGGTCCCTCGTTAACATATTTCTTACTTTATACAAACTGCATGCTTTCTTGGCTCTATTGTGAGCTAAACAAGATATTTCTCTAAAGAAGTTGTCCAATAAATAAACACCATCCCAAATGCACACACAGTATTCAGTCTAGTGGCCAGCTATTTGGGCCAGATGGCAGAAGAACAAATAGGAAATGCTGGCCTAGGACAGGACAATCCCGGGAAAACACCAGGAGAGCAGATATTTCCATGCTAAAATAGGGCAAAAAGTTCTTTATCTGGACTAGAGTGACTGGTCTCAGGAGGCCTGAGAATAACAGCTCTTCCAGCAGTGGGCACATGTGTTAGCTGGGTCACTAATGGTGCATTCACAGCCCTCTCTTCCCTTAGTGGGGTTGCTGAGTGGCCAGCTGCTTTTCTGCATTCATCGGAGATGCTTCGGAAAGTGACTGGAGAGGAACCTTTGTTTTCTTCCAAATTCTGGACCCATTTGAAATTCTTTGGTTTGTAGTTTCAGCTTAAATTGAACTTCCTGGTGTTCAAATCTATTTCATCTTGGCAAAACAGGCCTTCCTAGGTATCTTTCTCTTCTCTCTCTCTCTCTAACTTTTAAAGGAACAAAAACTTTTAAGCAGCTTATTTTAAAAAAAGAAACCACCAAGCTCAAAAAGCCATCTTGGACATCACATAGCTTTACAACACAATCTTTTGATGAGTTAAGTGTAAATGAAGCAGAAACATATGGATTCCATTTCCTATAAATCACACGTGATCCTCAAAAAGCAAGGGAGAATGTACTCAGCACAGTGTATTCTGTTTTGTTGAACTCAAAACATCTGAAGAATACTTGGAGGCTGATGGATCCAAAATATTTATGCATCTCTGTTTATAACCTTGGGGGAAAAAAAAGCCCTTATTCATGGTGACAGTTAAACTGCTCACATGTGCTAAGTGGGCAACCAGCAACCAGGGCAAGCTTAAAGATAATGGTATTCCTTCTTCTGTTCCCACTCCAGACACTCAACTCAACCTCAGATCAAAAACACTGAAGTCCTTACTTAAACAGAGCTAGTCAGGTTTGGTATTGCTTGAGCTATTCTCCCCTAAAACAAGCAAGTTATTTCAAGCTATGTGACTTCCAATCATGTTTTTGTCACTGTAGGATATGCCAGCCTCCACCAAAAATCCAGATCTGACCCCTTGTGGCAACAGCCCCACCACAAGGAATTCTGGCTTATTTTCCCCTCATAAAACCACAGCTGTTGTGCCTGCACAAGCCCCTTTTTTCATTAAAGGACTAAATCATGGTGATTTTATGGAGCAGGCAAAGTGCTGCTCCTTGATGGTATCTCTGATTGTCCTGATGTCTCTTCATTGATGCAAAGCCCAAATCTTACTCTGAAAGTTACTGATAGTCCTTTTGAATTTATTTAAACTGTGCAGGGGCACAGTTTTTTTTTTTTAACAGCAGCAGCAGGAACTCCAATAGGATGTTTGCGGAATTTGGCAAAATAGGTCCACTGGGCATCTTGTCCTCCTCTACCCAGTTATTGGCCTCTGCTACCTATTGGCCTTACCACCTAACTCAGAAACAGCCAGCGCCAGCCACCTGACATCAGTTGTCTCAAATCCTTTAGAACCCTGCCACAGGAAGCATTAGCAGACTTGTTTTACAAATGAGGAAACAGGGGCTCCGCGGCTTTACTCGGCTTGCCCCTAATTGCAAGGCTCATCCGAAGCAAATCTGGGATTGAAACGTATGTCTTTCGCGTGCTCAACGACTCTCCTTCTACTGTCTCCTGCAAGACCTCTCTTCCAGACTGCCACACAGAACAGTCTGACCTGAAAAGAGACAGTTGTTTTTCAAGATATGCCTTTTGTCACAAGAAAGGTCTTTACAGAAAGTAAATTTGAAAATGTCTAAATTTAAAACATTGCAAAATGTGTCCTGTAGTCGATTAGAAAGAAAGGCGGAAGATATACTTTAAATATAGGCTTCTAAAACTTAAAAAAAAAAAAAAACTGTTGTATTTGATGGGTTAAAGTCCTACCCAAAAGATCTTACACCCCTACCCTCCCTCAGGACTCTTTGCCCGGGTCAGTGTTTCTCCATTTATTTTATTATTGCTTCCCCTCTGAGTATTTTTACATTTTTTCCCCTAATTCTCCCCGCCACCATCACCATGAAATTTAATTACCACAGATATACCTTGTATCTGTTTATGTATTGTGGCCCTTTGGTGGCCTACAAACCAATATATTATCTAAGATTACATCACCCCCAAAACCAATTTTTACTGCCCCCAGGGGGAATGCATGCCAGCAAACATACATCCAAAGAGGTGACAATGTTGGCCTCAGATAATCTTATGGTCAAGCTGATGCACAGAAAAACTGAGCAAGAGGCCACAGAGACCATGGAAACCCTTCCTAAATTGCCAAAACAAAAAAGCACGGTAAATTGTCCCTAACTGTGTTCAAGAGAAAAATGGATTTGTTTGAAAAGGAACAATATTGGGCGCAATCAACCCATCAACCACTGGTGGCGCAGTGGTTGAGAGTCCGCCTGCCGATGCAAGGGACACGGGTTCGTGCACCGATCTGGGAAGATCCCACATGACTCGGAGCGGCTGGGCCCGTGAGCCGTGGCCACTGGCAATGCGCGTCCGGAGCCTGTGCTCCGCAACGGGAGAGGCCACAACAGTGAGAGGCCCGCGTACCACAAAAAAAGAAAAAAAAAGAAAAAAAAGAAAAGGAACAATAAATGCATTATATTTTCTATGCATCAGACTGGTTTTATCATAGAAATAGAAATCTTGGCGCTCAAGTGGACTTTAAAAATAGCATCCAGCCCAGCCAACTGTCTTCAGGCAAGAAGATATTATTGGTCTATTTTAAACTGATGAGGAGTCTAAGCTGAGGAGATTGTTATTTGTTTATGTGCCACATATTTAAACTCAGACTCCAATAAAAAGTTCGTCAAAGGACTCCCTTGCTTTATCTTTGGCACAACGAAAACATTGCCAAAGAGAAGGATTTCTTTCTTTTGATCTCCCTTCCTACGAACAGAGGATGTTTCTTCAGTATTATATCCACTACTCCACTGATAATAAAATATTTTGTATATACTGTGCTATAAAACCTCCTGTTTCAAGGGCCTGAGATTCTAGGCTTTAAATATTTGCTGTGCGTCTGGACAGCTCATCACAGTTCTGGCTCTCCAGGCCATCCTGGCACAGCTCTCCACCCTGTTCCTCCACCATTTTTCTGACAGCCACTAAACCAGGACTGAACACTAGTACTTGTAAGTCGTAGGTGCTTAGTCAATATTCAACCACTTAATTGGGCACACACCTTTTTCGTTGTAAGAGATAATAGCGAGCAGCTTGGTTGAAGATGACTAAAAGTTACAAGATGTTAAGTCCAGATTAATACTCAAAGTTTTCTATTTAATATAATGTAAACATTTTGAAATAATTTTGTCTTTCTTTTCAGAGTATTGGCAGAAGTCCAAACGCTTAGGGCATGTGAACAATAAAAGTTTAATAAATACTTAATCACGAGTTTATTACCCACAGATTTCTCAAGCTGGTTTAAATTAGAGTGTTCCTGGCTGATAACAGTCTCATATTTTACTTTCTCATGTGCATTTTATGAAGGGCATTTCAACTTTTTAATTGAAAACAGTAAATTATAAGGGAATTTCCTCTTATTCTACTTCTTTCCACAAGTCTCAAGGGGAGGGATGTTTCTTCTCTGGTATTTTGCTTCCTTGGTTGGTCCCTCCTCTCTAGCACCTCTTCTATTCTACTGGCTTCTTCCCCCCAACCATCAGAGTCTCAGGTGTCCTCTGTCTTAAAAACAACCTGTATATGCTGTGTGCACCCACCATCTTCTTCATAAAGAGGAGTCTAAGCCACTGCCCCCATTCTCCTCATATCTCCCTTCATTTTAAACATTCTCTTTGCCTATCTTCTGGTTCCTATCCTCTTCTCTCACTGAAGCATCATCCTAGAACATCATGAGTGCCATTCTGATCAACTCATCCTGGAGTATTTCTCAGTTCCCATTACCCAAAATGACTCTGATGCATCTAACACAGTCACCCTCCCACCTATTACAAATGTTCTTCTCTCTTAACCATCCCATTGAGAGTACAAATTCCTCGGCTTGACTTCAAGACCTGATAAATATAAATATCCATCCAAGAAGAGTTCAAAACCTAAGGCACAGCCTGCAGTTCCTGACGTGGATGCTGTTGATCACCAGACTGACTGGGTGGGGAGAGATGGCAGCTGGTTGGCAGGGAGCGCTGTATTCTGAGACCTAGAAAGAAAGGAGAGAGATTACTCTTGTAGTTTGCCAGTTCTTGAGGCAGGCAGTTTGCTACTGAGTTCTCCCTTTTTATGGAATTTTCTGTGTCTCCTCACTCCCTGATTTCCTACAGAGCTTTGCTGAGATAGAAACTCGATTACAGTAATAACATGTGAAAGCTTTACCTAAGAGTTGGTCAACATCAGCAAGACCAAGTTTGTTTGCCTTGTAGAAGCTCTCCCTAAATTCTGAAAGCCTTAACTCTTGGGACAACCATGTTCCTGTCGCCCTAGAGAGCTGCCTAATGAAGCTGGATTGAAGGCACAAGGTAAGGAACATCAGAAAAGAGACAATATTGTCCAGATGCTCACCCTAGTCTGACTCTGTACGAACCAAAATGAAACTTGATAGGAAGATCATCCTCTGAATCAGTAGTTTTCAACTGGTGGCGATTTCCCCCTCCACCTTCAGAGACATTACATTTGGCAATGTCTAACGTTATTTTTGGTTGTCACATACGGGTTTGGGGAAGTGCTACTGGCATCTAGTGGGTACAGGCTAGGGATGCTGCTAAACATTCTACAACGCACAACAACAGCCCTCCACAGCAAAGAATTATCTGGTTCAAAATGTCGACAGTGCCATGGTTGAGGCTTGTGCTCTGGATTCTCCGAGTGTTCAAATGAGAATGCTGTCTTTCCAGAATAGCTTGTGTTAACAGTTCTTTCCAGACTCATGGTACATAACTAAGGGACTACATTACAAATGAAGCAGCAGGCATGGAGATTTTAAGCAGCTTAGTTATATTTCTACAGCCAAGTGAGGAAACCTTTGAAATGTGAATGTAGGCCCTGCCTGATGGGCTTTGAAGCTTAGTCTCTTTTCCACATTATCTGCTCCAAACTAGGCGGCAGACATTCAGTCTTACGTGACTAAGGGTGAAATCACTTCTGCAACTCAAAAGCCAGCTAGAGAAAGTGCAAGGACAGAGAACTGAGCTGTCTTCCCCAGTGAAAGCTATAATGGAATTAGAGTGGGTGAGAATAAAGTTAGATGTCTGAACTGTGGGCAAGTGCATACACTGAGGTATGAGGACAGAGCCCAGTTACAGGAAACTGCTAAGACAAGGTCAACTGGGCTGGTCAAAGGCAGCCACACCCAAGTTTGTTCCCAGATAAAGCAAAGACGGGCAGAGGCTCTTGTGAAGCGATGACCCCAGTTAGACACAGAGTCTTAAGCCATTCTGCCCATGAATGTGCTCTGTTTTGTATTGTCCTTTGGGCTGCTAGCCACCTTGCTCTCCTGTCTACCACAGCTTCCACCCAATAAAAAGCAACTTGTCTCTTCCCCTCTTACTTTCCGAATGTTCCTTCTCAGGGCAGCTGCTCAATATACAAACAATGAATTTTGAACTTTATGGCTAGTAAGATATGGTTTTTGGTTCATATTGTTATTATTAACTATATATGTTGTATCTCTCCAACATCAGACTCAGATGAAAATTTTTATTTTCTATAATTGTGGAGTCCCTGATTTAACAAATATTAGCTATTTCTCTACTCTAAACTCTAGGCCACTTCATTTTAGAAAACAGGTTTCTAAGGTCTAGAGGGAGAAAATGATCCATCCAGTTTAATGTGGAGTCAAATACATATATATATATATATATATATATATATATATACACACACACACTCATGTATTCTTTTTTTTTTTTTTTTTTTTTGCGGTACGCGGGCCTCCCACCGCTGTGGCCTCTCCCACTGCGGAGCACAGGCTCCGGACGCCCAGGCTCAGCGACTACGGCTCACAGGCCCAGCCGCTCCGCGGCATGCGGGATCCTCCCGGACCGGGGCACGAACCCGTGTGCCCCGCATTGGCAGGCGGACCCCCAACAACTGCGCCACCAGGGAAGCCCCTCATGTATTCTTTCTCACTGTCTTTTGATATCATTATTCATTTCCTTGAATGGGAGATATATATATATATATATATATATATATCTATATATATATATATAGAGAGAGAGAGAGAGAGAGAGAGAGAGGGAGAGAGAGGGAGAGAGAGAGACATGCAGAAGAGTTTAAAAATGAAAAAAGGGCATACACAAAGAATAAATTTTTTTCCCACCCTAGACTCACCAGGTTCCCACTTCAGGACCTACTGCAGCAGCAACCTCTGTTACCAGTTTCTTGTGCATTCTTCCAGGAAGTCTATGCATTTACAGAAGTATACTTGCGTGTGAATATCACCTTCTGACCTGCAGGTTGGTGCCCTTCCCATTCCTCTCTATGGCCACCACAGGTCCTATTGCTCAAGACCAGCCATGACAAAACAGATGACACATTTGTCCTGTTGAAGGAAAACTTGGTGATTCAGACACAAATTGTTCCATACACCTTTCATCCTCATTACCAGGTAACTTTGCCAAGGTCAAGTGGTGACATTCTGATTTACTACTAAGCAGACTGAATACAACTCACATTTGATGAGAATCTGAAATTCAAATAAAAAAAAGAAAAAAATATATTTCCTGAGTTTCATAATTGAACTTGCTTTTTTACTTTGTTGAAAATATTATTTTCAATTTGGTTCAATGAATATGGTCTATCTGAAGGAATGAAAACAAGACCTCCCCCAAACCTCCAATTAATCACCAAGTCTTTAAATTTAAGATCTAGTTTGACCACATTCCTGAAATCTCCATTTAGCAGCTCAGAGAGCAAGGACCAAGGAGACTCACTGTTTAGGTTGAGCCAAATCCAGACTCCAGGTATGAAATGCAAATTTGGCTGATTGCGGATTTGCCATTTAAAAGAACCTGTATTTGAATAAATCAAAGGTACATTTCTCTTGGCTCTTATAGGGAGCCTTTTAAATGGTGACTTCAGCCCTCCTAAGGATTTTGTCCAGGTTGCCTGAAAGTGAACAATTTTCACAAGTTTGTTTTGGCATCCATGGCATAAATTTTTATTGAAAGTCACAGTTGTTTTAGTGGGCACCACAGTCTCCCAAGAGATCTCTGTAGAGGCCTCTCAGCCAACTTGATGAGAATTATGTGCACCTAAAACATGCCAAGTGTTGTAAGGACTGACCTGCCCTCCAACTCTTTGCTCATCTGTACACGACCACTGACTCATTTGTACTTTGGATTTAAAGACACGCTCTTGAGTGTGTCTGCAGCATTTCCGAAATCAAACAGCCATCTCTATGTTGAAGATTCTTCTGTTTTTGTTTTTTTTCTGCAAAGATTTCTGTTTCTCTGGAGTTACACCCAATTTATTCTATCATATCAAACAGGTAAGGTAATAGCAAGATGGGTTCATTGGGAACATACATTTTCCCTAGAATTAAACAAAATAAAGATTTGGTTGGGAAGGATAGGAATGTAGCCCCAAATCCACTCTCAAAATGTCCTTTAAACAACCAGTGGGAAAGATCACTGATTTAGGAGGCTTCAAACAAATATGTAGAGGTATTTTGAGACAAAAAAGGACATCTGTTATTTCTATACTACCACACATAAATCATCACATAATCACCAGGAGGTCAAACCAAAATTGGCTTAAATTGGAGTTTACAAGGTCCTTGTCCCATGATTGAGAGGTCCCCCATATTTTTCCTTTATTATTATTTTTTCTATATGCCATTTTATCCTTGTGTTATTACTTTGTATGATTGGAAAAACTGTTAGAATTTTACTTTATGAAATACTTAAGAAAGCTTAGCTTATTAATGGCTCAACATTGAAACAACATAATTCTCATTTAAAAAATTAAACTAAAAACCTCTAAGCCAGTTATTTCATGTTTATAAACAACTTTCTTAACAAATTTTCAATAAGGCCAGAAAACTAATGCACAGCAAGGAAAAAAAATGTACATGAAAATAAATTTTATTAGTGGCTTTCAGTGAAAAAATGTTGCATACCAACCAGAGCAGAAGAGAAACCTGCTATTTTATAATTTTCACCTTCCCTTTAATTATACTAGCTTTAATATTTTTCCTTTGAATTCTCCTGGGTTAGACAGCACTCTTAAACCTCAAGATTATAAAAACAAGAAACCATTCCAAAATCACACAGGTAAAGTCTCAACCTGCTGTTAAAAATACTACTGATGAGGACAGTGCTTCCTTCTCTGGGAGGGTTCCATAGGTTACATGAACCCAGCGAGCCACAGTGGGTAACACTGAACAGCAGGGAGCACGGCATTCTGCACCACCCTTTCTCCAGAGAAATACTATGGCAGATCCTGGGAGTTGTTCCACCAACAGTCATTCCCTGCCTCATTTTTTCTTTCCTCTTTCCCACTAAAGAGGCTAAAAAAAGGAAGATTACTTTCCCATCCTCCCTTCCACCTGGGGATAGCTATGTCACCAAGTTCTGGCTAAAAAGACATTAGAAAAAGCTTATAAGGGCAGTACTTCTCAAGCTTTACTGTGTATGAAAATTACCTGGGGATCTTGCTAAAATGCAGAATCTGAGTCAGTAATCAGGATAGGGCCTCGAATGCTGCATTTTACGTTCCTAGGCGATGGACCATGCTGTCGTCTGAGGACCACAATTTGAGTAGCAAGATGTCAGAGGGCTTCTGGCAAGGATTTCCCCCCTTGATTTGGACAGAGGTGTGCAAAGAGAAAGCTGCTTCCTGTCCTTTCCTTCGGCTTCCTGTTTTGAATAGGATTGAAGAAGGAGGTAGGTATGGGGCTGTGTCAGCTATCTTGCATCAAGAGGGATGGAAACCAACCAACTGAGAACAGCAAAGTAGGAGAATGGGAAGTGTCCAGGTACTGTAATTATTTTCTTTTTCTCCATTTCACTCTAATTCAATTCTAGTTCAGTATCTTCTTATATCTGCAACATTCTTGTTAATATGATCAAAGAAATTCAGCAAGCTTGAAAAGTATTTGTAGGTGAGTACACAACTTGGGGCTAACCAATGATCACCCTAAGACAAGTGTGGAGGATGGATAGACTGCGTCTATTAAATCATTATGTGCAAAAGGGCCTATGGAGACTCCCAGAAGAGAAATTATCTGAAGAGAGGGAATCTTTTAGATGCATTGGTTTATTTGAGGTACTCATTGCCAGGACAGAGGGCAAGGATGATTCTGAGAATAGCCCCATTTATGTCTGTAACTGTGGTCTAGCCACCATGATCTCATATTTGAGCTCAGAGACAAAGAGGATTGTAATTTTAAAAATGAATAAAAACTAATACAAATAAGATTTTTGAGCGTATATGGCATTGCTATATTGATGCTACAAGCTTACATGACAATGTAAGGGGGCATTTGTATTAAATGCAACAGTCAGAGATTTGGTTTAGGTGCCATTGTCATTGGCTTAGGGCACTGCCATCTTGGCTCAGCAATTGCTGTATTGTGGTAGAAACACCTCGGCTGTGCATTGTTAAAAGAGTGACTACTTTGTTCACTGCCATTGCCATAGAGATTTGGAGCAAAAGAGAAGATCACAGATGGCACACTGCAGCCAAAAGATTTGGCTGCAGAGCACAGGAAGGGTCTCCTCGAACTTTCAGGACTACTTTGGAAGAAGTTGAGGGTTACTAGCTTTTCCACAAAACAGGTGACATGTGGCTAGAAAAAGACTGATTTGTAATTGTCCATTTTCTTCTTGTTATGATTATAGAAGTTCATTCTTCATTCAATAGTTCTCACAATTCCACATTCCCCAATGGCTATTGTATGGATATGGTTCAAATCAAGCCTGTTTGATTCCATCTTCCACCAGCTATTGCTCCCATCTGAAAAAGGCACACATCACTTTTCTTCCCATTCCATTAGCCAAAGCAAGTACAGCCTTAAGGAGGACAGGGAATGAAGATAACTACCATATGCCCAGAAGGAGGAGAATCAGAATTTAACAGTAAAATGACTGCCACAGTACTTAAACACTGAATTACTGTTTGATTACTTAAACAGTGACTATCAAATGTCATATGATAGGACTGGGAATATTAGTTATGATGATTTTTATAACCAAATCAAAATTAAATTACTCCACCTAATTTTGGGGGTAACAACTGCATTAATTACTGTCCTCCTCACCTAGCTCAACTCTTCATGACTCCCTACGATACAGGTTGTGCCTACTAATGTATGACCTAATAGCCAAAGAGTATAAAGGAAACCATGATTCTTCTAGTCTATATTACATTGAAAAATTGGCCATGTAACAAAAAAGGTCTCACATCTGATGTTTATAAGAAGTTACATTTCAAAAGTACTTTCCAGTTTCCCCTTGAATGGCTATTGTGGACAGGGCTCAGAAGAGGAAAATTTGTGAATAGGGTATGATATGGAGCCATTTCATTATTGTTTGGGGGTAATACCTTCTTTCCACTCTCTACTCCTGCTTTCCAAGTCTTCTACAAGTCTACGGTCCACACTTAAGTTTTCATTTTTCTAAAGAGAAACCCTTACTAGGAACTGTTTTTATTGAAATATTCACAATCAAAATTTAACTCTACTGTGACACATTCTTTAGGGACACAGCTCTTTTGTTAATCAATATGAAAAGATAATTTATTATAAAGTGTTCATGGCCAAAAGGAATAGAATACATGATCCTTTCCACTAACAAATTTACAAATTAACATGGGCTTTCAATACTTGAAGCCAAAGGAGAGAGAAACCATAGGAATTTCAGTGCTCAGGAAAAGAATTATGGGATACCTTGTTGAATAGTTTCCCTTGAGGATTTCCCTCAACTCACTCCATAGATTTTGAAACGATACTTAAAACATAAATAATATCTTTTTCATTCTCCTGCTATTAAAATAACCTAGATGATACCATCTGATGCTGGCAAGGGTGCAGTTTAACTGGCCCTCTAATACTTTGCTTGGTATTAGGATAGGATGACTTTTGTTGGAAAGGAAGCTTGGATTATCTGCTCAACAGATACGTCAAGGTTTAAATCTGATTGTTGATGAATGTTAAGCAAAATGCAAAAGAAATCTTCAAATATTCCTACACACAATCCCCTCTGCAGGCACACTGCTTTCTTTTTGTTTTTGTTTTTTTCACCACACACATTCCCTTGCTTTGTGGGCTTTCGCATGCCATTAGTGGTGCCTGAAGTGCATTACCCTCTTTCCCTATCCCACCCGACATCTTTGCTGACTAGTTCTTTATTCTTTACACTTTATTTAAAAGTTACTTCTTCTAGGAAGCCCTAGAAGGTTCTGTAATTAGAAGGTTGAGCCCCATCTATGTGTTTTTATAGGATATCTATGTCCCCCATCAAAGTACTGTGTCTTCTGTAGACTAGTGTGCACCATCCATAATAAGGAAAGCTTTATCTGGACAGGGATGGTGTCTCCCTTGGTCATTGTTGCCTTCCTAGTATGTCAGGAATAGTACTTGACATACTGCTCAAAAAGGATATTTTGAATAAATTCATTAATATATTTAAATTGTAAAAAATTATCTCTTCCTAATATACTAATTGGCTGTACCCTTGCCTGATGCTAGGGTTTCAAATTTTAACTATCGTAGTAAGTCAATAATAAATAGATACACACAGATATACTCTATTAGATTTAGATCTAGACAAATTAATAGATAGTCTATAAATAGATAAATAATCCCCCATTAAGTTAAACAAAATATGTAAAAAGCTATAAGCACAAAGATGCTCTTAAGAGTCTCATTTATCAAACTTAAATATCAGATGTATTTCATATGGTCACCAATAGGGGATTATTTAAATAAATTATAGTGTGCCCCTGAATAGAATAATATATAGTCACTGAAATGATGATTATAAAAAAGAGGGTTGAAGAGACTATGTCATAACATGGAAAAGCCTTATGATAAAATGTTAAATAAAAGACACTAAATTGTATGGACATCATTATTATAGCTACGTGAAAACATGCATGAGAAAATAAATAAATTAGTGATTGCATTAAAGTGGTGGATTGTGGGAAAATACACTATATTTTCCTTCGGTTCATATTTTAATTCATGTGACTATGTTACTTTTATAACTAAAGTATGTAATAAAGATGTTTGTGACTTTAAAAGCAAATTAATATACATTATGGGTGACAAAATAAGAGTGACTAACCATCATGATTCAAAGTTTGAAAGACAAGATGCTAATAATGGAAACTAATATTGACTGGATAAAAGTAGAGATTTTACTTAGCGTGACAAATGAAAATGAAATAAATTACTAGTTTGATAACAAATGTTTCTTTGGCAGAGCTCTTTTTGTCCAACAGAATGAAGGCAGCTGCCTTGCTTACCAAGCAGGGAGGAAATGCAGAAGAAATGGAAAGGTAGAACAAGCAAATAGCTAAACAAGGGAGTGTTGCAGCAAGGAAATAATCATGTCAGGACTTGGCCCAAAAGTAAATGGACTTGCAAAGAGAAATGTTCACAGCATCTATTAAATGCACACTCGATCCTCTCCATCACAAAACAAAACCCATCTGTTTAAAATTAACATTTGCAATAAACATTTTAAAGGAAGAAATGTAGAAGGCAAATATATATTGTAAAACAAAATCTACACTCTTGGGATAAGTAGTATTTCCTTCAAAAGAATTGCAGTGCTCCAGAGCTTATTCTTTATACCAGAAGAAATAACAATTAGATGCACAATGTTAACAGAGGCATATTTAGTTCTTTGAGTGGAAAGACTATTAAGCTGAGACTCAAGCACATGATTCCATTGTTTAGCATGCCAAACTTCCTTAGATGTAACTGACAAAAGAAAAAAATATGTAACTGACAAAAGAAAAAAATATGTAACTGACAAAAGAAAAAAATATGTAACTGGAGTGTATCCTAAAAATTAGAAACACAAATCACACATCTTAAAACCATGACTTAGATATATTAAATTGTTTGGCTACTCTAAGAAGTTATTTGTCAGGAACTTCAACACAGAATCATGATTTACTAATTTACATTTGGACACTAGCATTAAATGAATATATAAGCATGTTTAAAAGGATGTATTTGAGAGAGCAAGGCTGGGGCAATAGAATACTAACGGTTTAAATTGAGGGTTTTTTCCCTTTTTCAGTATTTTTATGGCTAGGTTTCATGCACATGGACACAGACCATATTAGATACTTAGCAAGTGGAAAGAAAAAAAAACTCCTGTCTTTTATATTCCTGGTTTATAACTGTTCCTGTTTTTAAATATCTGTGTTGAGAAACACACTTTAGTAAGCCTGTCCAGTTCAGAAAGAGTAGCCTCTTGGTCAATGTTGGATGGTTGGGAGCTGTGGTATCCAATACAACAACCATTATAATAGCCACATGTAGCTATTGAATGTAAATGTAAATTAATTAAAATTAAATGTGACATTTAATTCATTTCTAGTGCTCAGTAGGCACATGTGGCTACCATATTGTATAGAGCAGATTATAGAACATTTCCATCACCACAGTTGGAGAATGCTGATCTAGGGAAAGTTTGAGAGAGGAACTACTCTATAGGAATCTTAGATTTGAGGGACCAGTAAAACTCTAAAGAAGTGGCAAGGAGATGTGAAGGGTGAGGATGAAGGCTGCAGTGTGGGAGAGGCAAGGTCCTTATTAGAAAAGGGGGCCTGTTGGTTATAGAAATGTCTGGAGTATTTTTACAAACACAGCTAATATGCAGTGTGAAGTGCTTCACCTCATCCTATCCATACCCTTTGTTCCAAATCTTCAGGAAATTCTCCCCCCCACACAGCAGTATTATTTAGAGGAGTATGAGTCAGTGTCATAGACTGTAGGTGAAATGAAAAGTGGAGATTAGAAATTCAATAGAAGCAGGAGCTTAAGATGAAAGATGAAAACCAGGAAAAAATGAAGACATTCCCCCTCCTCCCCTTACTTCAACTACCCCCAAGTGAGAACCTTCAGAGAGGGGCTTACCTCAAGTTTTATTTAAACTAATCAAAGGATAGGCAATCCCAACTGATCCTAGAATTACTTCAGTTTGCCAAATGACACAGGTTATTACACATGTGGGAAAAAAATTATAAATTACCATTCCTTTGTTTTTATTTCCTGAGAGACAATAAACATTTTCTTAGGCAATAAGAAGGATAAAACAAAGAACCCAAATGCACTTCTCTCCATTTATTCAGCTGAGAAAAGGCTTAAGTTAAAAAAAGATAATTTTTTTTGAGGTGGGAATTCCTTGCTGTTGATGAGAGATCAACTTTGGAAACTTTCCTCTTAGCTTTATCTCTGTCTGCTCTTTGCTACCAGTTTCAGAAACGTTAAGAATAGAAAGGGCCTTCCTGCAGAGCCTACTTTTTGAGGTAGATGTTCCAACTCAGAAATAAAATAAGGTTTATGTCATGAGGTTTCTGGGTTATCAATACCAGAAAGTCCGTTAGCTTTTGGGGTTGGGTGCAAGAGTGACTGACTGTTTTTTGTTTTTCAAAAACCGGTAACGTCCACCATATTAAACAGGAATTTGATGTTTATTTGTGGCTTTTTAAAAAAGTCTTTTGGTCAGCCCTGCAAATAATGCAGACTTCCAAAATTAAAGGAATACCAAAATAACTGGCATTTCCTCAGTTGAGCAGAATGGTTTCTTCAGAGCAGATTTGCTGCGTAAACACTGAACATTTTCTTTCCCTCCAGTAACATCTGTGAACAAGTTTACCACTTGGGAAAATGAAGGACTAATAACTACATCCAGACATGGGTGGGTACAGGTGCTTCAACACACAGTTCCACAAACACATCCCAGTTCCGACAAGTGGGCTATTTCTGACAGACCTCTTAAGACTTCAGTCACACTGTGCATTTGGCTTGGGAGAAGGGTGACCTGCTGGCAGGGTTGTCAGCAGCCATCATCTAAAGAGACTGACTTTTTACTAGCAGAGTGCATTCCTGAACATATTGACTCTCTGAACAGAGAACATCAGCCCAACAATTTATTAAAAGCAATTGTGTGTTTCTTAGGTCTAGCCAAACATTTGGTGCATGTTATACAGCCCTCCAAGACCAAACTTCAGTCGTACTTCTTTGAAGAAAATCTTCCCCAAGTAGCCCAGATTTTGATGAACCTCTGATTTCCCATGGTAACCATTGTCTGGAAGGTTCACTGGACACTTAACCATGTACTGCCTTGTGAGAGGTACCACTTCCATTTGTAATAAAAGTTATTTAAAATTTTTATTCTATTTAATTTCTCTCATTTAAAACTTTCTTCTAGCTACCCTTCATACTCTTTAATGGCAAAGATAGCTTTTTATATTTATTTGTTTGCTGAATAATTCTTAGTATGATAGGTTGTACCTAATAGGCCTTAATACATTTTTGTTGATTTTTAAAATCATAATGGTGCATCAAAACATATATATATATATATATATATATACACATGAAAATCAATACCATAATCAAAATAGTGAACATGTTATCACTTCTAAAAGTTTCCTTGTCCCCTTTGTATCCCTCCCTCCTGCCCCCCATTCAACCTGAATCTACCATCCCCAGACAACCAGTGCTAACCTTCTAACACTATAGATTAGCCTTCATTTTCTGGAATTTTATATAAATGGAATCATATAGAACATATCTTCTTGCATTTAGCTTCTTTCACTCAACATAATGATTTTGAGATTCACCCATGTTGTGTGTTCATAAATAGCTCAGTTCTTTTTATTGCTGAGTAGTATTCCATTGTATGGATACACCAAATTTTGTTAATCTACCCACATTTCATAGATATTTGGGTCGTTTCCAGTTTTTTACTATTACAAATAAGGCTGCTATGAATGTTTGTCTATAAGTCTTTGTATGGACATACACTTTCATTTCTCTTGAGTAAATGCCTAGAAGTATAAAGGCTGGATTGTGATAGGTGCATATTTAACTTCTTAAGAGACTGCCAACTTGCTTTCTAAAGCAGTTGTATCATTTTATATTGCCAACAGCAATATATGAGTGTTAAAGATCCTCCACATCCTTGCCAACACATGATATGATTAGTCCTTTAATTCCAGCCACTCTAATAGGTGTATAGTTGTATCTCGTATTTGTGGTGTTGCTTGCATTTCCTAATGACTAAGTGACATCTGTTCAGATGCTCATTTGCTATTCATAGGTCTTTTTTGTGAAGAGTCTGTTAAAATATTATTCCCACTTAAAATTTTTGATTGTTTACCCATTTTTGAATTTTGAGAGTTTGTTACATAATTTGCATAGAAGCCCTTTATCAGATATATGATTTACTAATAGTTTTCCCCATCTCTGACTTGTCTTAATTCTCAGAGGTTTTAATTTTGATGGAGTCCAATTTATCATTTTTTTGTGTGGGGGTTCCTGCTTTTGGTGTTGTATTTATGATCTCTGCCTAAACCAAGATAAAAAAATTTTCTCCTGTGTTTTCTTCTGGAAATTTTATAGTCTTAAATTCTACATTTGAGTTCATTTTTGTATGTGATGTGAGATATGGGTTGAAATTTACTTGTTTGCATATGAATAGCTATTTGTTCCAGCAAATAGCTGGAAAAGACATAGCTGTGGAAAAGACATCCTATCTTCACTCAGTTACCTTTGCATATTATTGAAAATCAATTGACCATATACTTGTGGGTCTGTTTCTGGACTCTGGACTCTGTTACATTGATAAATTTGCCTACCTTAAAAGCAATACCACATTGCCTTGCTTTCTGTAGCATTATAAATCTTCAAATCAGGTAGTGTTTGGTCTCCTGACTTATTCTATTTTTTCAAAATTGTTGTGGCTATATTAAGTCTTTTTTCATTTCCATATGAATTTTAGAATCAGATTGTCAATTTCTACAAAACAGCCTGCTGGGATTTTTTTTTTTTTCAGATTGAGCTGAACATATAGATCAATTGGGGAGAATTAACATCTTAACAATGTCTTAACATCTTCTGAACAATGAACAAGCAATGTCTGTCCATTACTTTAGGTCTTCTTTAATTTCACTCAATACTCTTGTATAGTTTCCAGTGAATGGGACTTGTATATATGTTGTCAGATTTATCTCTAAGTATCTCATATTATCTAAGGATATTGGAAATGATATTGTTTTTTACTTTCAGTTGCTGACTGATTGTTGCTAGCATAAAAATACAGTTGATTTTTGTATATTGATTCAGTATCCTACAGCCTTGTTAAACTTACTTATTAGCTCTATGAACTTTTTTGTGGATTCCAATAGATTTTCGGCAAAGACAATCATGTTGTCTGTGAATACAGTTTTGTTTATTTCTTTCCAAACTGGATTCCATTGTCTTTCTTGCTTTATTGAACTGGCTAGATCCTCTAGTATAAAGGTAAATAGACATGGTGAGAACAGACATCCTTTTCTTGTTGCTGATCTTTAAGAAAACATTCAGAATTTCACCATTAAGATATTAGCTGTAGTTTTTGTTTTTGTTTTTAATAGATTCCCTTTCTCAGGTTGAATAAGTTTCCTTCTATACCTGGTCTGCTAAAGTTTTGGGGGCTTTTTTGTTTGTTTTTAATTAGGAATGGATGTTGAATCTTGCAAACGATTTTTCTGTCTGTTGAGTTGATCATATGCTGTTTGATATTATACCACTTTGTGTATAATTTAATAACCTTAAAATAATATACTTCATTTTTCTACTAGGGCCTTTATACTATTGTTTTCATACATTTTTATTACACATATGTTATTTTTAAAGTAATTATCATTATCTTGTAAAGAAATTCAAATAATAAGAAAAAATCTTGTATATTTGTCCATATATATTTGCATTTTTCTGGTGCTCTTCTTTTGTATATTCCATATTTCCACTGCTGTTATTTTCTTTCTGAGAAGCTTCCTTTAAAATTTTATGTAATGTAGGCCTGTTTGTGATGAAGTCTTTCAGCTTCTGTACATTTTAGAAAGCCTTTATTTTGCCTTCATTTTTTAAAAACTATTTTGACTGGGTGTAGAATTCTAAATTGACCAATTTTTCTTTCTTTCAGTACTTGAAAGACATTCCACTGTCTTCTCACTTGCATTGCTTCATTAAGAAATCTGATGTAATTCTTATCTTTATCCCTTGGTAGAAAAGGTTTCTTTTTTCCCTCTGGCTCTTAAAAAAAATTTTTTTTAATAATAGGTTTGGTACAATTAGGTTCTGATTATGATTATGTGGTTTTCATCATGTTTTTTGTGGTTTGGTTTGAAATCCTTGGACCTGTGGATTTATAATTCTCACCAAATTTGAAAATTTTCAGGTATTATCTCTTCCAAAAAAATTTTTTTTGGTCTTCCCTCCTTTAGGGACTCAATTATGTGTATATTAGGCTGCCTGAAGATTGCTCATGGCTCCTTTATGCTCACTTTATATATTTTTAAAGTTTTTATTCTCTGTGTGTTTTATTTCGGATTGTTTCTATTGCTGTGTCTTGAAGTCATTAATCTTCTCTTCTTCAATATCTAATCTGCACTCCCTCCAGCTCCATCTTACAGAAGCTGTGACAGGCATTTTTAGGCATCTTAAGAGGGGACATCATGTTTCCTCATCCTCAGAGTAGACCATCCATAAGATGAAGAAACCTTTTTCTTGCTGGTGTTGACCACCTTTTAGAGCATAATTTCTGTGTTATTATTAGGATAACCATATGTTCTAGTTTGACTGGAACATTCCTTGTTAATGCCCATTGTTTTGAGCTAATTATTAATATACTCCCTTTCACTATTAAAAATCTCCCAGTTTGAAAATAAAACATATAGTCACCTAAGCCAATGTTCTAAGAAAACACAATTTCCTTTACTTTCTTTTATTAGCCATCCTCTCAATGTTAAGCAGTATAACTGGAAGTTCCTCATCATCTTGTTGGCTTCATGGTGTCTGTGTAGTTGAGAGAATACTGGCTCACTAGTGCTTCTATCAGTTTCTCTTTGGAAAAGACTCAATGAAATGGCTGTCTTATTTTATGAGGAAACACCTGTCTGTGGCACTATTTTCTTTATATCTGTGCTTTAATGGGTAAAGGAGACCAAGGAGAGATTATTAAAGCTACTTTGTGCTTGACACTTGAAAGAGATGCATAAGGTTAGTGTGGTACTGGGGTGGGGTGGGGGGGCAAGCTGAGAATCAAAGGGAAACATGTGACCCTGTTTTCCCAGTGTTCGAACCAGAGGGCTTATGTGAGTCATATCTCTCTCAGAATCAATGGGCTGTATCAGATATTGGATATATCCTACTTTTTGGTGTTTTTATTACTCATTTTTTCCATCTCCCTTTAGTTCACTGGAACCCAGCTTCCCAGAGATCTTTGATTGCTATTCCTTGGATATGAACAAGGAATGGCTTTGGGAAGGTGTGCACCCAGATAGAAACAATAGGGCTTAAAGAAGGCAGGAGGTAATATTTTACCTGGGAAGAATAGGAATTTTTAAAATACTACTTAATGTATTTTTTTCTCATGGTAATCCAGTTTTCCACCTTCCACTATTGTCCTTTAGCAATTAAGGCTAGACCCAAAGTTTTATTGCCCCATGGAAGGAGGAATAGACAGATATTCCCTAGATCAAAAATGTCATTTCTCAGGCTTCCCTGGTGGCGCAGTGGTTGAGAGTCCGCCTGCCGATGCAGGGGACACGGGTTCGTGCCCCGGTCCGGGAAGATCCCACATGCCACGGAGCGGATGGGCCCGTGAGCCATGGCTGCTGAGCCTGCGCGTCCGGAGCCTGTGCTCCGCAACGGGAGAGGCCACACAGTGAGAGGCCCGCGTACCGCAAAAACAAAAAAACAAAACAAAATGTCATTTCTCAGATTTGAGTATAAAAACAGACTCTTCTGGTTTTTTTCTGAAAAATGTCTATTCAGGTTTTCTGCCCATTTTTAATCGAGCTATTTATTTTTTGATATCGAGTTGTATAAATTGTTTATATATTTTGGATATTAACCCGTTACCAGTCATATCATTGGCAAATATTTTCTCCCATTCAGTAGGTTGTCTGTTTATTTTGTCAATGATTTCCTTTGCTGTGTAAAAGATTTTAAGTTTAATTAGGTCCCATTTATTTATTTTTGCTTTTGTTTCTTTTTCCTTAGGAGACTGATTCAAAAAAATATTGCTTCGATTTATGTCGAAGAGTGTTCTGCCTATTTTCTCTTCTAGGAGTTTTATGGTTTCTGGCCTTACATTTATATCTTTAATCCATTTTGAATTTATTTTTGTATATGGTGTGAGAAAATGTTCTAATCTCATTCTTTTACATGTAGCTGTCTAGTTTTCCCAGCAGCACTTATTGAAAAGACTGTCTTTTCGCTATTGTATATTCTTACCTCCTTTGTTGTAGATAAATTCATCTTAAGTTTGTAGGTTTATTTCTGGGCTCTCTGTTCTGTTCCATTGATTTATGTGTCTACTTTTCTGCCAATAACATATTCTGAGTGTTTTAAAATTTGATTTCTATAAATAGTTTATTATCACAGTGGGATAGATGAATAAGATAAATGAATTAGCTTTTGGAACAGCTCTCATTTCTAACATGTAAAGAAGGTAAAAATATTCATTATAGAATGCTACAGTGAAAAAATATTTTCAGCTGGGTGGGAGGCTACTGTCAGGTCTGGGATTTGACTTTGCTCTACTTACAGAGTAAGAAATTAGCCTGTTACTGTTTCATGGGTTCTGGCTGAAGACACAAGACTTTGATTAGGAACACAGAACCATTACTCATGGCACAGCAAGGAGCATGAGTATCTGCATATTTACACGGGTTCTCCTGTCCCCAAGTCCCATCAACATGAACCAACTTGCTCAGATCGATTTGGATTTGATGCACACAGTGGGTTTGCATCACAGCTAAAGTACACTGACCTTGAGGAATCTACTGGTTTTTTAACAAACAGTAAGCAAGCCTATTCTTTGTCTGGGGAAATACCCTTACCTCTTCTATCAGAAGAGATTGAAAGTCTAATTATATCTTAGACTAGAAACTAGGTTAGGTGACATATGCAGTCATTCCCAACTCTGATATGCTAATCTCTCTGATCAAAAATTGTGTTTTTCTGTTGAAGTCATTAGGCAGAAGAATCCCTAGTTCAATCACAATTTTTAAACAGGTATAGAAGATAAAATTTTTCAGTAATAAATTTCACATAATTTCTCATTCTGAGACCACCCACCATTCTGCCTGATGCCAAAAACTTAAAGTAAAATTCAGTGATTTCACAGATATTTAGGTTTAACACTCAATCACATTGGGATGCTCCCTTTTCCTGAGTTCTGTTGATCCTAGGGCTTACACAAATTCTGCTGTTGTATGAGAGAGCATGGGAGAAGAGGAAGATGTTCATTTCCTCACCTGCTCAAGTTCTAGGCTGGCTTCCTGTTCCACACATCACTCTTGTCATGTACAAACAGGTCATATGCAGGATTCCCTTGGATCGATGGTGAAGTCATGAGGAAAAGAGAAGAGCACGCTGGTCAACAAACAAAAGTATTACCCTCCCATACAAGGTTAATTAAATATAACTTGATGGTCAAAGGTACTAGGATGAGGGAGGGAAATAAGACTCTAACTCTTGTAAGGTTGAGAGTCACTTTTCTCCAGATTTCTTTCCTCATATAGGAAGCCCAGCATGGAGTATATATGTATAGTTGCACATACCATGTTTCATAACAAGCAGATCTAGAAAAAGAATAAGCTCCTGCACGTTACTCACAGTGACCAGGAGAGGGCACTTAGCACAAATGAATGAAATAATTCTGCCAACACCTGGTTCTAAAGATTCCTCTTTGGCTCTACCATTTGTACAAATCAATTTACTTTATGTGTCCATTGCGAACTCCTTTGGAGCTAAGGATAATTGCAATTACACATTCCTCTTGATGACAGTCCTCAACTATAATAATATCCCAGGTGGCTGAGATACTCATTTTTCCATAGAGAACACAGGAACAAGACTATATGAATATGAAAAAAATTCAGAGGGAAGAATTTATTTTTGTAGACAATTTCTCAAAATGAGCACTTTAGAGGAATTAAAATGTGTTTGAGCAATCTTTCAGAAGAGGGAAAACATACTTATTGAAACCTTCCTGTAAGGAAAGACTTCTGATATGCTCTCTTTCCTCCATTTCATATATATATATATATATATATATATATATATATATATATATATATGTGTGTGTGGTTTGGTTCAGATTGTGAGCTCAAATAATTCACCTTTGAACACACTAAAATGAGGGAAAGAGTAGTATTCTATCATAAAACAAAATGAGACACTGCATTTCCTAGGAAAAAAAAAAAACCCTTGAATTCTATGTATTTCCTTTTAGGCCTACCATAGACAAAAAACAATAAATTGGCCAACCATGTTCTTCAGGTGTATAATTTTCTTTCTTCCCAAAGTGAACACTCCCTGGGAAAATACAAATAACTTCTAATTTCAAACTTCTAACTTCTAATAACTTCTAATTTTCTCCCTGGGAAAATACAAATAACTTCTAATTCAAATAACTTCAGAAGCTATTTTTATTTCTTTTCAACACAAAAAGAAAGTAGGCCACCTTGACCAGAGCACAAAATAATCTTTTCCAAGAGGACTTGAATGAGTACCTCATTATCCAAGGAAAAAATACATACCAAGATTTTTTACCACTTTGTTTTGATTCATTTTCAAATACTTTTTATAGCAATGGGAAAAAAATATCGATGAATCGGTTTTTCCAAAACAAAGCCATTTTGTCTTTTAATTTTAGCCTGAAAGTGGCTCCTCATCGTAAGTATTTTAGAAAGAATAACACTGTGGCAGAGAGTAGCTGAGAGAATTGCTTGTGGACACCTAATGTTTCCAAATTTGGGAGTAATATTTCCACCCATGAGGCATTGATTTTTTGTTATAAAGTCACCTACAAATTCCGAACTGTTTCTGTCCTATTAGATATAAAGAAATGTCAATAATCCAAAGAGATTATGGTTTAATTTACATTTAGTAATTGTAACCAGCTTTAGTTTGGGAACCTAATTCTTTCTGATTCAAAGGAAGTACAATTTTGTTCTTGGTTGACAATTCACTTTCCATGTCATTAATAATAATAAACAGTAACATTACTGAGCGACTGTTTTGTGCCATCACCCTCTCAACTATCTTCTAAGATAGTTTTTATTATCCCCATTTACAAAAGAGAAAACTAAGGGAGCTCAGAGATGTTAAGTAACTGTCCCTGAATACAGAGCCACTAGTGGCAGAGGCAGAATTGGTACCAGCTGTATCTGACTCCTAACCCTTGCTGTCTCCACCATGCCTCACTTCTTCTTAATTGCATAAATTATTTTACCAAATTGAAACACAAATATCATTTTCTGTTAATAGCAACAGTAACTACTTTCTTGACTTTCTATTTTTCAATTTTGGGCAGAAAGGCATTACAAAGTGAATTAATTTTTTATTGCATCTGGTAAGAATCCAGAAAGTACTATGAATTCTTACTATAAAAAGTATAACTATATGACTAGGCCGAGATACAGTACTACATACATTTTCTAAGAGATCTTGTTTTCAATCAATATTAAGACACTTTGTCTACTTATTTATTTCATTTTAAACCAAGGTAAAAATCTTGCTGTTGGATATAATACTTAATAATCTAATAGTCAATTTCTTGAAACAACAATATACAGTTATCTGAAAAAATACAGATTTCAGAAGGTTTAAGTAGATTCCCTTAGAAATCTATTCATGTGCTTACACCCAGAGGCCCACACAATTTTTTAAAATCAGTTTCGCACACTTTACCAAGTTCAAGCTAGGTGATATAGCAGGCTTTAGAAAATCTAGGGCTTATTTTTAAAAGGTCAGGTACATAAAATCTCAGAGGTGTGTACAATCCTTTTGAATAGCTGCCATCTTCCTGAGAGCCATCAGCATCAAAACAACAGGCAAGGTTTTCCACGTGGTTCCTGGTTGCCTGAGCCATTCCTTGGCAGGAGTGCTCAAGACCAGCTGAGCCTTGGGGAAAATACGCAGAAGATAGATTTCTGGGAGCTCCAAGCCATCTCAGACTAACCCCTGCCTCTGGTTCTGTCCCTCTCCCGTGGGTTGTAGCCAGAGGCCCCAGCCTGATCCATGTGTTGAAGACTGTGTATGGGGCTGCTGTGCGGTCAGAGTGCTAGTCTGTTGAGCAGAGGCAGGGGCCAGCCGTCCTTAAACGTCTCCCTCCGTCCTTGTGGACCTGGATCAAGTCCTGTTCTTTCAGCGGGGAGCTGGCCCAGGGGCTGCCTAGCTGGGGGGCATGGCGGGAACTTGCATTCCCTCTGACCAGTCGGCCCACCTGTTCTCTTCAGATGACTATCCCAGTGCCTTAAGGGAAGGAATCCACCACACTTTGTCTGCTGGACCCACCCCAGCTCTGTCCTCTATACGGGGATTGCCCAGGGGTGGGGTGGCTGTGGGGAGGTGTGCCCTCTGAGGACCCAGCCCAGGCTCCCAGGCACCTGATCGGCAGCGCTCCCGCTGTCCTCACGTGCTCCTTCCATCCCCGCCTGCTCACCTCTGAGGCCTGTGATTTAGGCAGCTCCAAGCACTACCTCCAGTCTTCACCCTTTCTGTAGTCAGCACGGTAGAGCTGATCCAACCCCAGCTTCTGTACTTGCCGCCTGTGTGACATTGGAAATGACTTCGCCTCTTGGCTGAGCTACACACTTTATGCAGGATACAAATGACATGTGACATTGTGGAAGTTTAAGTTATACAACATGTCAAATCAACATTTATGTCTCAATAGAAATAATACATTAATAATAAGAGAAAATAAAGCTCAACTCTGAGGAGGCAGCTTGAAAGGCACTGATAAATTACTAGACTGTGAGGGACACAAGGCAGCAGAACTGTTAAGCTGTTATCGTCTCAAGAAAGCAACATTGCATAGTTGCGGGAATGGGAAGTTTTTTTTTATCTAGAAAGGAAAGGAAAATGGGATCCCAATCTCACTCTTTACACCAAAAAGACTACCATATTTTAAAATACAGCAATAGAAACCATAAGTGAAGTGAAAATAAGATTCTGCCTAGAGTAACAGTACTGTGAACAAATGAGGGTAATTTTGGTAACAGAGCAAAATAAAGCTTGTTTCATGAATCTACAGTTAACTACCATAAATCAAAGTGAAAGGACTAACAACCCCGGAGATAAAGGATATGAACACTTAACATGACTGGAAATACAAATTACTTTTAGACTTAAGAAAAGATGTTCAAAATCACCCATAGTAAATGAAAAGCAAATTAAACCTATAAGAAAAATAACCATTTCCATTTATCAGATTGATAAAGATCAAAACGTTTGATAGTACCCTGAGTTGAGCAGGATAGTACAGGAAAATAGGTGCTTTCAAATACTGCTGATGGGAGTAAAAACTGAAACCATCCTTTTGGAAGGCAATTTGGCAGTGACTAACAAATTAAAAACACACATACCCTTTTATTCAAAAAGTCTCTTTTTAGGACTATATCCTGCAAATATATTTAAATATGAACAAAAAGCTATCTGTACAACGATATTCATTGCCGCATTTTTTAATAGTAGCAAAAGCTTGGAAAGAACTTAAAGATGTATAAGTAAGTCTAGTTACACAAATAAAGCTCTATACAGACAATAAACACTGTGTAGATATTAGCAAAATCAACAAGGCCATACTGCTTTAGTAATATGTAATTGTCGCCAAGACAGTCAGATGGATATATTTTTTAAAAAGCATAAAATAATCTTATGGTGCTTTTTGTGTTTTTAGGATAAATATTCGTGTGTGTATGCTTGTATATGTATGTACATATACATAGGGGATTAAATAAGAAATTGGTAACAGACACTCCAGGTAAACTGGTATCTGAGGGGCAGGGTGAAAGGGAAATTTATTTTTTACCATATATTCCTTAATTGCACCTTTTAAATTTTATAGCATATGCGTAATTTGCTTACTTTGTTTTCTTTAAGAGTAGGGGCTTTGTGGTCAAACAGCTTTGTATGAAGTCCCATTTCTACCACTCTAGACAGATTACTTAATCTCTCATCTTTACAATGAGGATAATCCACTAAGTAGAAAGTGTTTGCCATTTTTTTTTTGTCTTTTTCTAGAATTAATTAATTAATTAATTAATTACTTTGGCTGTGTTGGGTCTTTGCTGCTGTGTACGGGCTTTCTCTAGCTGCGGCCAGCAGGGGCTACTTTTCTTTGCACTGCGCAGGCTTCTCATCGTGGTGGCTTCTCTTGTTGCGGAGCACGGGCTCTAGGTGCGCGGGCTTCAGTAGTTGTGGCTCGCGGGCTCTAGAGCAGGCTCAGTAGTTGTGGCATGCAGGCTTAGTTGCTCTGTGGCATGTGGGATCTTCCTGGACCAGGGACCGAACCTGTGTCGCCTGCATTGGCAGGCAGATTCTTAACCACTGCTGTGCCACCAGGGAAGTCCCTGCCATTTTTAGAAGGGCAAATTTTAAACAACAGTAATTATTCGCTTGTGGTAGATTTTCAGTCATTATGATGGTATAAGGGATACATGGGGCGATGGCTTCCTAGATGACATGACAGTTGTTTTGCTACCCAGAATTCCCTTCCCTTCCTCTGGCAATCATATTCAGATATTCCTTTGGAGAACTACCATCTGCCCACTTCTCAAACCATTCGAGTGGACACGATGCTTGATACTGAGGGTTGACATGGAACTTAGACCTGGCCAATGAGGGCTTTGCATTCCTAGTCATAGTAAGGTAGAAGCAACAGTTTGGGAAGACTGTCATCAGCATACCGTGAACAGTGATATTCCCAATTGCACCTCTTTCTTCCCAGACCCATATATACATTGGTCACTGGTTGAGACAAGATTTCACATTCTCTGTGGACCCCAATTCACAAGGCGCTGACTTCTACCTACCATCATAATTGCTGTCTTCAATAAGCCATTTCATTCTTCTATGAGGCCGGCTGCTTCTGTGCAATGAGGTACACAGTAAGATCTATAAATCTTGTGAGAATCAGCACATTTCTTTACTTCTTTTGGCTAAATTTTGCAGTGTTTTGAAGTGCAACGTATTTTCCTTTCATGTGTGGCTTTGTAACTGGGTCCCTGTGGGATCAGATTCTACTTACAGGTCCAGAAGGACTGCTTTAAGTAGAATGGAACATGAGGCAAATTAGTATCCCCTGGTTAGGTGACAACTTCAACAAAAGTCACCACAGCTTTTTAAAGCAAGGAAAGACTAGAACACAGGATAGAAGGGGCTACATTTGCTGTCATTGGAAGGTCAATGGGTTTAGTTTTGGGGTAAACAGAATTTTCCAAATTCTTCCAAGGATCACCTCTCCAAATTCCAGAATCTTACTTTTTCCCAAGATATGCATTTTCACGTAAGAAATCTGGCAAGTGTTTGAATTCAACCCATGTTGTTATTTAACAAGCCGTAGGGTCAGACTCTGGTTTCCGGCTACCAACAGCCACAAGAAAGAAGAGTTTTTTAAAGCTAAAAATTTCCTAGTTCTCTAACCACACTGAGTGGATAATTTAAAGCCCTGAATTTTTCATTTCTCTTTTTAATCTAACGCAGTATGCAGCAGCCAGTTCACCCCTACTCATCATGTCTTCATACTGTGCCACCTTATCACTCAGTTATCAAAGTCATGTTTCCACTAGGCACCTCAAGCCAGGTGAATACAGGTAATAATTTAACTATTTCACCACTAGCTTCCACAGATTATTATTGTTCCATTGTTTAATGGTAGGTCAATCCTCACTTCCTTCAAACCCAAGTAGGTTAAATACCTAACCTACTTCCTCAAACACTATTATCAATCAGAATTCAGTCACAGATAACAGAAAACACTCTATTTCAAGCCAGAAGTAATTTAAATCAGGGAATTAGATACTTATAAAATCATTTAAAGAGACGGAGAATTGGACTCTAGAAATAATTTCAAAATGATTCTGGCCCACTAAGGGAGCTGCTAACTTGACCACATTTAGGAAAGCTGGAAATCTGGAAGCTGTCCCTGGAACTATTGCTCTGGGACCAGTTACCTTAACTGTGCAATCCAGGGATCTGGAAGGTGTAGCTGTTAGCTCTAGAACCATTCTGCACCTCCTAGGCTCTGTACTATAACTGGGTCCTGCAAAGCTACTGAATAGACTGGGGGCCTTCATGTGAAGCAGGGAATCCTAATTCCTGCGCAACCATGCTTACCAGCAAAATCAGCAGAAACTGAGGAAGGGAAACCTATGCCTTAAGTAAGTTTCAAAATTTTGGGCATCCCGTCTGACTGCAGAACCTAATCCTTCAGCCCTAGCTTCAGCAGACTCTGAGAGGTATAGATTTTAGCTTTCTCACTCCTGCAGCTCAGGAAGTCACACAAGAGGGGCCACATCCCCCACAAAGTCCCAAAGCAAAATTCTAACAAGCTTGAAACAGATGACCTCACTTATTCTTGGATTTGTAATAAATGTGGTTCTTGGATGTGTCATATTTACAAAATGTTAATGAGCTACATTCTGAGTCTAAAATCAGCTTAAGCACAGTGTTTTTCCCCCGCTGACTTCCAGTGAGTTGGGACTGTACTACTTCTCGAACTTCCTTCTCTATGTGGTCAAGGGCTGAATTCTAAGCAAAGCAAATTAACTTCTAGGGATTTGTGAACTGAAAGGTTCTATAAACATCCCTTTAAACAATGTTTAAATTTACCTAAAGAAATTCTGGGGTAAAGTTTCATATGTCTCAGTGCAAGGGGTAGGGAAACATTTCCTGTTATATAGGTATAACAGAGGAATATTATCTCCGTGAGTAGCTTTTTTATTATCTGTTTCTTAGAAAATATGATGATCTTTTTATTTACATTAATTGACAAGAAAGGCAAATTATATGCTGATTAGGTACAGTAATTTCCTAAAATAATGAATATTAAAGTGACATGTGCAAGGGAAAAACAATGGATGAGAGCCCTGAGGCACATGGACATCCCTATACAGCAGCAGGCCCATTGCAAATGGAGCCACATATTTGCAAATTCTCAGATGAGATCTGCACAACCACATCTCATGGTTTAGTGTTTTTAACATGTGGACAAATCAAAGAGGAGAACAACTTTATACTATTTAATTGTTTATGTTAATGGCTGGAAGTTTAAAAGCAAAAATGAATTGTGTACAGATATGTTCAACAAATTTAAATAAAAAGGGGGAGGAAACTAAAGGTAGTGTAATCACTTTCAGGACCTAATAAACGTGCAGCGATGAAAGACCATTCAAAATTCAAAACTGTTCCTTAATTGTTCTCTGCATTGGGCACATCCTAACTAATACTTTGCAAACAAACCAGCCCATTCACAGATGAATGTTTTTGAATTAACTGTTGCACTTAGGGTGTACCATTTGCAATTTATTTGCTTACATTTACATTCTAAGTTTCTATAAATTTGCTCCACACATTGCCAACTTGGATAGAACGACAAGGAAATTCAGTTTCAACTCAAATTCAGTGAAAGAAGAATGTCAAAATCCAGATCTGGACATCGTGGCTGGGAACTGAGCGTTCTGTGTTGCTTGGCTGAGCAGTGATGTAGTTGTCCTCTGGTTCCTATTTGCCCTAGTTCCTCATACTTTGTGGTTATTTCCAGTCAACGTGTGCTCTTAAATAATTGAACCCACCCTTCTTAACATGACCTAACTGTGGCCTTTGTATTTATATATCCAAAAAAGAGTATCATTTAATAAATGGATTATTAGTATGGTATAAAAAACACAAAAGGCAAGCAGAGTAGGAAAAAAAAAGGAAACAATCTGTTAAGAGAAAAGGGGAACCAACAGCATAGGTTAATGAAATTCCATGTTTGATTTGAAGAAAACATAGACCATGTATTTCTTGGATTTCCTGAGTGAATCCATCGATAAATCTCTTCTTCCAGCATATGTGCTTGAACTAACTCACCAACATTCCAACAGACTAATGTCTCCACCCAGATACTCATTCCAGAGTTATAGTTATTGAGTCAAATGCCTTGGCCATTCTAAGAAAATTCCACAAGTAACAATTACTGTACTTGGCAGGAAGCCTGGTAATACCCAGCTAGAACTTTTTTGTTGTTGTTGATTTAAAAAATATTTTTCAGATTTATTGCTACTTAGGAAAGTGTATCATCAAAATATAAAGTGAAGAAAGAGCTAAAAGAAGTAACTTAGGCTAATAAATATATAATGATATTCCAAGTCAATATACTTTTTAATTATAACCTAAATATAATTGAATCCCTGTCCCCAAATGGCCTATTCTCAAATAGTAAATAAAAGCAATTGGAATCTTTGCGAAGTCTCTTGGTGGGGGAAAAATGCCTGAAAACGGACGGTGTGTTTTTAATACAAGCCACATGACTTAACTTTTTTATTTTTTTGGATAGTTTTCTTGTTCCTCATCACTTTTCAATATTCAGCTCCGTCCCTTAATATGGTTCTCCCACTGCCACCTTTTCTCTCTCATTTTCCTCCTTCCAGAGGAGGGACCCTCCTATGAGTCCCTTACCAATAGCTCTAGCTGCCTACAGAGACTTTCCCTGCTGCATGCAGCCCTCTGTCAAATTTACTCTCACCCTGTGCTTTGATAGCTTTTCTCATAAGAATTATCCTATCACTAAAATTCTGCATAGAAAATGAGATCCAATCAGTAATAATTTTTTCTTCTTGGAAGAAAACAAAGTGGTGAGGGAGGCTATGGATACTTTCAAAGTAATTCTATTTCTCTGTTACCCTTTCTCCCATCAGATATTTATGCACCCACGACCCAGAGGAGAATGCCATATGTGTTTGTACAACTTACCACTACCACTCATCACACTCCAACATGCTTTTCTCCTTCTTCATTTCGGTCAGACAGGCTTCCCATCAGGCACTCTGGAAAGTGTACCATACCTGTGTCTGTCTAAGTTTCTCCTAGAAAATTGGAAAGGAAACGCATCAGCATTAGGATTTTAGTGCCCACCCACCCTCCTGGGGTCCTTGTTTTCATAACATGAGGATGAAGGTAATTTCACAAAATTCTTTCTATTACACAGGCAATTGACTATTAGATGAACTGTACCAACATAATTGAGGCAGTATGGGACCAAGCTGAATAACCAAAGTTTTGAGAAATCAGAAGTCGCCTAGAAAAAATTTCTTGCCATCCTGAATACTATAAAATGAGGGGAGTTAGACAGCTGAAAAATCATACTGGAGTTAAATAAGGAGGGACACTCCCCAAACTGGAACTCCTTTGGCAAGACAGGGGCTCCTCAGGGTCAGAAGTCTCACTGTAAAGCATTGCACTTCAAGAGGCTCAGTCAGTCTTGCCCCATCCCTTCCTCTTCAAGTCTTCTGCAGATCTGGGGTTTAGGTTCATTCATCTGTGATTCTCCTTCAGGGCAGCTGCATTCATCAATTGGTCTACCTCAGCACTGTTTAGCTTCACTAGCCACAAAAATTTGAGGGGATTCTGGGGCACTATAATAAAGTTAAAGCCTATTTAAGGTTTTCTCAAGTCTAAGACTAATCGTTCTTCATGATCAATCATTCCCTCAGGAACTTGATCCAGACAATTCTGAGCCTGTATCATGCTCTACTGCCCCCTAGAGGATGACTCATTTTAGTGGTTTTCTGTAGGAATGCAAAAGCAGAGTTTTTACCCACTCATAGCTATGAACTTGACATATGAATTCCAAAAAACTCCATCCTGCCATACACTCATTCTGGAGCAGTGAGAAAGTCCACTACAGAAAGGAAAAAACTGTGTGGCTTTGAATCCACTAGACCTATAGACAGTATTTTTCTGTCTCCAGGGAAGTCTACTAAAGCAGTTTTAAGTCATTTGCTAGCCACACCTAAAATTCCATTTCTTGGGTTCCTGGTGAGACACCTCCCATGAATTTCTCAAATTCCTAGTAGCAAGTAGCCTGTATCAGTAAATCCAGAAACTGATTTCAAATCTCTCAGTGGAAGCCATGTTCTGAGGACATGAAGTATTTGGAAGAGGAGTAGAGACATTATAAGCACATGTCTGCTATAATCTTTTTTTTTTTTCCTTTCAGGAGTTATTACCAAAAATTGAGAAAATTTTCAAGAAATTGAGAGTCTGTTGAGAAAAGATTATAAATCAAGCTCATAGATAACCTCCAATACAATGTTGCATAAATGTAGTCCTATTTTTAGAGCATCCAGTTCCCAAAATTGACATTTTGCTTCAGTGCATCTCCACAGCATTTCATTGGCTTTTAGTATTATTCTAAAACCCATCGGCACTTGTTCTCAGACCATTTCCTCCTTTATATCTATTCTGTTAATAGTTTGGAAGACATAGGGTAAGTGTTTAGTTCTAGCAATTATTATGCACTAGGCTCAAAATCACCAAAAGTAGTCCCTAACTTGTAACTCAGATAGAACTTGGGGGCTTCCCTGGTGGTGCAGTGGTTGAGAGTCCGCCTGCCGATGTAGGGGACATGGGTTCGTGCACCGGTCTGGGAAGATCCCACATGCCCCGGAGCGGCTGGGCCCGTGAGCCATGGCCGCTGAGCCTGCGCGTCTGGAACCTGTGCTCCGCAACGGGAGAGGCCACAACGGTGAGAGGCCCGTGTACCACAAAAAATAATAATAAACAATGGTCAGTCATCCTAATAGGTAATTAAGCAATTAGAAACTTTACTCAGTCCCCAAGGAAAATGCCAAAATAGAGAGCACATACTTACGACCGCCAGTTTTCTTTAAAAAAAATTTCTTCAGACATCACATTTAGTCTTAATATCTAGTCAATGTGAAATAAACATTGAATATTTAAGATATATCTCCATTCTCTTACAAAGTGTTATGGCAGAGCTGCTCAGAAATTAAGTTGGAGTACCATCATGAAAGACATATCTTTTTGTGAAAGATGATTAAATATACTGTAGCAGATATAGCAGTAGTTTATTTAGTGGTCCCTTAGTATCACATACAAAAAATGTAATCAACTTGATAATAATCAAGAAATAATCAACTTGATAATATCCATTTACTCATAAGGAAATGGGTAAACTGTGTCAATTTTTCTTATGAATCACTTGTTTATATAGCTGATTATTAGTACAGAGTTATAGCATAGTAAAAATGCATTGATAAATAAAACAGTAACTTCTGTTTCTTTATTCTTTGTTCCTATAGCTAGTTGTAAGGGATATTTTTCTTTCGTGAAAGCAAGCCTTTAATGTAGACACTTAGAGAAAAGCCCCTTTGATTGTGTACATAAGTGTCAACACAAGCAAAGTCTGCTGTAGTAATTTGTGAATTTCCTCTGTGGTTTGCTTGAAAGATCACGAAATGATCATTTAGCCCTTCTCATATGAAAATATCACCATTTGGATTGCAGCTGGAGCTGCTCTTAGCTGAGGTCCTGTTACTTCCAAAAACAAGTCACAGCATTTTTAAGAGCCCCGTTTCAATGCTCA
This sequence comes from Lagenorhynchus albirostris, assembly GCF_949774975.1. NCBI lineage: Eukaryota > Metazoa > Chordata > Mammalia > Artiodactyla > Delphinidae > Lagenorhynchus > Lagenorhynchus albirostris. The sequence goes on along the minus strand of NC_083097.1, from coordinate 100,302,621 downwards.
TGCATGCTTTCTGCCTCATAAACCTTGCAATTTAGTGTCAGATCACCTTAAATTATTTCTTCTCCTCATCTCATTCACAATTCACCATGCAGTCATTGTTGAGATGCCCAAACACCATTCTCAACAAAGGGCAGCTCATAAAATAACCAGAGTCCTAAGAAAATATGAATATTCAGTTAAATGAATTATTCAATTTACAAATGAAAATTTAAATGGGATAACTCTAAAACTATTTAGTCTACTATAAAACAGCATTGTTTACAATTAAGTTACCTTTACCCTTTTTAAATTAAGAAACAAGTAGATGTTGGTACATGAAATGTGAGGGCCTGACTAAAGCCAGTTTGGTGTGGTCAAGTATTGGGCAAGATTCCCCATTCACTTCAGCCAAAACCTTGTCATTTTGGTGAGATTAAGGTTCCAATTGCTTCAGCCCAAGACCTCTCTGGAGCAGACGCTCTGCTATTCTGGTTAAATTAAGCCCGTTTCTCTCCCAAGTGAGTAATTACTTAAGTTCCCATGCTGAGACAGCTGAAGTGACTTTTCATTTGGCACATTGATTCTGGGAGTGCAGTACATGTTTGTTGAAACCATGCTAAGTTAGGACAAAGTGTTTTTATTATTACTACTTATTAACATGTATTGATAATAGATATTGTACTTAGTCCACATATAATACATAAAGGAAGTCCTCATTCCTGCAGATGGAAATAAGCAACTTGGATGAATATATATGGATGAAGTTTATATCCTTATGGAAACTATAGCTCAATTGAGAAGACGGGCATTGAGCACATAATTACAGGTGAGGCTAGTTTTACAAACAAGTGCAGTATACTATGTATGTGCAAAAAAGAAGTTGACCTTGTTTTGGGGTGAAAAGAAAGTCTCCAGAAAGAAATGACATTTGCTCTGAGACTTGAAGAATGCGATGAAGTTGGCTAGCTAAAGAGTAGAAGAAATAGTGATTTGTGCAAAAAAGACTCTGATGGGAGAGCGTATGACAGTTTGGTCTGGAAACTGCAATGAACAGCAGCAGTGTAGAGGAGGTGGGGCTGTGGGGATGTGGCGGTGGTGGCGGCATTGAACCTACATAAATTGGCAAGAGCAGAGTCCATTAGGCCATAGTAGGAATTTTCTACTTTACTCTAAGGAAGTGAGCTTCTCCTAAATTGTTTTGATGACAGAAATGACATCGTCATATGTGTGTTTGTAAAAATAATCACCCTAGCTACAGTATGGACTATGTGAGGGTGGGCATGGGTCAATGAATGTGGGGAAATTGGCTAGGAAGTTATTGCCTGAGAGATGATTGGTGACTTTGTCAGGGGTGTTTGAAATGGAGATGGGGAAAAGCAGAAATGTTAAAGGAGGTCCAATGGACCAAATTCTAAAATGGATTGGATGTTGGGGTAAAGGAGAGCGTGACCTGAGGGATGACTCCCAGGTTTCTGGACTAGCCAGCTGGGGTTATGGTTACTAAGAGAGAGGAGAATAAAGTAAAAAGTTTGCTGCAGAAAAATAATCAGTTTGGGACATGTTATATTATATATTAAAAGTATTGGACTAAACATATATGTATATAAATGCATTATTAACATTAATTTAAAAATTATTTCCTTTCTATCCATGATTAAACAAACTTTCATATATACAAATACTACCCTGATTCCTCTTATGCAACTCTTTTATTGATTCTGTGATGGGTTAAATTTATTTAATAAGTAAATAAAATACTTTATACTTTCTTTTTGATTTTTGATTATGATTTTTTATGAATCACCATAATTAGTTTAGAAGTATTAATATTTTATATTAATTAGTAGGTATTCACCTAGTAGGTGAATACCTAGTAGGTATTTTTGGTAGTATCTGATTATTTCCAATATTCTGAGTATGTGAAATGAATTATTCATGTTCTTTTCAATAGATTTTTTTATGTTTGTTGTTTTCCCAATTGTTTTCCCCAATAAATTGATTCATTCACAGATAGAATAAAGTATGTACCAGATATGTTTCTGAGACAAAGGTACAGTTGAATGTATCTGTATGAGCAGCTAAAAACAGAATAACCACTCAGCTGACCCAAAGGACTGTGAAATAATACTATGTGTATTATTTTAAGGCACTAGGTTTTGAGATGATTTGTTACATAGCAATAGTTAGCAGATATGGTACTATTTTTTCATTACCTACCCTCTAAAATTGTTCATATACAATCATTCTTTGTGATCATATAGAATCATTCTTTGTTGTTCTCTTATTTACATCCATCAGGTTTCTTTCACAGTCTCTTATTATTCTCCTCCTTAAATCTTAACTAAAACAAAGTTTTAAAGAGGATATAAAGTCAATGTATAAAATTTTTGTGTTTCTATAAACTAGCAACAAACAATAAGAAAATTAAGTTTAAATATTTTCATTATAATAATCTCAAAACACATAAAATACTTATAAATTTAACAAAAGAGATGCAAAGTTTCTACACTGAACATTACAAAACACTGCTGAAAGAAAGTAAAGACCTGAATAAGTGGAGTGTATACCACGTTCATGGACTGGAAGACTCATATTGTTAAAGTATAAATTGTCCCCAAACTGATATATAGATTCAATGAAGCTTCAATCAGAATTCCAGCATTTTTTTGGGTAGAAATTGTCAGGCTGTTTCTAAAATGTATATGGAAATGCAAAGAACCAAAAACAGTCAAAATATTTTTGGAGGACTTTCACTATCTGATTGCAAGACTTACTATAAAGCTATGATAATCATGACAGTGTGGTAATGACATGAGAATAAACATGCTAGTAAAAAAGAATAGGAAGTCCAGAAATAGATCTGCACATAGAGGCAAACTGACTTTTGACAAATGTGCAAAGGGGTGTCTTGGAGAAATAGTCTTTTCAACAAATTTTGCTGAATCAACTGGATAGCCATATGAAGAAAACCTCAACGCCTGCCTTGTACTATACCCAAAAGTATTTTAAAATGGATCATAGGCCTAAACATAAAGCTAAAATTATAAAACTTCTGGAAGAAAATCTTGTCAATTTGGGTTAGAAAAAGATATCTTAGGATGCAAAAGGAAAATAAATTGATCATCTGGATTTTATCAAAATTACAAACTCCTGTTCTTCAAAAGACATTAAGAAAATGAAAAGGTAAGTCCATGGATGGAGAAAATATTTGTAATACATATGTCTCACGTAAGTTTTGTTCCAGAATGTATAAAAAACTCTTACACCTTAATAAGAATATAAGAAAAAAATTGGGCAAAAAATTGAATATATATTTCAAAAATGTATAGCACACAAAAAAGTATCACATGAAAGTAATGCTTAAAATCATAAGTCATTAAGGAAATGCAAATTAAAATAACAATGAAATGCCACTTCACACCCAATGGCTAAAATGGAAAAAGACTGAAATATCAGGGGTTGGCAAGAATGTGGAACAACGGAATCTCTGTATGCGGCTGGTGTGAATGTAAAATAATACAACTACTTATAAAAAGATTTGATAGTTTCTTATAAAAGTAAACACATACCTAACTCTAAAGATGCAGCAATTCTACCCCTAAGTATTTACAAAAATAAATAAAAAATACATCCACTGAATAACCTGTAGATGAATACTCATAGCAGCTTTCTTCATAATAGCTCCAGTCTGGGAAACAAACAAGCAAATAAACAAATTATGGTATGTTCATAGCATGAAACATTACTCATTATGAAAGATAAATGAACTGCAGATTGAGCAACAACATGGATCAATCTTAGACATGCTGAGCAAAAGAACAGACACAAAATGATAGCTGCTGCATAATTCCTACTTATATGAAGTCCTAGAGCAGATAAAACTAATCTAGGTGAAAAAAAATCAGATCTGTGGTTTCCTGGGGCAGGGGTGGGGTGGGCTCATGGGGACTTCATGGAATGATGGAAATAGTCTATATCCTGATTGTGGTGCTGATTACAAAGACATATGCATTTGTTAAAACTCATCAAACTGTGTACTTGCAAGTTACACATCTTATTTTATGTAAATTATAGCTAAATAAAGCTGACTTATTTTTTAAAGAATCTTCTTGCCTCAAAGTTACAAAACAGGCACTTTAAAAATTAAATAATGCCTCTTTTTCCATGTTTAGAGAAAACTCCTTTCTGCATAATTGTTTATATACAAATAGTCTTGTTGACTTTTAAATTGTAATGTCCAAGTACCAAGCATTAACAACAGTTATCACCTACTTACTGCCTAATGTAAGCTAGATTCTCTGCCATATACTTACAAATATTTCATCCTCACAACACTTCCTACAAGATAAGTCTTATTATCTTTATTTTTGGTTGAGAAACCTGAGTCTCAGAACACTTAATTCGCCCAAGAACTCCCTGTTAGTAAATAGTAGAGGTAATAGTTATCCAAGGACTGTCTGTCTCCATCAACCAGTTATCCCAAAGCCATTTACCCTTAGGCACTAGGTAAACAGTCATTGCTAGTCATTTAATTGACCTGGCCACAACCTCCTTCAGTGAGTCACTAAGCCTAATTTTCCAATAATTAAAACAAAGAAAGAAAATGAAAGAGACTATTACTTACCTTTATTCTACTTCACGTGGCAAGAGTAATATAGTGTTTATAACAGGATAAACCTGACGTTCAAGATCTAGTTTTGTCCATTTTTAACTGAGCGTGTTGCTTAATCTATCTAAGCCTCTGTTTTCTATTCATAAAATGGAGGTATTAATAACCAGCTCACAGGGTTGTTGTGAGGATAAAATGAGGTAATACATTTAAGCACTTTACACTGTGTCAGAAGCATTGCAAATGACAAGAAATAGAAATGCTTATTGTTAATGAGAGGACCAGTAGTGTCCTTTAAAGAGAGTGATTAAGTTGCTATTTTTATTACTATTCATTTCCTTATTATTTCCTTCTTCTACTGAGAATCCATTTAGTAAGTTTGAAAAGGGCTTGTGTATTCAACTCATTTTTTGGGCATGAGAGATTCCTTCGTCACGGATCATTTTGAGGTTGTATACATTTACAAGTTTCACTTAATATTCATTTAATATTTTCATTTAATCAATTCATTTAATGTTTCCAAATATGCCATTGTATCATAGGCTCTTGTATTACTTATTTGCAAAAACTTATATAGACTGTTGAGAATAAAGTATAAGAGATATGTCACTGGCAGAAAAGCCTGTCTTGTTCCCATAAGGAGCCCAGAATAGTGGTCAAACTGTTCAGTGCCATTATGTGACCTATAGGAGACAGAGTTCCCACACACTTTATGAGCTTCAATTTTTCTCTTTTTATCTGCCACTTTCTGGAAGGGATGGCTGTGATCCATGAAATAGCTGAAAAGTAGGAAAAGAAAATACATAGAAGCCAAAGAAACCCGTGTTTACAACAACGTACTAACTATATAACTAACTGGACCTGCTTTAAAAGCTATATCATAGCTTTAAGAGCCATGATATAAAAGTCTGATTCTTTGCTTAAGGTGCTATATAATCAAGAAGAAGTGAGATGGTGAAATAAGCAATTTTCTAATAATAACAGAAAGAGAAAGAACAATGATTCTCAAAGCTCATCTTGAGCAACGATTAGTAAACAGGTTTTCACCTCTAGAGCCCCATCAAGATCTTTCTTCACTCCGCCTTTACTCCAAACATCCATAACACCCTCAAATGTTCTGAGAACTACTGTCTTACGGGAGAGAGAGAAAATAATACAACTCCATATAATTTGCAGTAGGTTGTTAGTAATCTGTGGTCTTAGTCCTCCTGGATACTAAATGAAGGCAGGGCACTTTGGGTTAAGTTAAAGCAGAGGGAAGACGATCTGATGGTGGACTGCAATCATAGCATGTGACAAGTAGATGGGGACACCTTAGTTAAGCATGAATGTTCCCCTGACCTCTATCTCACCATCTCAGAGGATCATATCCAGGTTGTATTAAATAACTTTTAGGGTTCTGAGACAGTGAAGCTGAATCCAGGAAGAGCTGAGAAGCAGCAAATAAGGCAGGACATGGACCAAAGGACACACTTCATTGTATCAATTAAAAACAGGAATGACCCTAGTACAACTCATGGCATGAAGAACAGTGGATTCTTTGTCATGGACAGTCCATCACGTCCAATCGAATCATTTGGACTTCATTTGTAGGCAGTTTTGCCAAAAATAAGGCTGACCCCTTATTTCTGTGGTCAATGTAACCAAATTACTTTGAACTCTGATTAACTGAATTTCAAAGACTCATTCTCCTATCATAACTTCACCCCTTCTCATCTTCCCGTTTTGTTATAGTGACTAACAATATTTACTTAATCACATATGAATATGCATTAAAGACACTAGAAAAAAATACTTTTCCATTCCCTAGGGTTAAGCTCCACTTTTCCATTCCCTAGGTGGCCCAAGGAGATAAGTAACCAAACAAGATATTTTAAAATTCATTATTTCTGGAATTCTTCTATCTGGTCTGTTTACAGTTTTGTTTTGTTTTGTTTTCATTTCAGGCTTGACACAGAGATAAGTGTGTACCAACAGTCTACTTTTTATATTTGAGCGAGTACCTGGAAGTGGTATGTGGCAGAAGATAAGAATGAGGTCAAGGGAACACAAGCACATTGTTAACTTCAAAACTAACTTGCTCTTCTCCTCCATTTTACCCTAAGTAAGAAGATTTCTGGTCCAAAGACTTCTGGTTCACGCTGTACTCCTTTCTAAATTACCTTCAAAAATGTGCTTAGTGTTTTCATTCACCTCTCAATTCATCTCCCTTGTGTTGGATATCATGCCTACTTTTTTCTCAATCATTTCTCACTTACACATCTCCAACTTCCCACTTTCTTTGTTGATTTTATTCTCTGTGATGTTTTCAAACTGCATGGCACCAAAGCATGTATGAACATTAGTCTACCAATGAACGACATTTGTATGAGCTTCCTGAACCCCAAACTAAAGAATCTGTGCTCAACTCAGAGTCCTTCCACCAAGGCATTAGTGTTCTGGCTTTCTGCGTAAGTCTACTTTCCATTTATATGAATTATCCCACATATATGAATACAGTTTACAAATATCAGAACACTCTTACAGAAACTTTCACAGGAGATGGAAGCAACCTAAGTGTCCATCATCGGATGAATGGATAAAGAAGATGTGGCACATATATACAATGGAATATTACTCAGCCATATAAAGAAACAAAATTGAGTTATTTGTAGTGAGGTGGATGGACCCAGAGTCTGTCATACAGAGTGAAGTAAGTCAGAAAGAGAAAGACAAATACCGTATGCTAACACATATATACGGAATCTAAGAAAAAAAAAATGTCATGAAGAACCTAGGGGTAAGACAGGAATAAAGACACAGACCTACTAGAGAATGGACTTGAGGATGTGGGGAGGCGGAATGGTAAGCTGTGACAAAGTGAGAGAGTGGCATGGACATATATACACTACCAAATGTAAAACAGATAGCTAGTGGGAAGCAGCCGCATAGCACAGGGAGATCAGCTCGGTGCTTTGTGACCACCTAGAGGGGTGGGATAGGGAGGATGGGAGGGAGGGAGACGCAAGAGGGAAGAGATATGGGAACATATGTATATGTATAATTGATTCACTTTGTTATAAAGCAGAAACTAACACACCATTGTAAAGCAATTATACTCCAATAAAGATGTAAAAAAAAAAATTTATTTATTCTTGGCTGCGTTGGGTCTTTGTTGCTGCGCGTGGGATTTCTCTAGTTGCAGTGAGCGGGGCTACTCTTCGTTGCGGTGTGTGGACTTCTCATTGCGGTGACTTCTCTTGTTGTGGAGCACGGGGTCTAGGCATGCGGGCTTCAGTAGTTGTGGCACGCGGGCTCAGTAGTTGTGGCTCACGGGCTCTAGCATGCAGGCTCAGTGGTGGCGCATGGGCTTAGTTGCTTCACGGCATGTAGGATCTTCCTGGACCAGGGCTTGGACCATGCATTGGCAGGTGGATTCTTAACCACTGCACCACCAGGGAAGTCCCAACAACTTTCACTTCTTAATCAATGTGACAGACACTGCAGTTTAAATTCTTGATATCGATATTCTAGAACCTTGAAAAAATAGCATAATTCCATCTCTTTTCCTCTTATGCTATATACTGTAGAATTGTCCACAAAAGAAGATCTCAGAGTCAAAGTGGAATCAGCTATGGATCTTCCTAAAGCTAAAAGCAAAGGTATCTTGATGTAGCTGCAGTTATTATTGTCATGATTCATGATTATTTCAGTGTTGAGTAGAAGGAACTGTAGTTTCTCCAATTTTGTGAATAATAGCTTTGTCATTGAACAGAAGGCACAATGTGTGGCTAGACTGTCTCTCACAGGGTTTGCAAATACTTTCAATTGTCCCCAATGTGCTAGCCACATGTTTGTTTTCAGTTGGCTGAATCATAAAGCAGAGAGAATTTAGAGAAAGGGGAAGAGAAAGAAAAGCAACTAACCATCTCATGAGGAAGTATAACAAAGGGTAATGTGTTTTCCCCCCTAAAGTAGTATTGTGTGTTTAAAGGAAAATAAATAGTGCACACATTACTATTCTAGTTATTTTATTCTGACAAGAAATTTTTAAGTCTGTTGGAGCAAATTTGAAAAAAATGGTGAACTTCATTCAGCCATAAATTTTGATGAGTTAATCAATTGACATTCATTGACTGCCCAGGTGGGCAAATCACCATTACGGTATACTACACTTCACAGTATAACTGTATTCAAGAAATATTTGTAAAACAAATGTACACTGAATTTCTGAAGGGAAATATTTAAAAAGGGAAAATGGCAGTCTTCACACTCTCACACATAAAATACATCCAAAGCTTTAAAGTCCAACTAAAGGAGTTATTCAATTAAATATTAATAATCATAATGAAACGCTATAGTGAATGAATTGAAAGTAACTGAAGTTACTTGGCTATTCACAAAAATCAGTGATTTTAAAACAGGGAAAATACTTTAGAAAGGATTTGAGTTAATCCTTGAATCCTACATAAAACTAAGAGCCAGGGAAAGTAAGTCAGCTGTCCAAAGATACACAGCTTTTTTATGTAAACACCAGGATTGGAAGCAAGAGTATTTTATCCAAGATCCAGGAAAAATTTTCTACCCTCCCATTAAGGGACACTTGGGTTTGCCACTCTGACAGTCTGAACTCCATAGCAGAGGTCTTCCCTCAGCAACGTGTGGTCAAGCCCTAGCAGTTGTGGGCTTCTCTTTCCTGGCGAACAAGCTCTTCATGGGTGAATATAGAACATTTTTCTGATGAGAGATAATTATACTCTCTCCCTTCCTGATTCTCCTATAATTTGGCCCATCCATCCAAATTATATACACCTGCTTCTTCTTTTTACTCCGTCTCTTAGTGCGTTTGGGGAATTGAGTAGTTTAAGTTCTGCTGCAAGTCTATAACATGATAGCTAGAGATGTCTCTGAACTTCATACAGAGGGATAGCACTGCTGACCTGCCATCATCCATGGGATTTGCACTTGAATTTTTATCTTCAATATTTAAGTAAGAGATCTGGCAATCCATAGGCAAGCTTCCACCTGACACCCATTTGTGATCAAGGATGGTGTGTGGACACAGCAGAGCAAATCTTAATTGACTCAGTAAAAGCCAAACGCATCACCTTGGATTCAGAATCATGAGATCTGATTACGTGAGAGAACCAGCCAACCCTCACCTTAGTGTCAATTAGGGTTCTTGAGTGGTAAACAACAGAAATTGACTCTGACCACATTAAGCCACAAAGGAATGCAGTGGAAAAATGGAAGGAAAAGCTGAAGAACCAGGTCTTCGAAGGTACTGGCCGAAGACACCGTAAGGGGAATCTGTGTAGCAACAACTCACAGAAACTTTCTTTACTAGCGGGAAGAGCGGGCTCCAACATTTCTGACCTTTGTGTACTTCTGCTCAAGATTTGAACTCTAGGGAGATGGTTTGATTAGCCATGCTTGAGTCTAATGACCACCGTTTGAAGTGGGGGAAGTCTCACGAATGCTCAGTCAGTCCCACCATGCAACTGGGTAGGGGAAGTTTCCAAAAGGAAGATACAGTTGTTCTGACCAGAAAACAAGTGAAATGTGTGTTGGGCAGTCAAATCAGCAGAGGTCCACGACACAATCCAAATGTGGTGGTTAATCATCAAGAGACAGAGACCAACAGTGATAGGTGAATATTGAAGTGTATCTAGACAATGGCCCAATCAATGATGAGTCTAATTAAAAGGTTAATAAAACCTGGTTCTGACTGTAGTTTTAAATTAAGCTGTTAAATATTTTTCTTTGAAATGCTTCCAGCACTGCCCAAACCCTGAGTGGCATGTGAACAACTCGTCCATTAAGCATCCCTTTCCAGTCAGCACTACCTATCTCCTACCCACAGCCTCCTACACATTCTCCTCTGGCCACTCCCATTCCCTTCTCTTTACCAAAATCTGAAACCCAAGGCTGTTTCTTCCTCAACCTCTTTGTTTAGCTTGGAAGATCAATCAAACACCAAAGGATTCTTTACTGACTTTTCAACATTTAACAAATGGTTATTTAAGTTTTTTTTTTAATCCAAAGTCAAACCTCCTTATTAAACATATAAAGAGAAAAAAATCAGATGAAATGCATATTTGAAACTGCCTTCTGAGTGCTAAGGCAGACTTGCTCTAGCCCCCTTTACTGAAACTTCCTGAGAGACACTGTGGAAATGAAAGATGGTTCTTCACTTCCACTTAAAGTACAATTCAGGCCTGCATTTTGAAAGAGACAGGTTTATTCATCACTTCAGCGTTAGCTGGCTTTGTTCCCTGTAAAATTTTACTTTTGGTTATTAAAATATTCACTGGAGGAAATAAATTTGTAACCCATTTCTCATATTACCTACACACAGAAAAACAAAATTTGATATCTTGGGGTTTATTTGCTGAAGGCGCTTCCCATAAAAGCGAGGAGTGTGGAAATTTGTCTGGTTAACTCCTTATGGATAAGTTAGTCACAATCGTTCCTCCGCCCACTTTCCCCCTCCCCCCTCCCCCCATCCCCGACTCTCGCCCCCAGCACCCTCCCCACCTCCCGACTTCCCGCCTCTGCAGGGCTGGTGACCTAATAGCATTTTTCTTCGTGCATATTTTGGCGTCGCCCCATGGCCTGGCTGGCTTTGCCTGTCTGAGTCTTTTGAAATTCCTGCATGTTCGCCCCAGATTAAGAGTGTGTCTCAGGATGTGTGTTCCGTTTTGTTCTTTCCCCTTAACGCTCCCTGTGCAACGTGTCTGGGGGGAGGAGGACAAGACGGGGAGGGGAGGGAGGGGCAGAGGCGAGGAGCTGTCCGCCTTGCACGTTTCCAATCACATTACGTGAACAAATAGCGGAGGGGCGGCCGGGCCAGAACGGCTTGTGTAACTTTGCAAATGTGCCAGAAAGTTTAAAATCTCTCCTCCTTCCTTCACTCCAGACACTGCCCGTTCGCCGGGGCCGCCACGCCGCTCCCCGTCGCCTTCCAGAAGGACTGAGAAAGAGGAGAGAGGCGAGTGCCACGTCCCAGCAGCCGCCTTTACTGGAGAGGGTCTTCAGCCCATCCTTGGCACTGCTTGGTGGGGACTGAGATAGACGCGAGCCCAGTCCGCCTCCCTAGTTGAAGATTTCTCCCTCCCTCTCGTGATTTGAGCCCCGTCTTTCTTTTTTTTTTTTTCTCCGAGCTACGTCCTCCCGGAGCGGGGACAATCCAGCAAAGGGAGCGATGCGCTACGCCTGGACCGCACTCCTGCTCGGGCCGCTGCAGCTCTGCGCACTCGTGCGCTGCGCCCCGCCGGCCGCCGGCCACCAGCAGCCGCCTCGCGAGCAGCCGGCGGCTCCGGGCGCCTGGCGCCAGAAGATCCAATGGGAGAACAACGGGCAGGTGTTCAGCTTGCTGAGCCTGGGCTCGCAGTACCAGCCACAGCGCCGGCGAGACCCGGGCGCCACCGCCCCGGGCGCCGCCAACGCCACCGCCCCGCAGCTGCGCACGCCAATCTTGCTGCTCCGCAACAACCGCACGGTGGCGGCGCGGGCGCGGACGGCCGGCTCGTCTGGAGCCGCAGCTGGCCGCCCCAGGCCCGCCGCCCGCCACTGGTTCCAAGCTGGCTACTCAATGTCTGGGGCCCCGCGCACCGGTAACCAGACGGCGCCAGGAGAGCTCCCGGCGCTCAGTAACCTGCGGCCGCCCAACCGCGTGGACGTGGACGGCATGGTGGGCGACGACCCGTACAACCCCTACAAGTACACCGACGACAACCCCTATTACAACTACTACGACACATACGAAAGGCCCAGGCCTGGGAGCAGGTACCGGCCCGGATATGGCACCGGCTACTTCCAGTATGGTAAGCACCCCCAAGTCGCCAGAAACACCCGCGCACCCTTTCCCCAACTCTGTGGCTCCCCGACGTGGCTGCCTGGGCGCGGCAGGCCTCAGTCCATGCAGATCCCATCCCTCCCCCTGCTCCTGCAGAGGCAGCCCTGGAATCTGCTGCAAACCGCGCGCCTGGCCCCTCCTGCTTTCTTTCCACATTGCTTTGCAGCCCTCGGCGTCCCCATTCTTCTGCTAGCCGCAGCCCTACAACCGCAGTCCAGCTGGGTGAAGGGTGAGGAGTAAGGGACATGGAGGGACCCGGAGCCAGGGTGAGGGCCGCGGAGTTGTCTCACGGTTTTGCCTATCGCCTGGCTGACGTTTAGGTCTTCCGGACCTGGTGCCCGACCCCTACTACATCCAGGCGTCCACGTACGTGCAAAAGACGGCCATGTACAACCTGAGATGCGCTGCGGAGGAAAACTGCTTGGCCAGGTACCAGCTGTATCTCCTCGGCCCAGCTCCTCCGTCTTGGTTCCGGGGGTGCTACCCAAGTGCCTGGTTCTGACCACTCTTGTTCCGTGCAGAGAGGAGTTGGGAAGTGGAACGTGTTCTCCTGGGCATGCTGACCTGGATGGAGAGTTAAAATTTTGAAGATTTCTGTGGGTTCTGACTTTCAAACTGTGGCACAAGTCAGGGAGATGAAACAAACCCTATCCTGGAGAGAGAGAGAGAGAGAGAGAGAGAGAGAGAGAGAGTGTGTGTGTGTGTATGTGTGTGTGTGTCTCCTATTCTTTTTCCAAGATCCTTAAACTCTGGAGCCAACTGTTTCCAATAAGGTTTTATTAAACTATAACGTGGAAAAAATACTGTAATGGAAGAGCTTGTTAATACCCCTTTAAAAGTTTGGGAGCCACTTTGCCAGTACGGCACCCCTTATTGGGTGTCATAGTTTTCTTCTTTTATTTGAAGCCACAATTAACTTAGTTATTTTGGTATTACTTCAGCCAGAATAAGAGCATGAGCAAGAGCTTTGTTTTTGCATTAGTCCTAAAATAAAATCTTAGCAATTTGGGGAATGGAATTCCCTGAGTTTGCTGCTGGGAAACCAGCAGAGGGAGCAAAAGATGATTTGATAAGATGCATAAAAATTTTTTTAATGTAAAATAAGGTCATCAATAGTTTTTAAATATATATATTCACACAAAATAAATAAGAAAAAATTTATTTTGTAAATTTCTTCCACTTCCTTTATAACTGTCCAGCTAAAAGAAGAAATCCAAGCTCATCATCTTCATTCTAGAGTCTTGCACCACACACCATTGCACTCCCCATATTACTACAGTAATGCCGTTGTTTTAAAGATAGTTACTAAATTATTTATCTAATCTGGGAATACTCTTTTATTAGAGTTACTTCCCCACTTTACATCTTAGTTAACTGTTTAAGAAAAAAATGTATGCAAAATGCCCTGGTCTCTTGGAACTGATAGCCTAGTTGGGGGAAGAGGGTAGTGACCATTATAAAATGGAAAGGTTTTGCTTATAATTTTGTCTTTAGTTAATATTCTGTGAAAATAATAATGTTTCTTTTTTCAAAATCACAGCTCAGCATACAGGGCAGATGTCAGAGATTATGATCACAGGGTGCTGCTAAGATTTCCCCAAAGAGTGAAAAACCAAGGGACATCAGATTTCTTACCAAGCCGACCGAGATATTCCTGGGAATGGCACAGTTGTCACCAGTAAGTGGATAGGCCTCTTGGGTACTTTTGAGTTGCTTTTTCATTTTACAGGTGATTCTTGATATGACAAATTCTTACACAAAGAGAGAAAATTGCTGTTATTTACATTTAGAATTTCTCTGTGTGATTTAACATAATCAAGGAAATCTATCTTTAAAATAATACATCAACTACTATATCCTGTTATCTTTTAAACTGGAAACTCTAAGCCCAGCTTATTAAAACTGTTGATAGGATACAGCAATTAGCTTCACTAGAATTTTATCCCAGTATACTACAGGTAAGAGTTCTAAAAAAGCCTATTACAGTCAAGATCATCTACAATTAGTTAGCATTTCATAGCATTTAATAAAGATCACACATTATGAAAAGGATTCAGATACTGTTCTCAAAGAAAGATGTAGATGACTTACTCCATGAACTGAGAAGGGCCTACCTCAATCTTTTAAAAGGCCTGTATCAAACCCAAGCAAAAGGTAGTTGCTTGTTTTATCCTAAATTTAAATATTTTCACATAAGGTAATTCTATAGTTTGACTTGGTAACTTGCCTAGGTGTTTACTGCCAGGAAATCCTGTTTTGTGCCCTTAAACTTTCTATAGTTCAAGCCGTTTCTTCTTGTTCTTTCCTTATGTGAGAAGATGAACAGCTCAGCACCTTCACTTTAATGAAAGGAGGAAAATAGATGTGAGCACCTAATTTGCTGATAAAATAGAATTATTTCTAAATAAAAGTTTATACTAGTTAAATAATAATGGTGGATAAAACATGCCTTTATTTCTCCTTTGCATTTTAGTAAGGATTTTAAATGTGTGAGAACACATTTTTTTAAAATTTCACAGAAACCTCCCAAGAGACAAGTGCTCTTCTCTTTTGGAATGAAGCATCGGTAGTGGCAGCCAAAGGAGATATACTAGATAACATATGGCAAGTTTCACTTAAACAAAGATAATTTACTATCTATCTCTATTTAATATTCAAATATAAAACAGAGTGAAATAGAAAAGCAACATACTCAAAGTAGGTCTTTTTTTCCTAGTAGCAAAGTTAAAGCCTTATAACTTTGATAGATTTTTGTCCTGGAAAAAAAATCTAGCATGAATCTACCTTTAAGAAGATCAACTTGATCTCAATTTTGATGTGAAAACAAGTGCAGGAAGCAGTGGGGATGTCATCTAGAATCCTCGTTGCTTTCTCTGTATGTTACTGACCACTGTCTCTGTGTTGTGTGGGACATTAGACATTACCACAGCATGGATGAATTCAGCCACTATGACCTGCTTGATGCCAGCACCCAGAGGAGAGTGGCTGAAGGCCACAAAGCAAGTTTCTGTCTTGAGGACACATCCTGTGACTACGGCTACCATAGGCGGTTTGCATGTACTGCACACACACAGGTAGGGTGGCAACCTGGAATCAAGAACCCACAGGCTTCAGAGAGAAAACAGTCTTCTATTTTCTTTCCTGCAGGCTGTCTTTTTAAAAGAAAAAACTATTTTATTTAGGGGGTCATCTAGTCCATATGGTAAATTATTGGGAAAAGGAAAGGGATGGCTTGATGATCCAAATTACTTTTAAAGTATTTCATCATCACAGAAAGTCAATGTGCCTACCTGTTATGTTCTACAGTGAAAAGCAGTAGTTTATTATCTGAAAAAATCCTAATGGTTTCCAGTTTCTGCACTCATTCTGTATTCTTTAACTTGATTGGTAAGCAATTGTAGAAAAGATATCTGTTTTGTCACCTGCAAAACTATTCCTCCCTCTACCTATTAAACTAAAAATAGAATGGTGATTGGGATTAGCAAAAGGCCAGAAAATAAGTTTCTTAAAAAGTACTTTTAAAAATGTCTCTTTTAATCATATGAAGAAGAGCAGAGGACACAGTTTCTTTCTCCATGCATATATATTTAAACCTACAGTATAATTGATGTCAGATGTCCTTTGGATGGATTTTTAAAAAGAGTGCTGTCCTAAGCAGTTTGTATGTCTTATAATGGGAAAATGTGTGTCATTTAAAAGCTGTGCCAGTATTTCCATAAGAAACCCTAATTTGTAAAAGGACATTATAATTTTACTCCAGCGGAAATCTTGGCAGAAAGTAGTGAATGTACATAACTCAGGGCACAAAAGGATCAGCAGCTGGCATCTTGGGAAGCAAATTCCAGGGCTGTGGCAGGAAGCTTTCTGGTGACCTAAATGTTATCGTTGCTTCTTTCCCTCAGCTTAGAACATCATAGCAATTGGAGGGGTAAGGGTTCAATTCCTCTCGCCCTGGGGCAGGACTTACTCTTTAAGCAAAAGAGATGTAACCTACCCACACATTACACATATGTGTATATAGAGGTCCCCTTTTCACTCAGTGATCTCTAAGTCCCACAGCACCCAACTGTGCAGTGGACCTGGAGTTTATTTTCTTCCTTTAGAAAAAGAGGCACTCTGGACAGCTCACTGCTGAAATATTTGAATCTAAGACTATAGGTATTTATAGCATGTGAGTCCCCCAGTTCCGTGGGGGGTGACCCTACTTCTTTTTATGTGGTAGCTTCCTTTTTTTTTTTTAATATCTTTATTGGAGTATAATTGCTTTACAATGGTGTGTTCGTTTCTGTTTATAATGAAGTGAATCAGCTAGGTAGCTTTCTTGTTAATTATCCTCCGTTTGTGTCCTATTTAACCATTATTCACTAGGTCTTACACTACAAATGACTAATGTATTTGTGTTTTTCACTAGACTGGTGTTTCTTGAACATGGGCTTCATTTAAAGGGAAAAAAAAAATTCTCACAAAGTCCCAGTATTGACTTAGATTAGTTGTATTATAAAGTTTTTAAATGTATCCAAAAGTAATACTAGATAGGACTTCTTTATATTTATACTTTCATATAAGTTCTTAGATAACAAATTTAGATATTAAATATATACGAAACTAGAAAGTTACATTAACCTCATTAATTTATGTAACAAACAGTTATGTTTTGCTAAAACCAAATAGTTAATCTATATAGGCTTGGCTAAGGTTCTACATTTTTTAAAAAGTTTTTAAAGTGTGAATACAGGAAATGCCTGTTTGCTTACTGCCCTGAAAAACTCCTTTTTTGTTTGCCAGTTCAAATAATCAAAGCTTATACTTAAATTCTGCCACTTGAGTAAGGTAGAGTGGCAATTTCAGCATTCTTTAAAGTTCTTTTGTTCACTTAAAGGTAAGATAAGCATTGTAGCATTATTTAAACCAGTCTTAAATGGGTATCTAATCCAGTGAATCCCTTACAGTGCCATGAAGGTGGTGGTGGTGGTGGTAGTAGTAGTAGTAGTAGTAGTAGTAGCAACAATAATAGCTAACACTTACTGAATGTATAGTATGTGCCAGAATCAGAATTATGTGCTGGAAATCAGAAACAGAAAATTCTTCATAATATATTGACTACTCAACATAAGGTTAACGAATGAGCACAAGTTGGTATGGACCAAAGTGGGAAAATGGTTCTCACTGCTGTGGCACAGGTACTTTTTGAGTTTGGCCTATCTGTACTACTGTGTGCTGTATGAGAGCACAGTTCTCCCCCATTCTTCCCAAATCAAACCACAGGCAAACCAGCACTAGTAGAACACGCTTTAGATGATTCTGCCATCTCTCTGGTGACCAAGGTGATCTTAAGCACCAAACAATTTTGGTTGCTGAAATTAAATCGTGGTATTGAGTTTAAATGATTCTAGCCTATACTTTTTAATTCATTTTGATTAGTATTAGACTGCAAATACAACAGTTAAAACGTCTGATGAAGAACTAGTGGAATCAAGAATATACCTATGGACTCCAATTTGAGCAAATTTCACCAGGCTATAACTTTCTGGAGAGCAAGGACCATATCTTAGTGGTGTTTTTCTCTTCTCAGCCTGTAGAAGGCACTCATTTACTTATTGAAGTGACTATCTTTGCAAGTAGAGTTGATGTAGCAATCATCCCTTTAATACAACAAAATATTCAGTGATGATGTGAAAAAGAACATAGTGTGGTGGTTACAATCAGGGACCCTGGACCCCAAATGCCTAAACTCAAAACCAGCTCAGCCATTAACTAGCTGTATATTCTTGTGTGAGCTGTTTGACCTTACAGTGCCTCAGTTTCTTTATTTGTAAAATGGGTTAATACTACCTCCTGCCTCATGTAGTTGTGAGAATTAAATTTATATATTTAACATGTTTAATTGATCCTGGCATATAATACATAGTTCATAAGTGTTAACTATTCAAAAATGCAATATGACTCTGCCCTTGGGGAGCTTACAATCTCTAGTTAGATATATTCTTATATAGTATGACTTTAATATAGAGGAGAGAAGGATAAATACCATAAAATCTATACACAGAGTATCTTGGATATTCAGAGTATAGGAAGGTAATTTCCAAGAAGAGAAATTGGAGAGTTCCACTGATGACAAGACATTTGAGTCAAGTTGATTATTACATGGCCTTTATTCCTGAACTGGTAATATTCAAGAATTTTGGTAGAGGCCTATTTTGTCACTTAAGATTGTATTTATCACTAGTGATTTATGACAATTTTAAGAAGCGAGATGTACTACTACTTATATTAGTCCTGTATTTTTTTTAGCTGGAGGTGCTATAAGGCTGAGTAATATATACTTCTCAAAGGAGATGCAATATAAGTATAGTTTTATGTCAAACTCTTGTAAGTACTAACTTAAAATTTAATTTGCAAATAATAAGCATATTCTTTAGCACATTCTAGCCATATACCATCTTTTTAATTTTTGAATTTTATTTGTTTCAGGGGCTGAGTCCTGGCTGCTATGATACCTATAATGCAGACATAGACTGCCAGTGGATTGATATTACAGATGTAAAACCTGGAAACTATATTCTAAAGGTAGAGAACTTTGAATATGTACCCATAATTTACTTCAGTTGCAACTCATGGGCCTCTTCTCTGGATTCCAATGTTAAATAATCACGGTCCTTCAAGCAATTATACATCTTCCAGAAGTACTTCTAAACCAACCTAGATATATTTTAAAAATTCTTATTTGAAAGAACTTAGGGAAAAATATACAGCCTCTTTCGATAACTTCTCCAGAGTTGAACCATGTGCCTAACTTACACCCCCTCCCTGCTTGATTTAGTTGGAGCACATTGCCTCTGTTCTAGCCCTGTGAAAATAGGAAGAAATTAACCAGTAAACACTGCTAATAAAATCTGAAACACAGATGATGTTTATGTTGCCTAGGTCAGTGTGAACCCCAGCTACCTGGTTCCTGAGTCAGACTATACCAACAATGTCGTCCGCTGTGAAATTCGCTACACAGGACATCATGCATATGCCTCGGGCTGCACAATTTCACCGTGAGTCCTATTTGCCTAGCTAAGTAATTCTCCTGACAATGAGTTTTAGTTCATTGATAGGCATTATACACATTTGTTTTCACTACTACTGCAGCTTCCTTGTAAAATAGACCAAAGGTAGAAAACGGTAGCTTCTGTACTATAATATAATTAGAGCTGATCTTTTTTTGATAATGCTAGAGAATGGAGAAGGGGATGTACTCAGGTTTTTATCACCCTGAAACTTAGCTTTTAAGACAAGACACAGAGCACATTGTTTACCCTCAAAGTCTATGGCAGCTGAGTCTGTAAAATATGCAATATGCAGTGTGGATAACCTTGTGGGAGCCCAGAGAGTTGGGTTTCCCGCCTCTTCCCCATAGTCCATGAAGGAGCCCTGAAGAAATTCCTAGAGTTCTTCAAAGTACACTTTGAAAGTGACTGTCTTAAAGCATGCAGCTGAAGAGGTCAGACCACCTGTTCTGTAGAAATCAAGATTTCACATATTTGAGTTCTACAAACACAAGTAATAGGGAAATACCCTGCAAAAGGAGGCTTGTATGGAGGTGCCTTCATAATTTTCCTAGTCCTGAAACCCTTCCTTGAATGAAATCTTAGAAGGAATCCCAGCATGTAAATATTACAGGTGTGGTGCTTTGATGAGAGTAATTAAAGGGTAGTTTTGCGTTCTTGTCTCTCTGTCCCACCTTGACCCCTTAAGCACTGCCTGCTCTAGTGATGCTGGGTTATAGATTCTAACTACATATGCCACCTGTGAGTGATACCTTCCCAACACAAGAACACCATTAGAGTGATACTGAACACATGTCAGCTTTGCTGTGATCTAAGAGTGCCTATGGATCATGCAGAAAGGTGTCTAACAGAGCTACACTAGAAACTTAAAATTTATAGAAATTTCTCCCTGCTACACAAACCAAGTGGTTGCTGCAGATGAACCTGTAGTTGGTGGGCTTTCCAAAGTACAGATAAACCTATCTGGTTGTGCATATTTTGCCCACTACTGGGGATCCTAGCCAGGAGGAAGGTGGAGCTTAAAGTGCATTGGGCTACATTCATCTTGGAGGGGAGCCTTTTCCTTATTTCCATAGAGAAGCAAAGCCTATGCTTTTTAAGTGTCATCATAGCATTAGAGACAGATGTAGTCTATGACAGCAAAGGTGTAGCACTGAAAGAAGATTATCAAGTATATTCTTCTGAACATGCCCAAAATACAGAAAACCTGGCTGTTTATGGCCCATATTGTGTGGAGCTGATCACCGTATAACTGAAAATCCCCAGAAGAGGAGGAACTTAAAGTAAAATAATTTAAAATAAGTGGATTAATTTCCCTTAATTTTTATAATTCCTTAATTTATTCACTCATTATGTATTCATTGGCACTTTCATTTTTGATACAAGATGAAAATTCCATGGTGGGGGGTAAAATAAAATGCAGTCTAAACAGGATGATCTCTGCTACAATAAGCTAAGTGACTCTCAGGGACAACTGCTGCCCTCCCATGAGGAAAAGGTCTGGTGAGGTGATTCTGTTGTTGTATAGAAGGTGTCTTGCTTGTCATCAGTAGAATCCATTGAATTGGGTATTGCTAGATATTTAGAACAAATAAAACTTGTTATTTTGTTCCAGCATAGTTTCTTTCTCTTTTTTTAGCCACTTGTCACTGACTATAAATTGCAAGAGTGGTTGATGTAAAATTTTAATGAGCAATATTGATCAGATGAAAATATGAAAAAATGAAAGGACCCATAGGTAGTGATTTGTAATAAAATAACGAGCTCATACTTCTCTACGAGTGGAAAATAATGGGAGAAGTACAGAAACCTTGACTTGCGAAAGAAACCCTCACCTTTAGAATGATGCTCACCTCTTATATTTTGACTTTCACTTTCGCCTCCCTTGGTAGGGATCAGAGTTCAGAGGAAGGCGAAATTTTCTCTGGCTGAGATTCAGGAGTGGCTTTAGGACAGCATTTGAATTGGGCCTTGAGGGCTGAGGAGGACTGCACTGGAGAGAGTTAAGGAAGGGCATGCTGGGAGGAGTCAACATCACCTGCAACTGCATGGCAAGAAGAAATTGCAGGGCATGTTTGGAAAAGCAAGTCTTCTAGTCTGGCTAAGGCATAAGTTTCATGGGCAAAAAGAATGGAAAATTTGGGACCAGATCAAAGCGAGCACTGAAGAGCAAGCTAAAATGTTTGAACTTCATCCTGGTGGCCACGGGGAGTCTTTGAAGTTTCTTGAGCAAGGTGTGTATCTTGCCTAAAGCCATGTGGTCAGTCCATGGCTCTGTAAGCAAGTGCGTGTGATTCCGTTGGTAACGTTATTGTACTTTTTTTTTAACTCTTAAAGACACATCATCTCTTAGTTCACCGATTGTTTTTCATGCTAATCAAATATTTGAGAGCATTCTACTGGTGTGTAAAAACCACCCAGTAAGAAAGTGTGTGCCTTTGATGTGTCCTATCTCCCTCATCTTCCTCACTGTAAACCCAACGTATGAACCAGGTAACTCTGTGGCCCAGTTCAATTCTAAGATACCATGATTAAGTTCTTTTTTCATAGAAATGACTATTTGGAAACTGATGGTTTATGATTTGGACTAAGTGATTCTTATTTCATTTATGTGGGGATCTATGATCACAGTATAAATACAATATTAGGTTTATTGGCTTTGACCCAGTCTCGGCCTGTTAATGTAACATTCTACATCCAGAACCATGCTGGGAAAGGACTAATGCAGGACAGTGCAGAGGTCATGAACCTGCTTCTTAGTGGACATGCCACACTTGCTGCAAGGAGTGAACTCACCGGGCCAGGGCTGCTGTTCCTATAAATCCTGCTTTAGCCTTGATTGTTTCAGAGGATGTTTCTTTTAACTCTAAACATCAAGTTTGTAGGTATCAGGCATACACTTTCTGCTACTGACATAGTCACTTTCTTCAAATCAGTATTAAAATAATGTATTAATGGATAATTTCAGAAGGTGACTATCCCTTTGGTTGAGGGAAATTGCTATCTATCTATCCATCTATCTGTATACACAGACACATATTTTAAAAAGGTGACTTTAAACTTGTCTACTATACTCATTCAGAGTATTATCAGGTTAATAACTTGTCTTATTTTGTTTTCTTAATCTAGGTATTAGAAAGCAAGCCAAAACTTCCAATGGATAAATCAGTACCTGGTGTTCTGAAGTGGGAAAAAATAGATTAACTTCAGTAGGATTCATGTATTTTGAAAGAGAGAACAGAAAACAACAAAGGAATTTTTGTTTGGACTGTTTTGTAACAAAGCACATAACTGGATTTTGAACATTTAAATCGGCATTATTTTGGAAATTTTTAATATTATCATTCACATTACTTTGTGAATTAACGCAGTGTTTCAAGTCTGTAATTGCACACTTGGCTCTTTCAAAGAAATCCAAATTTCTTATGCTCCTTCTGAAATTATAGTGCAAAACGAAAAAAAATATTTCAATGAATGAGTCAAAATTATTTTAAACCGAGAATTTTCTAAAGTTCTGAAACTTTAGTGAACCATAATAACTGGCTTATATATGTCCTAGAATAGATTACTTTAGAAATGAGGCTCCTACTGTTTAAATAGATATGGACACATTTGGTGCTGAGGAAGGAACAAACACGTTACCATTGGTGTCAAGAAATATTACTATATAGCAGAGAAATGGCAATATATGTATTCAGATAGTTACACCCTATATAAAATTTATGTTTACATTTTAAAATTAGTAGATAAACTCCTTTCTTTCTGTCAAGTGTAAAATTTAATTCTGACTTAAGTCAGCTTTTGTTTTGGAATTAATTAAGTAATTGAGCTGCCCAACTCCTGTCTGACCTTTGTTGATGCTCCCCTCTATTCTTTAGTTTTCCTACGGGCAGAGACCTTTTAATTGGCATTCTTAAAATTACTGTTCTGGGGACTGCTATACATAGGACAACTGTGTCAATGGGAAGTCATTCTGATGATAGATGTAATACATCCAGAGATAGTATGCATTTAAGTATATTAAACTATTAGCCAAAAAAATTTCCTTGCTTACATGAAAATCATTCAAACAAGTACCCCAAACCACAACTGTCTCTAAAATACTTAGAAATATTAATGAAAAACACCTTAGGATTTTCAACTTTTCTACATTTTTTAAATGATCAGCTTTAAAAAGAATATGACTGAAAAATTTTAAATTATCCAGAATAAATGACAATGTATATGGATACAAGAACATTATCCTAGGTCATCCAGGAATCAGTCATACATGTTTTTTTGTGTGTGTCTGAAATATAATACAAATTAGCAAAGCACATAGCATTATATACTTGAGATGTTGGTCAATAAGGAAAGAAACAACAACTTTCTGCAAAACCAAGGACTGTGTTGCATGAGACAGCTGTGATTTTATTTTAAACTGTGAAACCATGTGCCACAACAGAATTTGGAGAATTTCTATTTTTCTGAGATTCAAAAGGTACAGAAAGAAATCAAATTACACGTTTAAGTTAGTGGTGCTTAAGCAGAAATTTTCCTCCCCTAACCAGTATTAAAATCTCAAGCAAGGTATTTCCAGTGCCAGGACACATTAGGTAGAATTTAAAAGTGAGTTGGCATCCCTGTATTATATGTCATAGAGCTGTAATGTCAACACCAGCTACAAGTAACCGTTCTGCACTCAACGAGTGCCTAGCAAGGCAAGAGGGGCTAGAGATGGACAGTAATCAAGGGTAGATAGAGTGGGCCACATGATCCTCATCTGCCAGGGCACACACTTACCAAGAGACAATACAGACAGCTTGATAGAGACCCAGAACTTCCACTGAGCTAGTATCTGAGCTATGGGATAGCTTCTTTGATGTACCTCTTTGCCTTAAATTGCTTTTAGTTTTAAGATTGTAGAATGATCCTTTTAAATTGTAATCTTTTCTAATAGAGATATTTTAATATACTTGCTTTTTTAAAAACAAAAACTACTGTCAGTATTAATACTGAGCCAGACTGGCATCTACAGATTTAAGACCTGTCATTTCATTAAGATTCTTACCCCTATACTAAAAACTAGCTAATATCATGGCCTTTGGATACATATGAGAAGATGTATTTACTATCATTCCATGGGCCTTCCATCTATCTGTACATCCATCATCATTTAAAGGCCTAATATACACTAGGCACTCACATGCTAGGCATTGGGATATGAAAATGATTGTCCCTAACCTCAATAAGTATTTGAAATGTCATTATAACCCATGAGGTTCAGCTTATTTCATTTTTAACATCGTAAGTACATGTCTGAAAGAATTTCTGTTTTAAGCACTATTGTTTTTCATGACCATAGTTTATTAAAGAAAATGTTAAAAATGAATAGATATATGCATGTATGTGTTACTAACAGTTAAAACTATGTTTCCAACCCCTGAAGTGTCTGCCTTTTAAATGTAACACATACTATTTCGTTGATTTTAGAAAAAAACAGTTTCGATTAAGAGGCTAAAGATTCTCACTTACTCCTTATATAAATATTCCTCCCCACCCCTAAACACTCCCACATAACTCACAAGTATTGATTTAACACTCAATATTTTTGAACCTCAAGTAATCTCTTCTCTGAATAACCACCAAGACTCACAGATAATGATTAGCTGGTAAAATTTATCCATTAATAAAATAAAAAATATAATCCAGTCTTACCAAACTATAAATAAAAAATCTTTTAAACAGGAAGTAGAAATGATACAAAGAATGTTGAGTACTGAAAAGAGACTGGTTTTTAAACTAATAAGAACTGTGAAAAAGTTGGCTAAATGGAAAGATAACTTAGTGAGTCTTCCACATGCCATATTAGTGGCCTCATAATTATTCAGACCACAGTCTGTATTAAAGATGTCTTGACCTTTGAGGCTAGGATTCAGTCTCGCAACAGTACCATAACAAACACATAACTTGCCTATTTCCAGGAAATCTTTATATTTTTACATAATGACTTTATTCACAATTGCTATCATCTAATTATTCACTAGGCATTATTTTTAATAATGAACAATTTTTTTTCTCCTTGACCTCACAGGAGATAATCACACTCATAAACGTTCCCAATACTTAGATTGTAGAGGAAATGCAGTTCACTAAAATTATCATGGTACTAAGAATTTATCTTTACCAAATTTGTTAAAATATTGAATTTATGGTCAGAAGATATTTTGTTTTAAAAATAGCTTGATAGTTAATAGTATAACTGATAAATAAAATTACCCTTTTCTATATTTTTTATGTTTAGAATTCATATTCACAATCAATATATTCAATCAATAGCCAGCCATATTTCATTCCCAGCTACCAAAAGTCCTGGGTCACTTTTGAACACTTAAAGCATTTCATTTAACCTTCTAGCCAAAATGGTGCTGAATTATTTCAACTTGAATGTAAAATGTGTTGTCTTAGCTCACAGGATATAAACATTTAATATATAACTGCTTGCTATGAACTGAGTAACATGTGATTTGGTATTGTAATGTTTTTAATGAAGTTTTAGTTTCTCCCAAATTTTTCAGGAATTCTAGTTGTAAAACATTTTTAACTTTTTTGAAGAGCTCTTATTTTAAATGCCCAGACACTGGCTTTATATTCTTCTTTACACTCTCACATTCTTTTATTATATGCCTACACTATGATTGCAAGATTATGTAAAAATGCCTTGAATAAATGATTTCAAGTGTCTAGAGTGGTCATTTATTGTTACATATAAATAAATGATATGAATTTCACTTTAGATTAAGATCTTAAAGCCATGTGTATGGTTGGTGGTTTTGCTTAATTGCCTTTTGTATTAACAAATTATTTAACAAGCTCACATGACTTGAAACTTGTCTGTGATGGATAAAAATCTAGCTGACGTTTTAAAAAGAAACTATCATACATGAACAGATTCTAATGTTTGTCATCATTACCGACCACTTCCAAGGATGCAGGGCAAGCATTGTAAGAATAACCACTCTCTGTTTTGATTAGCATTTCTTAGAAATATACAAGAGCATATATACACCCAGGGGACACATCCAGCTCTAGATACAAATTATTTATATGAAGAAAAATATTGCTATCTTAGTAATCCTTATTTAAACGTGTACCAGATTAGCCTGGAAGCTGGTAACCTGAGAGGACAAACAGGCCCCAAACTGTGGGCAAGTGTTTTGGGAGGACAATTTGAAAAATTAACCCACGAACAATTCACCTTTAAGGAGCTCTTGCAGGCAAAGTAGACGTAGGCTTGTGTGTGGCAATTTTCAGATTTGACATTAGCAGGACATTAGTGACACTGGAAACCACCAATTTCCTGCTTTCCTCGCCTGCTCAAGGCAAAATATGTTATTAGTGTAAAAGATGTTTACCTTTCTCTCATCAGTGTTGACTGTTTCAGGCACTGTTCATTATTATTAGCTCACTAACCAAAGATAGGGAAAGGCAGGTTTTCCCTTCTATCAGAAACTTTGACTGCCTTAAGTTACTCATTTATTAATATTTCTAATCCTTGCCACATATTAGTAGGTAATTAACACATAGGTTGAATAAATCACTTAAAGCATGTATTAAGGAATTCTAGTTTCACAAATACTCTACTCAAAAAGAACCCCACAGTAAAATAACTATGGGAAATGTTATCTTTATGGCGGCGATTCACAATACATATTACCATGTTAAAGATTCTGAGAAGCCCTGCAGGAAAGAAACCAGTTTGTTAGCCAGTGTTTCTCAAATTTATTTTGCCACAAGTCTTCTTTTTTTTTTTTAAATAGCACTTGTTATCCTGTTAAACTTTTTTTTCTTCTTGGAAAACTCTGGAATATGACATATTAAGTAATTATCAATTCATAAAAATAAGGTCATTTACAAATTACTTAAAGTATGATTGAGGTAGCATTTGCACTATAGGACATAGGAATACCTGAAACCCACCAATTTACTGCCTGCCTTGCTTCCAAAAAACTGCATGGTTAAATAGGGTCCTTTCAAAGGAAACGATTATTTCAGCTTCTAAATCACGTTCTCTTTCAGAAGGAAACAGAGATCTTTCTTATTTGTTAGGTAACTTGAAAGCTTTATATACCCCTAATTAAAATCTCTCCTCTCCTACATATTGTTTATAACATTCAGGATGAACCAGTCATTTTCTTCATGGCTCATTCATTTTGTATAACTGAAATTATTATGTTATACATAATAGCATAGCTTAAGTAAATTTCAATTAAATCTTAGTACTTCTCACAGTGGGCAGGGAAAAACAAAACTGCTAATGAATGACTTGGAAGGATATATGCATGTATTTACAGTTTGCAATAATTTGCTGTTTAAACTGTTGATAATAGGCACCAACTTTGGAGAGAGAAAAAATAGCCGCAAACCACAAGGTGAACCATCAATACAATGACCAAGAACATGTCTTTGCCGATGTTAGAAATACAATATTTCCAGTTCCTAATTCCTTTAAATACTAAGTCAAGCCAGAGTTCATGACACAACTGTACATAATAGGGACTAGGGACAAATGCAATGATAGAAACTTTTAAGAGATAACTCCTTTTAAAAATGAATCAATAATGCTGGATGTTTATTCACATATCTTTACTGAACTAATGCATACATTTGGAGCCTGAAAATTTTGGAGCCAATATTGCCAACCAGTCATTTGCAAACTAGTAAATTATACCATTGTCATACAGCAAACCATGAGAATCAACCATTTTCAATTATTCCAACGACAGTTTTTCAGTGAGATGGTTTTAGGAAAAAAACTTATAACAATCTATAGTTGGGTTGATGCTGGGGCTAAGATTCATGGATATATAAACAATCTGATAGTTGTGATCACTTCACTTTTGTTTTAGGGCTCTTTGGTTTCTGGTAACAGGAATATATTTTAAACTTGATTACTCCAAAGAGGAATTTTTAGGCTTATGTAACCAAACAGAGGAGGGGCAAGTTAGGGTTTGCCTCAGGAGCAGATGGAACCAGGAAATCAAATACTATCAAGACCACATTCTTGCTACCTTTTCTCTGTTTGTGTGTCAACTTCATTCTCTTAATTTAGTTTCTCAATAAGGATGGAAACCTTATTGCCTGCAGATCTGGGTACACACCAACATAGCTTGTTGATCAGAAAGAAAATGGCATTAGCCTGTTACTCAAGTGTGAAAATTCTAAGGGAAGGCATTTCATAGGCTCAGTCTGGGTCACGTGCCAATGTCCGTTCCAGTCATTGTGGATACTATGACAGGTCCATCTGAGTCAAGTTCTTTACCCTATTAAATCACCAAAGTCAAGGAGACAGAGTCAAGGAAGAGGATGGCTACTCCCATCCAAAGCAAGTGACTGCATTTTTGGCTTCATGTGTGGGTATGAGGGGAAGGTGGGGCATGGACAATGGTAACTCCAGAGGAAGGGGGTGAGTTATGATGGGTATTGTCAATGAAAAGATTACTGGGAGCCAGCAAGTCACTCAATTTATGTCCAGCAAAAAGACTAATAAAATCAATATCTATAAAATTCAACTCATAACGTTTCCTTCCAAAATACTCACCCACCTCATTTCTGTTAAGAGAACCCCATAGTCTCTGTATCTAAGGGCTGACTATTCACCCAGAAAGAAGTAATGCCATCTTGCTCTCCCTTTCAAGATTATTCACCTCCCCTATTGGCAAGTCTGAACACCGTGTTCACTCTCACTCACCATTTCACGACATCTTTAGTAGGGCATTTCAGGAGGGAAGCTCATCTTTACACATGCGAGAAGATCCTAGTTCCTTTTTATTCAACCAGTCACCTTGAAGTTGCAAAAAAGAAAAAAAAAATCCATCCAAAGAGGAAAAGGAAAACAAATAAGAAAAAGAGCCATTCTTTTAAGATTTTGATCCTCCAAATGCTACCCATTCTCACTGACCCGTCTACTATCCCTCTACCCTGTTGTCTCTGACCATCAGTGAGAGACTCCATCTAGAAAGGATATCTTAGAGGGAACGTTGCCTTCTTTAGTTCTGTTAGTTGCATTATGCTTCTAACACATTTACAGTCCCTGTAGAGTAGGTATAATTCAATGGCAGGGAAAGTGGGGAATGAAAACCTCAGAGAAAAGCACAGCAAAATATTAGTGTTCTGGAAGAACTGCAGCTGTAATGAGAGGCTTGGGTGAGAGTAATAAGTAGTCAGCTATACCCATCCCTCTCCCAATATTATCTTAGTGTTTTCACCATTCTTTTAAATCCACAGTATAGAAAAATTTACACAGGGTTGATGCTGGGGTGAGGCAGGAGTGGTGCACAGGTATGACAACTCATCCCAGACGTTTCTGAACCTTAGTCCAAGAGCATCAGCAACTGGGTTAAATTTGCTTTGCAGATGAGGATGAGCTCAGAGGAATGGGATGGAAAACATACATGGTGCAACTTCTTCACTAATTTAGGCAACTAGCTCTCTGGAAAGTGACCTACAAAGCCAAGATATTCTCCAAGGCCTAGGCTGACCAGAGTTGTCTTTTCGTCCGCAGGGAGTTATTCTGTTACTCTTTCAGAGTTTGAGAAGGTTTATCAGGAGCTAGGCACACATAGCCTTATTTCCTGCCCCCCTTCTCCCCAATTTTCTAAAAGGAATACTTTTGAGTATTAGAGACATGGAAAAAAATGACATTCTCCTTTTCTCTCTCATCATGTACAAGATTTCACAATTTAGCAACAGGGGTTCCTCTCTTAATGATCAACAAGAGGCCAATAACAGTGCTTTAACCTCAAACATTGGTCTCATTTGAATGTACTTAGAAAAAAATCTAAGAGTTAGACTTTGCCCTATCAGAGTATTTTAGATTTTCACTCAAAATCAATACTTCCATCCTGGTTCCACTGAAATCCTTTAAGTTGGTTATCATCAATAAATAATTTTCATTTCCCTGCAGTAATTACTAAGGTAACAGTTCCTTAATATCATCAGATATCTAGTTAGCATTCAAATTTCACCAACTGTCTCATAATTTTTTTCCTTCTAAGTTGATTTGTTTGATTGAGGAGCAAACAAGGACCACACACTGGCTTGGTTATTATGTGTTTTAGTCTCTTTAAAATATATATATTTCCTTTTTATCATTCTTTATCTTGCTCTTAATGTGTGTGAAAAAATAGGTATTTTTATAGAATACCTACTGTCTCATAGAATTTTCCACATCCTAGATTTTCCAGACTGTGTCCTGGTGGTGTCACTTAATACATTCTTCTGTTCCTTGTATTTCCTATGAAAAGTCAAATCTAGAGGCTTGACCAGATGTAGGTTAGGTGATTTGGGGGAGCAAGAAGACATGATACGTGGTGGTGTGTTATTCATAAATGCATCATATGACGAAGCCCAGGATGTCTCTACCATCTATCTTTTGGTGATGTTAAGAATGACTAGTGGGTTCAGTGTTGTCAGTCTGATCCATCCAATATAGAAGTCCCCATCAGATTTTCACCTACTCATTTTAGCAGCCATTATTGATCATTGCTAGATCCATTATCAAATTTTCAAAATAGGTGATTTTAAAATTTTTTTAACTTTTTTTTTTTTACTTATTCCTTCTTTTTAAAAAATTTTTATTGGAGTACAGTTGCTTTACAATATTGTGTTAGTTTATACTGTACAGCAAAGTGAATGATATATATATATATATATATATATATATATACACACACACACATATATCCCCTCTTTTTTGGATTTCCTTCTCATCTAGGTCAAAATAAGTAATTTTCTTAAAAAAAGAACAGTGAGTATTCCATAATGCTATATATGCTTTTTCATTTGAATTGAACTACTTGTTTCTTTCATTAATGCACTTTATTAAATTAAATAACATTTAACATGAAACTTGATAACTGATCTTTTTTTTTTTTTCTTTTAGTAATTTGAGATAGTTTTGGAACCTTATAAAAGACATTTAAGGTGCTGTGCTCTTTCACAAGAAAGGCCAAAACGTTGTTTTTGGAGCTGTTTTTCTCATGTGCGTGTATATTTTTCTCCCCTTATTGTCAAAGGTAATTTTAACCTTACACAAGTGATCTGTTGACTTGAAATATCATGGGAAAACTTTGACCTAGAACATTTTCAAAGAGGATAGTTACTGGAAATACACAAAAGCTAAGGACACTTGGCAAGGAGGTTATATTACTTGCTTCAAATCTCTACACAAGTACATAGCTTTCTCCTTCCTCAGATTTTTCAATTTTAAATTTGGTTTCTCAATTTCCTGTAAACTAAATTTCAAGAACTTTAAATGACATTCAAGGCCTACCTTTATCTCACCCTAATTCTTCACTTTATTGGTTTCATATCTACTACTTTTGTGCATTGTCTCCTCTGGCCAAACTAGACAACTGACTATTCTCCTTACCCCTCTTGTCGCCCCAGGAGTTAAGTACTTCCTGGGGTACACAGAGGGACTTCACTTCTCTCTCAAGGTGTTTGTTTTTTTTTTATAGATTCATATATATTCACGCTCTCTTACTAGACTTGTAGTGGACAGCTACTCTTTCTCGGCTAACACCATGTCTTCCCACTATTTAAAAGAAATTAGCACCCTGATTTCCTTTTGGGGGAATACTTCTCCCACATTGCATTGTTAATCATGGTATCCTACACCAAGCAGGACACAGCTCCAGGTCCCAAGCTCGATGAATTAAAGGAGACTTTCTCCCTAAAATTTTAATTATCAGCAAAGTGACTAAAAGATTGATAATGGTTATAAAGGATTAACTGGCAGCCAGATGAGTTTCTCAAGAACTAATAGCTATTATTTACTGGGCGCTTGACAAAGAACCCTAAATACTATGTATAGACTACTATTTGCAAATATAGCAGGGCTAGGTCTTAGTATTTATTTTGTTGTTTTCAGGGTATTTCTTACCCTCTTTTCTTTCTCACTTACCCTCAATTGGTCATTTCTCTACTCCCAGTTCATATTCACTCAGGAACAAAGATTCAAAAAAAACTCACCCCTGAAGTGTCAGATGAGTTCTTTTCTATTTATTTTTTTATGAATTACAGAGATTTATTTAAGAGCTCCTTCTCTTTCCCCCATAAAACACACACAAAACACTTCTGAAAATCAGCAAAATCACTCAAAGGCTTTTGTTTCCTGAATTTTATTTATTTATTTATACAGCAGGTTCTGATTATCTATTTTATACATATTAGTGTATATATGTCAATCCCAATCTCCCAGTTCATCACACCACCCTCCTCCCCGTTTTCCCCCCATGGTACCTATACGTTTGTTCTCTATATCTGTGTTTCTATTTCTGACTTGCAAACCAGTTCATTGGTACCATTTTTCTAGATTCCACATATATGCGCTAATATACAATATTTGTTTTTCTCTTTCTGACTTACTTCACTCTGCATGACAGTCTCTAGGTCCATCCATGTCTCTACAAATGACCCAATTACGTTCCTTTTAATGGACGAGTAATATTCCATTGTATATATGTACCACTTCTTCTTTATCCATTCGTTTGTTGATGGGCATTTACATTGTTTCCATGACCTGGCTATTGTAAATAGTGCTGCAATGAACACTGGGGTGCATGTGCCTTTTTTAATTATGGTTTTCTCTGGGTATATGCCCAGTAGTGGGATTACTAGGTCATATGGTAATTCTGCTGTTAGTCTTTTTTTGTTTTTCTTTTTTTGCGGTACACGGGCCTCTCACTGTTGTGGCCTCTCCCATTGCGGAGCACAGGCTCCGGACGCACAGGCTCAGCGGCCATGGCTCACGGGCCCAGCCGCTCCGCGGCATGTGGGATCCTCCCGGACCGGGGCACGAACCCATGTCCTCTGCATCGGCAGGCAGACTCTCAACCACTGTGCCACCAGGGAAGCCCCTGCTGTTAGTTTTTTAAGGAACGTCCATACTGTTCTCCATAGTGGCTGTATCAATTTACATTCCCACCAACAGTGCAAGAGGGTTCTCTTTTCTCCACACCCTCTCCAGCATTTGTTGTTTCTAGGTTTTCTAATGATGCCCATTCTAACTGGTGTGAGGTGATACCTCATTGTAGTTTTGATTTGCATTTCTCTAATAATTAGTGATGTTGAGCAGCTCTTCATGTGCCTCTTGGCCATCTGTATGTCTTCCTTGGAGAAATGTCTATTTAGATCTTCTGCCCATTTTTTGATTAGGTTGTTTGCTTTTTTAATATTGAGCTGCATGAGCTGTTTAAATATTTTGGAGATCAATCCTTTGTTGATTCGTTTGTAAATATTTTCTTCCATTCTGAGAGTTGTCTTTTCGTCTTGTTTATAGTTTCCTTTGCTGTGCAAAAGCTTTAAAATTTCATTAGGTCCCATTTGTTTATTTTTGTTTTTATTTCCATTACTGTAGGAGGTGGGTCAAAAAAGATTTTGCTGTGATTTACATCAAAGAGTGTTCTTCCTATGTTTCCCTCTAAGAGTTTAATAGTGTCCAGTCTTACATTTAGGTCTTTAATCCATTTTGAGTTTATTTTTGTGCATGGTATTAGGGAGTGTTCTAATTTCATTCTTTTACATAAAGCTGTCCAGTTTTCCCAGCACTGTTTATTGAAGAGACTGTCTTCTCGATTGTATATCCTTGCCTCCTTTGTCATAGATTAGGTGACCAAAGGTGCATGAGTTTATCTCTGGGCTTTCTATCCTGTTCC
Organism: Lagenorhynchus albirostris; assembly: GCF_949774975.1. Lineage (NCBI taxonomy): Eukaryota > Metazoa > Chordata > Mammalia > Artiodactyla > Delphinidae > Lagenorhynchus > Lagenorhynchus albirostris. The sequence continues at coordinate 100,268,445 of NC_083097.1, read as the reverse complement.
ATTGATCTACATTTTTGTTTTTGTGCCAGTACCATATTGTCTTGAGTACTGTAGCTTTGTAGTATAGTCTGAAGTCAGAGAGTCTGATTCCTCCAGCTCTATTTTTTTCCCTCAAGATTGCTTTGGCTATTTGGGGTCTTTTGTGTCTCCATAAGATTTTTTGTTCTAGTTCTGTAAAAAATGTCATTGGTAATTTGATAGGGATTGCATTGAATCTGTAGATTGCTTTGGGTAGTATAGTCACTTTCACAATATTGATTCTTCCAAGCCAAGAACATGGTATATCTCTCCATCTGTTTGTGTCATCTTTATTTCTTTCATCAGTGTCTTATAGTTTTCTGAGTACAGGTATTTTACCTCCTTAGGTAGGTTTATTCCTAGGTATTTTATTCTTTTTGTTGCAATGGTGAATGGGATTGTTTCCTTAATATCTCTTTCTGATCTGTCATTGTTAGTGTATAGGAATGCAAGAGATTTCTGTGCATTGATTTTGTATAGTGCAACTTTACCAAATTCATTGATTAGCTCTAGTAGTTTTCTGGTAGCATCTTTAGGATTCTCTATGTATAGTATCATGTCATCTGCAGACAGTGAAAGTTTTACTTCTTCTTTTCCAATTTGGATTCCTTTTATTTCTTTTTATTCTCTGACTGCCATGGCTAGGACTTCCAAAGCTATGTTGAATAACAGTGGTGAGAGTGGACATCCTTGTCTTGTTCCTGATCTTAGAGGAAATGCTTTCAGTTTTTCACCACTGAGAATGATGTTTGCTGTGGGTTTGCCATATATGGTCTTTATTATGTTGAGGTAGATTCCCTCTATACCCACTTTCTGGAGAATTTTTATCATAAATGGATGTTGAATTTTGTCAAAAGCTTTTTCTACATCTGTTGAGATGATCATATGGTTTTTATTCTTCAGTTTGCTAATATGATCTATCACATTGATTGATTTACATATATTGAAGAATCCTTACATCACTGGGATAAATCCCACTTTATTATAGTGTATGATCCTTTTAATGTTTTGTTGGATTCTGTTTGCTAGTATTTTGTTGAGGATTTTTGCATCTATATTCATCAGTGATATTGGCCTGTAATTTTCTTTTTTTGTAGCATCTCTGTCTGGTTTTGGTGTCAGGGTGATGGTGGCCTCGTAGAATGAGTTTGGGAGTGTTCCTTCCTCTGCAATTTTTTGGAGGTGTTTGAGAAGGATAGGTGTTAGCTCTTCTCTAAATGTTTGATAGAATTCACCTGTGAAACCATCTGGTACTGGACTTTTGGTTGTTGGAAGATTTTTAATCACAGTTTTAATTTCAGTGCCTGTGAGTGGTCTGTTCATATTTTCTATTTCTTCGTGATTCAGTCTTGGAAGATTATACCTAAGAATTTGTCGAATTCTTCCAGGTTGTCCATTTTATTGGCATAGAGTTGCTTGTAGTAGTCTCTTATGATGCTTTGTATATCTGCAGTGTCCTTTGTAACTTCTCCTTTTTCATTTCTAATTTTATTGATTTGAGTCCTCTCCCTCTTTTTCTTGATGAATCTGGCTTAAGATTTACCAATTTTGTTTATCTCCTTAAAGAACCAGCTTTTAGTTTTATCGATCTTTGCTACTGTTTTCTTTGTTTGTATTTCATTTATTTCTGCTCTGATCTGTATGATTTCTTTCCTGCTACTAACTTTGGGTTTTCTTTGTTCTTCTTTCTCTACTTCCTTTAGCTGTAAGGTTAGATCATTTACTTGAGATTCTTCTTGTTTCTTGAGGTAGGATTGTATTGCTATAATCTTCCCTCTTAGAACTGCTTTTGCTACATCCCATAGGTTTTGGATTGCTGTGTTTTCTTTGTTATTTGTCTCTATGTATTTTTTGATTTCCTCTTTGATTTCTTCAGTGATCTCTTGGTTATTTTGTAGCATATTGTTTAGCCTCCATGTGTTCGTGTTTTTTACAGTTTTTTTTTCCTGCAACTGATTTCTAATCTCACAGCGTTGTGGTCAGAAAAGACGCTTGATACAACTTCACTTTTCTTAAACTTACCGAGGCTTGATTTGTGACCCAAGATGTGATGTATCTTGGAGAATGTTCTGTGTGCACTTGAGAAGAAGGTGTAATCTGCTGTTTGCAGATAGAAGGTCCTATAAATATCAATTAAATCTGGTCTATTGTATCATTTAAAGCTTGTGTTTCCTTATTTTCTATCTGGATGATCTGTCCATTGGTGTAAGTGAGGTGTTAACGTCCCCCACTACTACTGTGGTACTGTTGATGTCCTCTTTTCCAGCTGTTAGCAGTTGCCTTACGTATTGAGGTGCTCCTACGTTGGGTGCATATATGTTTATAATTGTTATATCTTCTTCTTGGATTGATCCCTTGATCATTATGTAGTGTCCTTCCTTGTCTCTTATAACATTCTTTATTTCAAAGTCTATGTTATCTGATATGAGTATTGCTACTCCAGCTTTCTTTTGATTTCCATTTGCATGGAATATCTTTTTCCATCCCCTAATTTTCAGTCTGCATGTGTCCCCAGGTCTGAAGTGGTTCTCTTGTAAACAGCATATAAGTGGTATGTTGTTTTTGTATCCATTCAGCAAGCCTGTGTCTTTTGGTTGGAGCATTTAATCCATTCACATTTAAGGTAATTATCAATATGTATGTTCCTATTATCATTTTCTTAATTGTTTTGGGTTTGTTTTTGTAGGTCCTTTTCTTCTCTTGTGTTTCCCACTTAGAGAAGTTCGTTTAGCATTTGTTGTGGAGCTGATTTGGTGGTGCTGAATTCTCTTAGCTTTTGCTTCTCTGTAAAGCTTTTGATTTCTCTGTCGAATCTGAATGAGATCCTTGCTGGGTAGAGTAATCTTGGTTGTAGGTTCTTCCCTTTCATCACTTTAAGTATATCATGGCACTCCCTTTTGACTTGTAGAGTTTCTGCTGAGAAATCAGCTGTTAACCTTACAGGAGTTCCCTTGTATGTTCTTTGTCATTTTTCCTTTGTTGCTTTTAATAATTTGTCTTTGTCTTTAATTTTTGTGTACTACGTGTCTTGGCATGTTTCTCCTTGCGTTTGTCCTGCCTGGGACTCTCTGAACTTCCTGGACTTGGGTGGCTATTTCCTTTCCCATGTTAGGGAAGTTTTTGACTATAATCTCTTCAAATATTTTCTCGGATCTTTTCTTTCTCTCTTCTTCTGGGACCCCTATAATGAGAATATTGGTGCGTTTAATGTTGTCTCAGAGATCTCTTAGGCTGTCTTTGTTTCTTTTTATTCTTTTTTCTTTATTCTGTTCCATGGCAGTGAATTCCACCATTCTGTCTTCCAGGTTACTTATCCATTCTTCTGCCTCATATATTCTGCTATTGATTCCTTCTAGTGTATTTTTCATTTCAGTTATTGTATTGCTCATCTCTGTTTGTTTGTTCTTTAATTCTTCTAGTTCTTTGTTCTTTAATTCTTCTAGATCTTTGTTAAACATTTCTTGCATCTTCTCGATCTTTACTCCATTCTTTTTCCGAGGTCCTGGATCATCTTCACTATCATTACTCTGAATTCTTTTTCTAGAAGGTTGCCAATTCCACTTCATTTAGTTGTTTTTCTGGGGTTTTATCTTGTTCCTTCATCTGGCACATAGTCCTCTGCCTTTTCATTTTGTCTGTCTTTCTGTGAATGTGGTTTTCATTCCATACACTGCAGGATTGTCATTCTTCTTGCTTCTGCTGTCTGCCCTCTGGTGGATGAGGCTACCTAAGAGGCTTGTGGGAGCTTCCTGATGGGAGAGACTGGTGGTGGGTAGAGCTGGGTGTTGCTCTGGTGGGCAGAGATCAGTAAGACTTTAATCCACTTATCTGCTGATGGGTGGGGCTGAGTTCCCTCCTTGTTGGTTGTGTGGCCTGAGGCGACCCAGCACTGGAGACTACCCAGCTCTTTGGTGGGGCTAATGGTGGTCTTTGGGAGGGCTCACACCAAGGAGTACATCCCAGAACTTCTGCTGCCAGTGTCTTTGTCCCCGCAGTGAGCCAAAGACACCCCCTGCCGCTGCAGGAGACCCTCCAACACTAGCAGGCAGGTCTGGTTCAGTTTCCTATGGGGTCACTGCTCCTTCCCCCTGGGTCCTGATGCATACACTACTTTGTGTGTGCCCTCCAAGAGTGGAGTCTCTGTTTCCTCCAGTCCTGTCAAAGTCCTGCAGTCAATTCCCACTAGCCTTCAAAGTCTGATTCTCTGGGAATTTCTCCTCCTGTTGCTGGACCCCCAGGTTGGGAAGCCTGACATGGGGCTCAGAACCTTCACTCCAGTTGGTGGACTTCTGTGGTATAACTGTTCTCCTGTTTGTGAGTCACCTACCCAGCGATTATGGGATTTAATTTTATTGTGATTGCACCCCTCCTACCATCTCATTGTGGCTTTTCCTTTGTCTTTGGATGTGGGGTATCTTTTTTGGTGAGTTCCAGTGTCTTCCTGTCAATGACTGTTCAGCAGTTAGTTGTGATTCCAGTGTTCTCGTAAGAGGGAGTGAGTGCACGTCCTTCTACTCCATCTTGAACCAATCTCCAGATCGTTCTTATAGGCATACTTGTAGGGCTGTTTTCTCTGGATTCAAAAGAACAAATAAAAGTGGAACTGGAAAAAGAAAAAGGTAGAGTGGGAATTCAACCTGCTGAGGAAGATGGTTAGAAAGAGGAAGGATTAGAACTTTCAGAGTTTGGGGGAGCAGAATGAAAGTTTCTCTGATTTTTTTACCTACAGGTAACCTGTCATTCAACAGTCCTGAATACTTGTGGGTCCTCCTGGAGAAAGGGGTGAGGGAACTTGGATAACCTTACATGAAGATGAGAAAAAATAAACAAAAAACACCCTTACTGTAACTGCAATAAAATTGGAATAAAATGAATGGGAAATTCCACTATAAATGAGGCAGAGGTAGAACCAGTGTTAATCTTATTTCTTCTTTTCCTGTTAGTTATACCTATCGTATTTCTTTTATTTCTAACTACACTGGCTTCAACTTTCCAAACCAATGTGAAGTGAAATTGTAATAATAGTATAATGACAGCCATCCTTGTTATGTTTCTAAATTCCAATATATCTCCATTAAATGCAATACTGGCTATTAGTCTAAGATACCCATTTTCACATTAAGAACTTAAACTTCTACTCCTAGATTTTTTAAGTGCTTTGTTTAGAAATTGACAGATTAATGAATCTCTTGGTGTTTTAACGGGATGAAAAAAGATTTTTTATTGGTCTTACTGGAATGATGCATTTGGTCAAATTCAGTTCCTATCATTTAATTAACCATGGTAATACTGAACAACACTAAAAAATATAGAGAAGTTGGTTTGCAGTATTATTTGACATTTTCCCATTCACATTTATAAATGATTCAGCTCCTCCCACTCCCCATAATATAATCTTTGTTAATTGTAGTACCAAGATTATCCAATCTTCCAAAAAATACAGCAGCATGATGTAGTTGTTAACAACACAGGCGATTCAGTTCACATCTTAGCTTCACCACTTACTGGCTGTGTGACCTTCAACAAGTCAAGTGACCAACAAAGATTAGGGTGATAGAACAGAATGTAAATTATAAACCTTCATAAGGTAGAAATGGTATAAATAACAAACAGTGAGAAGGGAAGAAAAAGCAAAGAAAAATTTGCTACTTTTTCATATTTTTATAGCTGGGTCAAAATATGTAATTGAAAGCAGATAAATATATCCATCCACCTATTCTTAGATTTATTCGTATAAAGATAAACCCTAAGAAAGATAATATCACTGACTAATAGTGATGGAGGAAAGAATGCTGATAGGAAGAAGAACAATTTAATTTAATCATTGTTCAGAATATACTGTCTAAAGCAAGTCAACAAATATGGACAATTGGCTAAATCAAATACATCACCTGTTTTTGTAGATACAGTTTAGTGAAATACAGCCACATCCATTTGTTCACATATTATCTATGGCTGCTTTTGTGCTACAACACCAGAGTCAAGTGGCCACCAGAGACCTTATGGGCTGCAAGGCCTAGAATATTTACTCTCCCACATGTTACAGAAAGTGTTTGATGACCCATGTTCTAAAGCAATAGAGTATTAAGTATGTCTGTGTATATATACGATTACAATGATAAAGATAGCCTCTATTAAAAAAATTCAAATATTTCATATTATAAAAGAATCATTGACACACACAAAAGTTGCCTAGAAAGAATGGCAATGTAACTGACAGCTGACTTCTCAATAGAAACAAAGTCAGAAAACAGTGAGATATTTTCATACTAATGAAGAAAATAATTATTAACCAAGATTAGTTACCCTACTAGAATGTCAGTTGAGAATGAGACTGAAATAAAGACATTATTCTAATAGACAAAAACTAAGAGGGCTTACCACTAACCGATCTTCACTATACAATGTTGAAAAATGTGTACCTAGGAAAGCAGGAAAATGATACCAGAAAGAAGGTCAAAGACAAAAAAAAAAAAAAAAAAATTGGTCAACAAAGAAACTGGTAAACATGTGAGTAAATCTATATAAACATTAACTGTATAAAGCAATAATGATAATGTCTAATTTGGAGATAAAGTTAAAAGGCAGAACTGAAATTTTTGACACAAATGCATGCAAGATAAAAAAGTGATCAAAGAGTTAGGAAGCTTATGTATTGTTTAGTAGGCTGGTAGAGTTACTGAGGTTAATTTTAATTTTTAAAAATATTCACTTTAAATTTTAAAGGGTAATTACCAAAAGAAATTCCAAAATAGCAGAGAAGGAAAATAGGAAAAACATCTGAAATGCAATTGGAAAAAGGTAGGAAAAGAGAAAACCAGTAGCTTAGAAATCACAATGTATCAGAACCTTTGGTATACGGCTAAAACACCACACAAAGAAAAAACTGAATACCCTACTTAGGTAAACCATTAACTAAGTAATCTAGAAAAAATGTATAAAACATAAATACACAAAATAAAACAAAAGACTGAACTCGCCCAAATTTGTAGAGGTAATTTTAAAAATCAAGAGATTACACTGTTTAGCTCTGCAAATAAAATATATATCATGGATGAAATGGTTACTTTTTTTTTTTGGGGGCCACACTGTGTGGTTTGCAGATCTTAGTTCCCCAGACAGAGATCAAAGCCGGGGCCCTGCAGTGACAGCATCGAGTCCTAACCGCTGGACCGCCAGGTAATTCCTGAAAAAGTTACTTTTTAAGAAAAATACAAAATTGAGTTCAGGTGAAAATCTAAATAGATAAATTAATATAGAAAAAATAGAGAAATACACTAGGCAGAAATTTTTTTTTAGAATTATTCCACTAAATCTTTAAAGAACAAAAGAGAAAAATCACACAGCAATTTTCAAAAATGCTTAAAAGGTATGTGTTAAAACTCAATATCCATTCTTGATTTTTAAAAAGTATGTTTTGATAAGAGGAAAAGATCATAACTTCATAAAACATATCTTTCTAAATCTAAAAGTCAACTTCATGCTTAAGTGAAAGCACTAAAAGCATTTCCATTAATGTCAGGAATAGACAAAGAGGTCCACTTTCAGTGTTATTATTTTATGTTGTATTGGAGGTACTAGCCATTCTACTTAGGTAAGAGAAATAGAGTTACAAAAATTAGGAGCAAGTAAAATGATCATTATCTGAAGAAGGTATAATTCTGAACCTGGGAAGATGGAGGAAAAACAGTGGAGTAACTATTAAAAAAACAGTGAGAGTTTTGTAAGGTAGCTGAGAAAGTTTTAGCCTTCATATATACCAACAATAACCAGTCAGGAGGTTAAAAATTAGATATCATTTATAACATGAACAAAATCAAATACCTTATTTGGAAAAAAAAATCAAAGTCAAAAGACAAATGACAAAATGGAAATTCTTTGCAAATCATGGTAGGCACAGGGCTTATTTCAGTAAAATATGAAGAACTCCTACAAACCAGTAGCAAAAAGACTAAGAACCCCAAATAAATATGGTCAAAAAATAGGTCATAGAAAATGAAAATACAAATGGCTGTGTTAATTGTTCTCATTTTAAATTAATTACAGTAAACTTCAAATGAGCTTCTAATGCTGCCTAGTAATCATACTGTTTCTTATTTCAATTATTCTCATACTTTTTCTCCAGCATTAATTCCTACTTTCTCCTCTATAATCAAACATTACCTTCTCTCCCATTCTCATTATCCACTGCTACCATTCAAGTCCAAGCCATTCTATCTCTTACCTGGATTATTCTAATAGCCTCCTAACTGGCAGCTTCAGGTATTCAACTATATGAGTCATTGGTATGCTGAAAAAACTTGTATATAACCATGATTAGTTATTCAATAATAATATTTATTCAAATATTTACAGAATATGTATTTTAAAAGCAAATATTTAACTGAGCACTACCATGCACTTCTATGATGTCAGAGAAGAAAAACCAAGCAAAGAGGAAGGAATAATCAGTAGGTTTCTAAGGGAAATCAGAGAAGCTCTCCCTAATAAGCTGACATTTGAACAGAGACCTGCAAAACTGAGGGAGGGAGACTTGCAGATATCAAAGCGGAGATGATAAATTCAAGCACTAAAGTAAGAAAATTCTAAGCATTAGTAATGCAATTATAGAACTCACTAAAGTAAGAAAATTCTAAGCATTGATAAGGCAATTATAGCATTACAGGCCTTAAAAATTTGATAGGGCTTGCAAACCTCTCCTTTATCACAGGTGGTACCTATGATTTAAAAACAAAACAAAAACAAAATCAGAACTAGTTCACACCTATTTTAGACCTGAGTTAAATTGGTTGTTGTTGGTATATGTGAAGACTATGAACTCCCGTCCATAATAGAGAGAGCTAAGCTAAACACTGAATATTCATACCATGTTTAGTTTAAAAATAAACACAAATAATCCTCCTCCATTCATTGACTCTCTAAGTTTTGGCTGTCTTTACTGAAAAACATCCTTTCAATTATACCCTGAAAACAGCATGGAGAATGACTTTCTTTCAAAACAAGTTTCCCCTTGAGGAGAAACACATGTTCAAAGTACAAACAACATTCCAGTATTCAACTTAAGGCTACTTAATTTCTGCACGATGATGTCATACTTAGACTACTGAACTTGCTCCTGTTTATATCTTCTACAGTTCTATATTTTAGGCCCATCCATGGAAGCAGACACATCATTTTATACAACTAGAGAACAACAATAAGAACATGTTTGAAACACAAATACCTCCCAGGTTACAAAAATATTCTAAGAGTAATCAAAATTAATATCCCAAGACAATTTTTTAAAATAAAACTTAAGACGCTGATCTTAAAATTTGTTTCTAAAGAAAAGACAAAAGACTTGCCAAGAAAATTCTGAGAAGAACAATTATGAGTAAACAGGGCTACTGGGTATCTAAGGAAAATACAAAACTATAATAATTTAAAATGTAATATCTGATCAGAGAAACAGATAAGCAGAAAAGAAAGAGAGCCTAGGAACAATGCTGTGCTTATATGGTGACATTTCAAATCAGTACAGAAGGGATGACCCAACTACTCAAAAATAGCATTAAAACCATATTCATTTCAGAAAAATTAGAAGAGTTAGATCCCAACAACATATCATACACTTATTAGAATAATTCTTAGCTGCAGTAACAGATAACACCCTAAATCTCAGTGACATAACCAAATACTTATTTCTTACTCATGTGAAGTTCAACAGGTGGCTTGGTAGGGTTGTGGGGATCTGTTCCATGCCACCACGCAGGAACCCTGGCTGACAGAAATTTCACCATCTTCAAAATCTATCTTGCAAGGTTGCCCAAGATGTTAACATCTAGCTGGAAAACAAAGAAAAGAAATGTGGAGATTGCCTGGAAAGTTCTGTGTGGCATGTGAAAATCATGTAATCACTTTTACCCATATTCGGTTACCAAAGTAAAAGAAGAAATAGATTAAGCGAACACTTTTTAGCCAATTTCTAACATAGTATGTCCTTCTGGTTACCAGGTGCCCTATCACATAGAGCACATTCCCTCCTTCCCTAAGTGAGACAAGCCAAAATTCCATCCAGTTATTACAAACAGCTCAATGTCCAGGATCTCTGAATAATGCACGGTTCTTTCCACCAGTTCTGGATATGGACACTTGAGGTTCCAGTGACACTTGCACCAGCAACAGATGTTATAGAAATCTCTCTACTGCCAGCAGGCCCAATTTATCGTGGTGAAGCATGGACAGGACATTTGTAATAAAAACTGCCATCTGGTAAAGGGAACATGGGAGACACACAGAAGGCGATGGTCTACAGCAGTTATGACTTCCTTCTGGCAGGTGTTTTGAGGTCCCTCTTATCTGGCAGTGGGACATTTTCCTGATTTCAGTTTTTCTATCTGGAAGGAACTACTTATTCAATATTCTTAAAAGCTCTGGATCTACCTTTTTGGAGGTTTTTTGGTCCATTATTGCATTTGATACAAATGATGGGGATCTTGCCCTCACTGGGGGCCTTCACAGGTTTTGCAACTCATCTCTTTCCTGAGCAAGTTTGGGAGCCCTAAAATACTAGTAATAGAACATTTGAAGGCTATTGAAATCCAGTCTGCAATTTCTTCAGCATTACAAAAAAGCAGACTACTGTTTTTGAGGGAAAGGTATCTATTCAGTCACATATGCTGACAGCACCCCCAAAGTTCTTTCCTAAATATAATTCTCACGCCTGCCTTATTTTTTCCCTCACTTGCCAACATAGCTTAAAGTCATCATGTTTAGGAGGAAATGCCACATCCTTACTTAGAACTGTGTGGAGCCAAAAGTCTTAGTGGGCATTTGTCCATAATCTCTTATTATTTGGGGCTAGAAGCCATGGCTTTTCCATCCTTTTACTTTTTTTTTTCCTGCTTTCAAACTAACAAGTTTTTGCTACATCCATTTCTTGTTTTTTGTATCACCTTGATAAATGCAGATAGTAACAATCAACATTCACTACCAACATTCTTCAGCCTCTCTCCGTACTATGTCAGTAAGCATGTGGTCCACCTTCCAAGTAATTGTAAATGACCATTTAAAAAATTGTTTTGTTACTGCATGCAGAAATCTCCAGTTTTATAGCCCTGGCTATCAGTTTCCATCTTGACTGTATGGTGGACCAATGCCAAGAATTTTGGATTTTTGTTACAGTAGCATCCTTCTTCTAGCAACAATTTCTGCATCAGAGTAATACCTTGTACTATCAACAAACAAAAAGCCCAAATTCTCAGTGGTTTTACACAATAGATGCTTGTTTGATGATAACTTAAGTACAGTTGGCTTAAGTGGAGGAAAAGGTGGATAACTATGGTTTTCACAGTTATTGACGTTCCCACATTGATGGTTGTTTCTTCATCTTGAAAACAGGGTCCTCTACTGTCTCCCTGGGAATTGACACCCAGCCGAGGGACAAAAGAATGGTGGAGGAGAGAAGAGGATTTCATGGGCCAGACCTGGAAGTGGTTTACATAATTTTCACCCATATTCCAGTAAGTAATTCTTGTCACATGATCCCGACCTAACTTCAGGAGAGGCTGAGAAATGCAGATTCATTGTAACTAACTGGTTTGATTAAGCAGTTTGCCAACTGGGGTAAATTCCAGAAAGATTAAGGCCTAAAGGTAAACATAAACCTATACAAGTACTAGAGGAAAATATAGTAGAATTATTTAGGGATGTCAAGTACTCAAAAGGGTATGGGAGTTCCATGGGCCTACACTGGGCACTCAGGTGAAAGATGGCGGACAGAACAAAGATAAGAGAAAACTTTCCTTGATGGTGCAGGCCTGAAAGAGGAGGTTACTGTTACAGGAAGGACACAAATACCCACTGGGATCCTTCTTCCCTACTAAGAAAAAAGCCTTAAGCCACGGTAAGGTCATCAAACAATTAGCCAGGACACAGGTATAAAGACTCACTGTGGCTTGGAAGTGTAAAAGGGAAAACAAAAAACAAAAACAACTCTGTATCCCTGGGAAAGGTCAAGAAGCTATCCTTCACCTAGATCTCCTAACTTGGGAAGGAGCAAGAAACTCTCTCAAACAAGATTCACCACGGATGCAATGAAAGTTTAGCTGCCACAAGGAAGAGGGGCAGGATCTCTGTTCAGAAAGCCACAATACCAAGATCCAGTCATAATGTTTAAGTATGAAAACCACAGAAAAAATTTTAAAGTATGAAAACTACAGAAAAAATATTTAAATATCAAGAGCTCAAATAATTCCTTCCATGAGTCCTTTTTTGAGGAATGTACTAGAAAATGAACTTCATCCAAACAAAACATAACTGAGAAAACTTCAGCAATTTAGCTTTAATATACTTACCTGCAAATCTAAGGCTAAAACTAAGGTGGGGATAAGGGTAGAATAATGTTATATAATAATGTTCAATGTTACATGTTGTACGTTCCAATGAAGTTAAATTAATGCAATTAAAAATTGGAAGGGAATGCAGATGGAAAAAAAATCTGGCAATTTTTAACTACATATATTTACCTTCTGACATAACAGTGTTACCTCTAGGAACTGACCCCAAAGGCATACCTCCAACAATATGAAAATACATACCGCTGGTTCATATTTTGTTTGAAACACTGTTTGTAGCTGTAAAATATGAAAAATAATCTATAGGCTCCTACATAGATGAGTGGTTGAATAAATTGATAGACCTACGCAATGAGGTACAATGTCATTTTTTATTTATTTATATTCTGTAATGGCTTAAACAACAAAAATTTATTATCTAATAGTTCTGTAGTTTAGACCCATGTAGTTCTGACACGGGTCTCACTGGGCTAAAATCGGGGTGTCAGCAGGGCTGTGCTCCTCTCTAGAGGCTCTCTGGGAGGATCCTTTTTGTGGGTTGTTCAGGTTGTTGGCAGAATTCAGTTTCTTGAAGGGGTAGGCCTGAGATACCTATTTTCTTACTGGATGTAAACTGAAGGCTTCTAGAGGCCACCTGCATTCCTTGGCTTGTGATCCTTTTTCTCTATCTTCGAAGCCAGCAATAGCGGGTGCAGTCCCTCTCACACACATTTTTTTTTTTTTAATTGAAGCACAGTTGACTTATAACATTAGTTTCAGGTGTACAACATAGTGAATTGATATTTTTATAGATTATACTCCATATAAAGTTATAAAATTGGCTATATTCCTTATGCTGTATATTACATCCTATAACTTTTTTATACCTAGTAGTTTGTACCTCTTAATTCCCTCCCCTCAAGCCTCTCCCTTCTGGTAACTACTAGCTTGTTCTCTTTATCTGTGTCTATTTCTGTTTTGTTATATTCATTCGTTTTAGTTTAAACAAGAAAGATCTCTATTGACAGATTTGTAGTGATTTTCATAATACATTTTTAAATGAAGAAAGCAAAGATCATAAAAGTATCTAGGAAATGTCAATTTTTATGTAAGAAAGAAGGGGAAATAAGACTATATACCTGTTTGTTAATCTGTGCAAATAGCAACACAGGAAGAATACACCAAGGACAAATGACATTGACTATCTACATGGGGTGGGTGGGATTGGGGTGGAAAGGAAAGAAACAATTGGAAGGGCAGAGTTGCCACTTCTCTGAGTATACTGTTTTGTGCTGCTCTAACATATGGAACAATGTTAACGTTTCACATACATAAAGAAAAAATAAATCAAATTACCAAGGATGGAGAAAAAAATGCTTCAAATTAAATATCATCATAAATATATGAATTAAAATGCATTTCAAATGAAGTACTATATGGAAGGAGAGGGGAAAAAAAAAGAAACACTAACCCAGGTAACTTTTTATTATTATTATTTAAAAAACAGATACAATTCACATACAATAATGTGCATCCTTATAAAGTGCACAATTCAGTGGATTTTTGTATTCACAAAGTTGTGCAACCAAACTACAATCCAATTCCAGAACACATTCAATCCTAAAAGAAATGCCACAGCCATTAGCAGTCATTCACTATTCCTCCTTCCCCCAGCCCTCAGCAATCACTAACCTACTTTTGATCTCAATGGATTTACATATTCTAGACATTTCATATAAATGGAACCCTGTTTTGTGTTTGGCTTCTTTCTTAGCATGATGTTTTCAAAGTTCATCCATATCACAATATGTATCAATACTTCATTCCTTTTTATGGCTGAATAATATTCCGTTGCATGTACATACCACTTTTATTTATCTAGTCATCAGTTGATGGATATTTGGGTTCTTTCTTCTTTTTACCTATTATGGATAATGCTCCTATGAAATTCATATTCAGGTTTTTTTTTTTTTAACAAGTTTTCAATTGTCTTGCAGGTATACAGCTATGATTGGAAATATGGGGTCATATGAGACTCCCATTATGCCTATGTTGGTACATTTGATGGTATCCCCACAAGTCTTTGAAATTTTCGTTATTTTTTTTCCCTCTAACTGGATAATCTCAATTGATCAATTGTTAGGTTTACCCAATCTTTCTTCTGTCTGCTCAAATGTACTGTTGAACCCATCTATTGAAAGTTTTGTTTCACAGTAATGTACTTTTCAACTCCTAAACTTCTTTTTCTTTCTTCTTTATAATTTTTATCTCATTACTGATATTCTCGATTTGATGAGACACTGTTCTCAAACTTTCTCTTCGTTTTTTAGATATGGCTTCCTTTTGTTCTTTGAACACATTTAAAATAGCTTATTTAAAGTTTCTGTCAAATATATCCAAACTTTGGACCTGCTTGGGACAGTTTCTATTGATTGCTTCCCCACCCTGTATATGAGCCACAATTTATTTCTGTGTATGTCTTATAACATTCTGTTGAAAACTAGACATTTTAAATAATATACTGTTGCAACTCCAAAATCAGATATTCTCTTCTCCTCAGGGCTTGTTGTTGTTGCTATTTTTTGTTGTTGTCTAGTGACTTTTTTGAACTATTTTTGTGAAGTCTGTATTCTTTGCTGTATATGGCTACTAAAGTCTCTGCTTCATTAGCTTAGTGGTACACTAATAACTGGACAAAGATTTCCTTAATGCTTGCAATTGATATTTCTCTCATTTTGCTGAGAGTCTGTATGTGTGTTGGGGTACAGCTTCAACACTTGGCCAGGAAGTTGACAATTCCACATCAGCCTTCACTTCCTGCTTATGCAGAGCCCCCAAAGTCAACCAGAAGTGAGAGTTTAGGGCCTTCTCGGCACTTTCCTGAACATGCACATAGCCCTGTCATTCATGTGACTTTTCCTTAATTCCAGGAAATTTGTCAAAACTTATCAAATTCCCTGAAGATACTGAATTTTCCAGATTTCCTTTTAATTTGATTAACTTCTTGTTTTCCCCAACTGTTATTCACTGCCTCAGGCAGCTGTGATGTTAACAATTGCCTCTAATTGATTTCCAAAAGTGATCTGAGGAAAAACGCTTTTCACACTGGGAAAGCTCTTAGTCAAGTTAGATAAGGACAGAATTGCCATGGGGTCTTCCAGTGAACTACCATACTGGCCAAATAGTGATAATTCTCGGGGAATGTGTCTTTGAATAAGCTCCAACCCTGTTCTGGCCCCTCCAGTGTCTGCCAGGCTGCAGGTTTTCATCATTACTGTGGGTTGTTGATTTTCAAGACACCATGGATTTGGGGAGTGGGGGATGAAAATAGGACAAGTTAGCATGTCACAAAGATACTGTTCTTACCAAGATTCAGCCATTTTTAATAAATAACATTCCCTGGATTGCTGTAAACTTTTGGTTAATTCCACAGTTCTGAAAACACTGATTCTGACAATATGGACAGTTTTCTCATTGTTTTTAATGGAGAAAAAGAATTTCTGGATGTTCTTACTCAGCCATTTTTGCTGACATTATCCCAGGTAACTTGCAAACTTAGTTTTGAGACCATATGCCCTCAGGCTAAAGAAAAAAGAACTCTAAACATAAATTAAAGTTTGGTTAGTAGACTTGTATTTTGCAAAGGCATCAGTCAGCAACTCTGAAGTTAACTTCTGCGTACTCTGGGGTTGAGAAAATAAGTAAATATATTGTGGAAAGTAAGAAACCACCTTCCTCACTATTACAGAAAGGATTTACATGCCAAAAGGACAGAGGAGACAGCTTGAGGGGGCTTCCACTAACCAAATTAAGGATAATTTGAGCATGAAAATAAAGAACTTGTATTTCCCATCACTATAAGATAACAGGGATTAGATTTGTTCTTCTATATTAAACAACTAGAAAACTGGACAAAGTGGATGAAACAAAGGTTTCAGACAATGGACAAAAAGCAGTACAGGATATTAATACCTGAGAGAAAGAACTCAAATGAGTTGAGTGCTATAAGTACACCAGTTCACTGTTTGAGGAGTTTCCAAATTACAGTGCAGGGGGAAGGAAATCCAAAATAGCCCAATGGCCTTTCTGAAGAGACAGTTCAAAGTTTAGATAGGTTAATGTGACTAGAATTTGTGAGGTAAAATAATAGAGGGGAGGGCTTCCATGGTGGCGCAGTGGTTGAGAGTCCGCCTGCCAATGCAGGGGATGCGGGTTCATGCCCTGGTCCGGGAAGATCCCACATGCCGCAGAGCAGCTGGGCCCGTGAGCCATGGCCGCTGAGGCTGCACGTCCAGAGCCTGTGTTCTGCAACGGGAGAAGCCACGGCAGTGAGAGGCCCATGTACCACAAAAAAAAAAAAAAAAAAAAATAGAGAAGGAGATGCACAGAAGAGGTAAAAGTGCTCTGTACAATGGTCCCCTCAAGTCAACTGTATTATACTGATCTGTGCAATGTATATAAAGAATCTAACAAGGCCAGGGGGAAAAAGTCACTAGAAAAGAGTTAGTGGAAACATCCTAGGAGCTAACACAGGTCCAGGTACAGTTTGTGTTCTCACCAGACACAATAGAAAAATTTCCTAACAAAGAATTAGGCAGAGTTCTTAGAATTGTAATGCCTCAGTAGTGGCGCCAAATGAGTCCTAGACCAAGATTTCACAACCTTAGTACTACTGAAATTCTGGGCACGAGAATTCTTTGTTGTATATATTGTAGAATATTGAGCAGCATCTCTGGCCTATATCCACTAGATGCAACATCCTTCTCCCCAGCTGTGACACTGAAAATATCTCTAGACATTGCCAAATATACTTTGTGGGTAAAAACTGTCCCAAGTTGGGAACTGCTCCAGACAAGATCATTAAAACAGCTATGAATGTTCTGTATGTTCCAGGAAGCAGAGAAAAACATGGACATGATACAAAGACAAGTGGAATATTACAGCAAAATCAATAACAATGTACTATACGGTTAAATGTAGAAGCAAAAAGTATATAAACAATAGCACAAAAGCTGGGGGGAAAAACTGAAGTGTACTGTAGTAAGGTACTTGGACCATATGTAAAGTGGTATAAATACTACCTGAGGTCACACTGTGATAAATTAAACATGTACACTACAGTAAACTTCGTAAGCCAATAATAGATAAAATGAAGTAATAAAAAATACCTTATTAATAAAAAATAAATAGAAAAGTAGAAAAAAGAGGTCTCCATGAGATAATACTGAAATACATTTAAAAACTCAATAAACAGGAGAAAATGGAAGACTCTTCCTTATTCTAAAAAGCCATCTAAAAAGTGTAGAAAAAAGATGAAATAAAAAAAAATCATCATTTACAGTTACTATAGCAATAGTTGTTTCAGGTGAGAATTATGAATGAATGTTAAAACTAGTGCATGAAAGTTTCAGGACAGAATTAAACATAGTCTCAAAGTATCTCCTCACAAGATAATTATTAATTATAAACAGAAAAACAGTAACTTTGCAGTGGAGAAACCTTATAGATACCACTTGAAACAAGTAAGCAAAGTTAATACTACCAGTAGTGGGCCAGCCATATCAACATCGTCACCTAACTCCAGATATGATGCACTAGGACAAATACAACATTCCTTCTCTAACACTCCTGCCAAAAGTGCAGAGCTTGAATTTGATAATGGAAATATTAGACAAACCCAAATAAAGGGACACTGCAAAATAGATCTGTACTTTTGAAAAATGTCAATGTCATGAAATCCTCTGACTGAGGTACTGTTCTCAACCAAAGAGAGATGACAAGTGAATGTAATGTGACAACTGTATGTAAGGCATGATGTTGTACTTTGTGTTGCTGTAAAAAGACCCTGGGAAATTGGCAAAATCTGAATATTTGATAATTGGAGTGTGGTAATACAAAAGAATAGAGAATGACTTTGTTTTTAAAGAGAATGTAAAGGGGAGAGAGAACAAAGATGGAAATGATAAAAGGGTGAGAGGTAGAGAGTTGTTTTTAAAGAGAGAATATAAAGGGGAGAGAGAAAAAGATGGAAATGATAAGAGGGTGAGAGGTAGAGAGTAGGTAGAGAGGGAGAGAGGGATGAAGTGAAGAAAAGAGACAAGAGAGAAAGGAAGAAAGATAAAAGGAAGAAGAGAAAGGGGAAAAGGAAGGAAAAAAGGAGAGGAGAGAAGGGAGGATGACAGGCAAGGATAAAGTAAATACAGGAAAATGTTAATATTTGGGAAATTTGGGTGAAGGATATTGTGTAGTAAAGGACCTGGCCTTGCCCAAAGAGAGAAAGTGCCTTTGGCTTCAGCTTCGTGGATACACTCTATGTCATACCTGATAGAAGTGTCTTTGTTTAGGGCAGGAGCTGGCTGCACTAAAAAAGACCTACCATGTAATTTAGGATGGGGACTTCGGTATTCTTAATCCATCTGCAACAATCACGCTGGCAGTCAACTGATCACGTCTTCATATCGAAGCCACAATAAAAATTCAGGACACTAAAGCTCAAGTGAGTTTCTCTGATTGCCAATACTCTGTGCATATTGATGCCACGATGGTAATGCAACCTGAGGACAATAGAAACTTTGCTTTTAGAACCCTCACAGACTTTGCCCTAAGCATCCTCTTCCTTTGGCTGGTTATAATCTGTACCCTTTCCCTGTAATAAACTATAACTGGGAATATAATAGGTTTCAGTGAGTTCTGCAAGCCAATTTTTGAACCTGAGTGTATTTGGCGAACCCTCCCCTGCAATCTCCAAACCTGCAGCAGGTGTCAGAAGTTGAGAGTGGTCTTGTATGGGTTCTTTCTTCTAACGTTGTAGGCAAACCGTAATTCCTTGAAGTTGGGGTTAGATGTCTTGGGCTGACAGACAGTGCTCTCAACCTCACAGTTTGGCTAAATCTGGGTAGGGATAGAGACATTATTTTTTAACTTTTCCTGTAGTAATTCTTTATAATTAAAATTTCAATTGAAATTAATTTCAATTTGACATAATTGGAATTATGTAAAAATAAAAATTTAAAAAAGGAGAAAAAAAACAAATTTTGCATTTAATACAGCAAAAATAATTTTCTTTCTCTATGATCTCTTGAATTCTATTGCTCTAGTTATCTAAATTCTTAAGCTCTTGAAAAAGATAAAAATGACTTTCCAGAGCTTCTGAATTCCTGTTAACCAGAAGGTTTTTTGCTGTCATTAACAGCACCAATGCATAGGAAACAGAATTTAGTTAGTGTTACTTAGTTAACCAAGAACCTTAATTTCTCAGAGCAGCAAAAAGTGAAATATTTGAAGGGATTTTTAAAATCCTGTTTTCCTTTTAAATAACAGTACTATGAAGTATAAAACAGTCCCTTCTTCAGTGAGTTATCTCATAACCTCTGCTCAGCTATCAGTACAAATCCTCCTTCAAACACATCTTCAGAATTTGTTCTTACAAATTCCAATCTATGATTCCTCAAAAACTGTTTCTATAAGAACACATGGGAGAGAGCAAGCAAGGGAACCTGTTGTTGGTTCTCACTGCCCCCTGCTGCTGCAGGGACCCCAATAAAGCCCTGCCTGAAAAAAAAATAAGAACACATGGTCAAGATATTACACATTCTTGATTTGACAGAAATTTTATATGCAGTAAAATACAAAATGCATTTTTGGTTGTGTTGCTACATTTAAACATGAATGTTGTTCAACTAAGTGAAGCATAATTCAGAAATCCAAAATTTTCCTGGGAACCTGTTTTAAAAGTTAAAAACTAAAAAATTACAAATAATTAAAACTATAACAAAAGTTAATATTTACTTATATAACTTATTATCTGTATACCCATAATAAAAGTTACCACCTTAGTTTTGCTAAGAGCAATTTTCAGCAAAAATGATCTATTTTAGATAGCTACAATTTCCTCATATTTTTCCATTATTATTTTAAAAGTAAAGAAACAGAGCTAAACTAGTGAAATATACTTCATGATTAGCACAAATGAGAAAATCTGGGACAGCCAATATCTCAATATTCTTTTATAGAGGGAATAGTCTTGACATATTTAAAATTAATTTAAGTATGCACTTTATTTGTGGAAGCTTAAACATAACTTGAACACACTTAAAAAAAAAGACAAAACCAAACTCATTTCTATAACCCATTCAAAGAGACTTATTTAAATACATATTTAAATAATGGGCTGGTTAAAAAAAAAGGTTAAAAAAAGAAAAACAAATTTTCGATAGAGAAGTTCACAAAAAAATAGTACTAATCAATCCTCAAAGGTAATTTTTTTCCCCTGAAACACAGCAATTTTGGATTGCTGTTCTTTTCGCCTCCGGCTTGCTTCCCATGAAGGATGAAGAGGCAGCTGTGATTTCTGTTTTGTATTTTCAGGTCCTCTTCGTGCACTCTTATTAAACTGATTATTGATCTGAGGTTCAATTTGCTGAAAATCTGGAGGAGAAAGCAAAATTAATGAAAACTAAGTCTATACATAAATAGCATAGAAAACAAATACATTTTATCTTCTCAAATCAGTGTTTAAGGAAGAAATTTAGTTTTACTTAAATGGAATACCTCAGTCCAGACAACATATAAGGCAAAAAAATTTAAAAAGGAAGGACATTTTGTATTTTTAAAGGAATATGATTCATTATCATATGACACCTGTGTGTGGAGCAATGTAGCCAGAAAATTCACATGTTTTAACTAAAATATTGAATCCAACAGTGTTGATGGGTGAGCTTTTTAAAGGGCTGTTAACTGATTCCACTCCCTTGTTATTGAACAAAAAGTTATGATTGCAAGGTAAACTGCCGTATCTGCTCAAATTTAAGACTAAGTTCTTTTTTAACCATAAAGTTATCCACCAGATATGAGGGTGGCAACTTGTATTCTAGTCCTTACAACCTCTTTTATTATGAGAAACTTCAATTATATTATTTTGAACAAAGTACTGGGAGACTTGCTAGCCTGAAAAGACTGAATCAATGCATATTTATAGAATCAGAAAGAAAAAGAGAGGCAAAAAATTTAATACAGATTTATTAATCAGTCCTAGGGGTGTATAATTTCTCCACTGCAAGTTAGCCATCATTGTCAGAAGCCTTTTAAAGATCTTAAAAAAGCAAATGTCATAATGTTATACAAGCAAGTGTACAGTTGGGATAACATTTCCAAAACATCACTGCACACAGATTCAAAATGTCCCATACTTGTACAAATCACATGTGCTCTAGAAATCTATAATACTCAAAGAATGCCTCTAGTGATAAAGAGTGATGAATTTAAATGTTAAATGAACTGTTTCATGTAAACTAACATTTGAATAAGGCACTATTTATAAACTGATATATATTTTACATAATTATGTAAAGCATATTTGCATGAGCAAACAAATGAATAAATTAAGTATTATAAATTTATAAACTAAAAACAAAAACATGTTTTACTTGGGTTTCCTCATCGGGAAAATGTGGGAGTGTCTTAAATTTCTAGTTATTCTGTATTTGTGAATATAAGGCCATGTATTTGTCAAACCTAGTATTTTAATACAGCCATTAAAATAACATAAAAATTTGGCATGGGCTTTGCAGTTCAGTGGAGGGTAGTAAGGAAACGGATACCTGAGGCTGAAAAGTGAGCATCCTATGTATATGTTAAGGAAAAGATAAAACTGTTGCCAGTGAAAACTTGGGAAGTAGGCTACATGCCTATGGAATTGCAGCACAAGGGTAAGTGGCTGGAAAGAATAAAAAGATTAGTGTACCGATGGTTCTTTGGCAAAGTATTACACAAAAAAAGAGAAAAGTTCAGGAAAGAACCGGCCAGCTCACAAGCAGAATCAAAAGGGAAGAGAGGGTTCAGATATCTGGGACCTTAAGGTTTAGAAAAGCCTTTGGACTCCTAACAGTAAGAGCTAACACTGAGAAAGATTTTAAGCAGTAAAGGTCCAAAGAGATTTAGCTCTGGAGCAGAGATAAGAGTAAAGGTATGGCCGTCTCAACCAAACCTGAGAATCTGAATGCAACAGACACTGAATGATTGGGACAGTGATTGGCGGAGGGAGGGGGTGGGGAACGACCCACTAACATAAATAAGGCAAGTTTGAAAAATAGCTCTAGGAAAGAATTTTTGGTGTGGTGGCTAGCTCATTGATGGACTGACTGGAAATAAAGAGGTCAGAAATCCAGGAAGTTTTGGAGGGAATTTTTATTGTGAAAGAAATCACAAACCTAGGCTGGAAAAAACCTGACTGTTAAGACTTTAAACCATCTTCACGATCATATATTTTTACTAATCACTTGGGGCAACTCCCAAGAAGATCATACTAACTGTCTACTTCAGCTGTGGCCACGGAACAAAGACCCTCCCAAGAACACAGTCAGAGACCATGGAGAACAGTAGATAAGAAAATTCCTCATAGATTCTTCACAATCTTTGCTCAGGTAGTAGACATGTTGCACACCTCCCATGTTTCCCTAAACTGACTGAGAGTTTTTATTGTGGTTACCTTGTTCCTGCTCTGCCACTAAATATCCGGTCTGAGTTGTGGGCAGGCAGTCTGTCTTTTTAGTGCACAGGTCACCAAATTTTGAGCAGTCACATCATGAGATCTGATGGAAAGCACTGCATCATTACTCAGGGATTCTAGGCTTTCAATTGGATACAATGACTGGATGGGACTTTGGGTTGGCTTTCTCAGGAAGGAAGCACATAGTGTGCTCTGTGTGTTGAGAAATTACCAGAGAAAATTACCAGTGAAATTACCATCTGATGATCAAAAGGATGGTCAGCAGCAGACAGTTATGTGTTCAAGAAATTCCACTTTCTTTTTCCACCTAGCCGCATAGTTAGACTGCATTTCTTAGCTCCCTTTTGCCTAGGATGGGGTCATGTAACTAAATTCTGGCTAATGAAATGTGAGCAGAACTGATCCTTAACACTTTCAGGCCTGGCCCATGAAAACTTCTTACAAAATTCTCCATGTACTCTATTCCCTTTTGTTGGTCAAATGGAGAATACCTGGGAACAGGAGTACAAAGGAGGCAAAAGATGGAAGGAGCCTGATCCTTGAATGACTATGTGAAACACAGCCCCTGTGCTGATTCATAGTAGACTGTAATGTAAGAAATAAATTTTTATTATTTTAAATCAGTTTGAGAGTTTGGGATTATGTAGAGAAGTCAGACCACCCAAATATATTAAATTGATTTGTTACAAATTAATCTGAAAATCTGGTTTCACTCTTAACCCTGGAAGTAACATACTTATTACTGAATGTTTAATGGCATGGCGTTGACTAAGATGGAACTTACATAGCAATTTACTTAAAGAATATGTTGATTAGTTCAAGATAAATTAAATAGACCCAATATTTCCTGATAACTTTTATCTAACATATTTCCTATTGGCAGGACATAGAGGGTAAAAAAAAAAAATTTAAATTTAAAAATTATTCTGATAATTATAAGATGCTCTATTTCCATTTCTGTGGGTACATAATTGATTCAGGCTACTAAGCAACCAGAATTTTTCATCTTTCCTCTTTGGCAAAGCATTGCTCAACTGCATATGGAAGTCAGGCAGTCATTAATACATACCTGGGGTTTTGCTTCTTGGAGCCTGTTCTCTGTAATTTCTAAAAGAAGAAAAACACCATTAGGACATTTAAAAGATAAACAAATCCTCTGACTTTAAGAAGATAACATAATAAAAATGTTGATAAAACTCATTAAATAAAACTATCATACTCCTTTACCCCCCCCGAAATGAATAAAAAAATTATGAAAACCCCATGTTTTAGCTACATCAAAGGTTTGTTAGACCCCAATATTACTATAGAAAAATGTAGGAATTTTCCTCTCACGACCTGTATAGGGATTTCTGGCCATAAAATATCCTGTCTTGGTTACCTTGTACCTTTGAGAACTATCTAGACAAAGAATTTCAAAAATCTTACAAGGGGAATGAGTCACATATAACAATCACATATAACTAAGATTAACATTTTTTTGGGAGAGGGAAGGGATAGTGGTGCTTAATTTTCAAGTGAGGGAAAAACTGTAGCTTTTTTAGGCACAGTTGGGAGATATATGAAATAATGTAATAATTTTCAAGGCTCCAAAGATGGTTTGTGTGTCTTTTCCATACTCTGACTTTTTTGGAAAATTTCAACATCACATTTTTCTATTCTACTAAAAATTATGCCTGACCTATAAATTATAGAAAAAGTTTACTGAAGAAAATAGCTATTCATGATTTTTATTCTATAATGTGAAGATATCCCCTACCAGATTAGAATTACAAATGAAATTAAACTTATTGATTTATAACAAAACAGCTGTGAAAAGTAGTGATTAACAGAAGGGATAAGGATGACAGCATCACCAAATATAAAGCAGTCTGGAGAAACTCAGTGTTAGGGCAAGCAGCCTTATCTACTGAAACAGAAAAACATAAAACAATTGAGTTTTACAATAATGCCCTGGGTCAACAAGAGAAAAAAAAAAACAAAACATTCTTTTCAGAAAGTTCTGTTTAAAAAGTGAGATATGTAAGAAATTTTCAAAAGTTTTCACCAAAAGCTAACTCAAAGTTTCAAAACTTTGATAATCAAAGGAATAAACTTAAATTAGCTAGACAATTAAATTAGACAAATTTATCTATATTGTCTCATTTTCTGATGAGGTTGGAAAAATGTAGCATTATCATATGTGTATTTGTATATATTATCCAATATAAAGTTGGAGAGGGCCAAGTCTAAACACAGGATGTATTGTACAAACTAGAATTATGTATGTGAGATAGTATCTCAATGTTAGGATGTGTGGTTATTTCATATCTTTCGAAAAATTAAGAACTAATAATTCTTTCAGGATGAAAAAATACCCTTACCTTCCAGAGCTTTTAGATCCAGATAAAGAATGGAAAAACACTGATTCAAACTTCCTTGCTTCTGTACGTGGCTTGTTTTTATCACTTCTCATATCCTGATGGGTTTCAAGTATATCTTCTTCAGGCAACAATTTTTTGAGGGGGTTTTGTTCCTTAACTGAAAAATGACAACTACTTTCCTTCTTCCGTGTCCGTTTGACTTTCCCAATGAAGAAGTCATCACCACTATCACTATCCTCAGACATGGAAGACTGTTGGTAAAACCTTTCTTCTGTGCTATCATCAAAATATTCCTTCTCTTCTTCATGTAATTCTTCTCCATCACTGTTAACACCAAGTGAGCTACTGGACTCTTTCTCTTTTTTGGTTTGACTAAATGTTTTCATTTTGGGGTCAGTAGGTGTCTTCTGGGGTTCAGAGGGTACTGCAGAATCTTTTTCAGAAGGCTTTGATAGAGAATTTGGAATGTCCACTGTTTTGGGTCCACGCTCCATCTTGGCTATTTTTTCTTTTGAATTATTTATTGGTTTCTTTGCCAATATTTTGGCTTCTTTCTCTTCTTGCTCACTGATAATAGTTCCTTCATGCTGTAACTTACTGGCATCGTCATTTGAACACATAGTGTCCTTGGAATGATTTTCTTCTGAAGCATTCTTTGATGACTTAACTTCAACAACATTTTGTCTTGCATCTTTAAAGGCTTTGACAGCAGCTGCAAGAGAAACAGGATATGACTTGTTTCAGCATTGAAACAATACAAAACGTTACTGTTTTAGTACAGTATTACAAAACGTTACTGTTTTAGTACAGTATTTCTTAAATTATTTGGAAGTACTTAAGAGAATGATTGGAATTTACATTACATATATATAATGGGTATGAATTTACAAAAAAATCTATTGACTTTTACAAAACCAAACATATACAAAATGCTCAGAGGTATCCACTTTAAATATCTAAAATTAAAAGAAAATTTATTCCTTCATGTATGGATGTTAAGAAGAACAGTAAAAACTTCACTAAATACAAATAAAAAGACTAAAATGACAACTTTAATTTCTGTAATAATAATGTATTAATACAATTGTAAATACCATAAATTGTGCTTTCAGACATAAAAATAAGTATCTTCTAATCTGTGACAGAAACATTTAATTCTTTTAATACATTTTTTTCGTGGTACGCAGGCCTCTCACTGTTGTGGCCTCTCCCGTTGAGGAGCACAGGCTCCAGACGCGCAGGTTCAGCGGCCATGGCCCACGGGCCCGGCCGCTCCGCGGCATGTGGGATCCTCCCGGACCGGGGCACGAACCCGTGTCCCCTGCATCGGCAGGTGGACTCTCAACCACTGCGCCACCAGGGAAGCCCCTTTCAATACATTTTAAAATGTACATACATAAATAGAAATTATGTGACTAAGTGGCAACATCATAAGTAATAATATGAATTATACCAATATTTAGAAAATCAATTGTATTCAATATTATCATGAATATATACTTTAGAAATTTAGGAAATAGGAATTTAGAAAAAATAAAAAATTTTTTCAGACATCAGATAACTTCCATATTTTCAGGTAGCTTCCCACATTTGGAAATATTTGAAAGAGACATTTATAATATAAAAGATCCTCAAAAGGAGAAAAGCACCCTAAAAGTAAATAAATGAATGGCTGTTTATTCAAATCATGTACCATAAACGGCTTAAAAGTCATTTAATTCATACCTTTTAGCACATCTATTTTTTTCTTCAGAAGAGGGTGCACTGCTAGTCTGGCAACTGCTCTTTCAGTTGCAGTAGAATCAGGCTGCAAATTGAAATAACAAGCACATGCGAATAAAAACTATGTAACACTACTAAGAAGTGAATAAAATGCAATCCATTGTAATTTTTAAAAGTTAAGAGTTAGGGAACAGGAATCTGTTAATATTCTACTTAGACAACTCACCTGTAATCCATGCTAAAGATAACACAGTGACAAAAATACTACTGTTCTTAACAGTTAAAATTATCATGTAATCAATGAATAAATATTCTTTGGGTACTTAATATCTTCCCAGAATTGTGGTAGGCATCGTGTGTGATATTAAAAAAAAAAGTAATATAGCTCCTGTATTCAAAGAGTTTAAAAGATCTAGTTAAGAAGACTAAAATAATATGAAAGAATCAAGTAACATATTAGTACTAAGCTGGGTGATATAATCCATGACTACTATAATGCTTGAAGTTCCATTTACTAGAGACCTAAAAATTATCAAATGCTATATATTTTTATTTGGAATGACTAGTACATTACTGTATTCTCACAACCTTCCACCAGTGCCTGGCTTATAGCCAACACTTTATAGATGTTTGATGATGACTGAATGGGACCATATACATATATATATATATATATATATATATATATATATACACACATATATATATACACATACATACATTAGTATTTATACATTTAGAAAATTCATAATTCAGACTAACTGCTTTAAATATCACCTGTAGGCTGAAAACTTCCAAATTTCTACCTCAAGCTCTAACGTGAGTTCCAGACTCACATATCCAACCACCTACTTGACATGTTAAAAGAGAATGCTGTGACTTTCTTCTTAAACCTACTTCTGCTATAGTCTTTCCCATCTTATTGTAGGTAATTTTAATTTTTCTGGTTGCTCAGGCCTAAAACTCAAATGATTCTTCCATTACATTTCTCCTTTCTTCACAGCTCACAATAAATCCTTCAGCAAATCCTGTGGTTTCATCTGCAAAATCTATCCAGAACCAGTCACTTACACCATTTCTACTTACTACCTTTGACCAAATCACCAATACCTCTCACCTGGACCAATGTAATAAGCTCACACCTGGTCATTCTCCATTGCCTCTTGTTCTCTCACAGTCAATTTCCATATAGCAGTCACAGCAAGCTTTTAAACAAAACCAGATCATGCTATTTCCCTATCTGTTCTTTTTAAAGCTTTACTGCCTTCTGATGCTTAGGCTCTTCCTTTGCAAGCTCTTCTCTACTTGGAATACGCTACTCCCAAATACACACGGGCTGATCATCTCATTGTATTCAGGTCTCTGCTCAAATGTTATCTGAACTAAAACACTTTCCATCACTATTTACTTCACATCACTCAACACAGCACGCCAGTGCAGATATTTTCATATCTGTGAGGCAGGGACTTATGTCTTCCACATTCCTGTAGACCTAGTGCCTAGGACAATAACTGATAATAGTTGGCATTCAATAAATATTCCATGAAGCAAGTAAAAATTTCACTAGTGTGTGAAAGTAGAGCTATCAGCTTTAAACATCTTTACCCTTCATTGTTAACAGCCCAATAAGGCCTTTTCCTTCCCAGTAATAAACACTTATGAGTACCTAAGTAAAAGCAAGATGATAACAGTTTGAAATCTATTGTTTGGAGAACTTATCTAGGTAGAGTCCCTCAGAGAACAACTCCTTTAAATTAGACCTGGTGCAAATCCTGTGCCAGGAGGACTTGCTGCCTAATTACCTTTTGTCCTGGGTCACATGGTATCCTCCCCGAATTTTATATCCAACCAGAAACTGAGAATGTGATCCTACTTGGAAACAAGGTCACTGCAGATATAATTAATTAATTAATTATTTGCTAGCTGTATTTAATTAATTCATATCTGTTCTTGATGGTCTGTTACTGACTTGCAAATCTGAGTAGCTCATGATTTGGGGAGTAGAAAAAATATTCTAATGGGGAAAAAACAGTGCAAATGGAAAAACTGTTAATGACATACACATTAGTAATATGCTTTATAAATACTCAGGGTTTAAATTTTCATCCTTTAAGACGAATAAAAGATGTTATACATGTACATGCATACCTTGTTTTATTGTGCTTTGTTTTATTGCACTTCACAGATATTATGTTTTTTTTACAAAATGAACGTTTGTAGCAACCCTGTGTCTATCAAGTCTATTGGCACCATTCTTCCAATAGCATTTGCTCACTTTGTGTCTCTGTATCACATTTTGGTAATTCCTGCAATATTTCAACTTTTTCATTATTATTATATTTGTTATGGCAATCTGTGACCACTGATCTTTGATGTTACTACTGTAATTGTTTGGGATGCCAAAAACCATGCTAATATAAGAAAACAAACAACTGATGTTCTGACTGCTCCACTGAACACTGAGATGTTCCCCTGTCTCTCTCTCTCTTTGGGCCTTCCTATTCCCTGAGACGAAACAATATTGAAATTAGGCCAGTTAATAACCCTACAATGGCCTGTAAGTATTCATGTGAATGGAAGAGTCACATGTCTCTAACTTTAAATCAAAAGCTAGAAAGGACTAAGCTTAGTGGGGAAGGTATGCTGAAAGCCAAGACAGGCTGAATGCTAGGCCTTTTGCCCCAGACAGTTAGCCAAGATGTAAATGCAAAGGAAAAGTTCTTGAAGGAAACTAAAAGGGCTACTCCAGTGAACACACAAATGATTAGAAAGCAAAACAGCCTCACTGCTGATAACACAGAAAGCTTTAGTGGTCTAGATAGAAGATTAAACCAAGCCACAACATTTCCTTAAACCAAAACCTAATCCAGAGCAAGACCCTAACTCTCTTCAGCTCTTTGAAGGCTGAAAGAGGTGAGGAAGCTGCAGAAGGAAAGCTAGCAGAGTTTGGTTCATGAGGTTTAAGGACAGAAGCTGTCTCCACAACATCAAAGTGCAAGGTAAAGAAGCAAGTGCTGATGTAGAAGCTGTAGCATATTATCCAGAAGATTTGGCTAAGATAAACAATGCAGGTGGCCACACTAAACAACAGATTTTCAACGTAGAAACAGCCTTTTTTGGAAGAAGATGCCTTTTATAGCTAGAAAGGAGAAGTTAATGCCTGTTTTCAAAGGACAGGCTGACAACTCTTGTTAGAAGCCAACGCAGCTGGTGACTGAAGCTAAAACCAGTGTTCATTTACCACTCCGAAAATCCTAGGGCCCTTGAGAATTATGCTAAATCTACTCTGCCCAGGCTCTCTAAATGGAACAGTAAAGTCTGGAGACAGCCCATCTGTTTATTACAGGGCTTAATGAATTGAATATTTTAAGCTCATTGTTGAGACTGCTCAGAGAAAAAGATTCCTTTCAAAATATTACTGCTCATTGACAATGCACCTGGTCATCAGGGCTCTGATGGAGGGGTATGACGAGATTCATGTTGTTCTCATGCCTCCTATCACAACACACATTCTGCAGCCCCATGGATCGAAGAGTCGTTTCACCTTTCAAGTCTTCTTTAAGAAATACACTTCATAAGGCTATAGTTGCCATAGCTAGCGATTCCTCCTATGGAACTAGGCAAAGTAAGTTGAAAACCTTCTGGAAAGGATTCACCATTCTACATGCCATTAAAAACATTCATGATTCATGGGAAAAGGTCAAAATAGCAGCAGTAACAGGAGTTTGGAAGAAGTTGATTCTAACCCTCATGAATGACTTTGAGAGGTTCAAGACTTCAGTGAAGGAAGTAACTGCAGATGTGGTGAAACCACCAAGAGAACTAGAATTGGAAGTGAAGATGTGACTGAATTGTTGCAATCTCATGATAAAAGTTGAATATATGGGGATTGCTTCTTATGGATGAGCAAAGAAAGTGGTTCCTGAGATGGAATCTACTCCTGGTGCAGATGCTGTGAAGACTGCTGAAATGACCACAAAGGACTTAGAATATTATATAAACTTAGTTGATAAAACAGCAGCAGTGTTTGAGAGGACTGACACCAATTTTGAAAGAAGTTCTATTGTGGGTAAAATGCTATCAAACAGCACTGCCTGCTACAGAGAAATTGTTTCTGAAAGGAAGAGGCAATCGATGCAGCACACTTCACTGTTGTCTTATTTTAAGAAATCACCACAGCCACCCAAACTTCAGCAACCACCACCCTGATCAGTCAGCAGCCATCAACTTCAAGGCAAAACCCTCCAGCAGCAAAAAGAATACAACTTGCTGAAGACTCATGATGGTTAGCACTTCTTGGCAATGAAGTATTTTTAAATTAAGGTACGTATATTTTTTTAGACATAATGCTATTGCACACTTAATAGTCTACAGTACAGTGTAAACATAACTTTTATATGCACTGAGAAACCAAAAATTTGTCACTTGCTTTATTGCGGTTATTTGATTTACTGAGGTGGTCTGAAATTGAGCCCCCGTTATCTTTGAGGTATGCCTGTAGTTCTTAAAATGTTTGATTTGGAAAAAGTTTTAGTTAAAAATACCAAATTTTATAAATTACAGCAATCATTTAAATAAATGTTTAAATTTCTCTAATAAAAATTTGTCAAATTTAACACTTTAAACCTTTCTTTAATTTTATTCTTAAGAAAGCAATTAGAAATCATTCATTTAATTTTTTAAGTTCAAATTTTAACAAGAGGTTAGAGGTAAAGGGAATATAGACCAAAGATTTTATCTAACAATTAGACTAACAGTATTGACTTGATTTCAAGACCACTTAGCCAGTTAGGAACAAGCTAGAATTCAAAGTCAGGTTTCTGAATTCAGTCTAGTATTCTCAACGAGTTTTCTTCTAAACTATTCAAGATAACTTTCCCTCATTTTGTGACCCAACTCCAAGCCTCCCTCAAATCTTTTTGTAAAGAAATTAAATATAAACATAAGAAAAGAGGCTTGTTAATCAAGAGGGCTCAGGTTTTTACCGTTGGCAGTGTTTTGGGTCTCTGCCGCAATGCGAGATGTCTACATTTTGCTTAAGCCACTGAGCTTAAGTGTAGGAACTCACAAGAGTCAGTACAACAGTCCCTATCATGAGGGACTTCAAATTCTTTATCCTTGGGCTTCCCTGGTGGCACAGTGGTTGAGAGTCCGCCTGCCGATGCAGGGGACATGGGTTCGTGCCCCGGTCCAGGAAGATCCCACATGCCACGGAGCGGCTGGGCCCGTGAGCCATGGCCGCTGAGCCTGCACGTCCGGAGCCTGTGCTCCGCAACGGGAGAGGCCACAGCAATGAGAGGCCAGCGTAAAAAAATTCTTTATCCTTCCTTACTTCTTTCCTGTCCATCTTCCTTCCTCACTTAGTTTCTCCCTCTTTATATTTACAGATATTTATATTTACATAAATATGCATTATGTGAAGGCACAGTCTTACACATAAGGACACAAACACCATCTTTTGAGGTTCATGATCTTGCACTAATTTAAAAGGTTACAACAAATGCACAAATAACTAACCCAAGGTAGAATGTGATAAACTTCATAGGAGAGACTGAAAATGTGGAGGTTTATAAAAGAATTCAAATACAGCCATACTTCTTAAATTTAAATAAAATTATTTTGAAGCTTAAAAGGCTAAGTAATCGCTATTAACAAATAGTTTTTACACATGCATGAAACAATCTTCACAATATTGGGGGATATGAAGGAAACCACAGCTTTCATTACTTGAAGTTGACACAGTGTTTGCCTTGGAAAATTCTCAGGAAACTGTGGTTTTCATACACCTCCAGTTTCTTCCATTTCAAATAAATTAAATTAAAAAAGGAAAACACCTCACTTTTTAATGGACACATTTTATTTTGGCATATGGGTATTTACTGTGAACACAAAGTATTTGGTGTTCAATTTTGAAAAGAATTTTGAGAATGTACATGTAAATATAAACAAGGGTCTAAAAATGAAAAAGCTCTCTTACACACCATGTTCATTCCTTTGAAATGTTGCCTTAAAACAAACTGACGCTAAATGAACTAGTACAGGTAGAATGCTAGTAAGATACTTTTATCATTAACTGGACTTAAATTCAATTCCAGGTTTTACCTAATGATATAAACCAACACATTCATATTTGTATTTATTAAAAACATTCAGAGATATAATAAGAAACAGTCTATTCAGCTGGATCAGAAGAACTGTGGCAAACAAAGCAAAATATGGCTTAGAGTCCACATTTATAAGAGAATGGGAGACTTTTCTGTATTCAATGAACTCTTAAAATCCCTACAACACCATGATTTCCAAAATGCAGTCTTACACATATGGAACTTATTCCATCCTTTTGTCCTAAACTTTCATTTTGTAGGCAGAGACCTGGGTTTAGAACTTGGATCTGACATTTCCTACTGACTACCTATGACCATCGGTATATTTTACCTTTCTGGGCCCGTTGTCTCATCTGTTAAATGAGATTATCATCATCTTCCCTGAGAAAGCTAACGTGTATAAAGCATCTAACAAGTCAGGCAACTGGTAGATGTTAACAAATATTAATTTGCTTCCTCTCATCCTGTAGTTGTTTAATATAACTGTGTTCTATTTCCTTCCTTTTTTCCATAGTGCTTAGCTGATTGCTCTGCATATAACAGATGTTTTGAATTGAGAAGCCCTTGAAATTCTGGCAATAATTGTCTGGAAATATCACAGTTCTAGTCCCCAAACTCTCTAGCTTTAAAACTCTCGTACAAATATTAACTGGCTACTTAATCTTTCTAACCCCTTTCTAAATTTGGAAAATGAAGACACCACTAGTATTACTACACACACATGTACACACATGCATGTGCACACATGAATGTTTTCCATATGAGATCATTGTTGTAAGATCAATTGAGGTAATAATGTATATGGAAGAACTGTGCAAGCTCTAAGAAGTTACACAAATTAGTTTGTTCTGCTCTATTCTGATGGTCAGACAGCTTCAAATGTACAGAGCTCTATATAATAGCCTTATTTCCTCTTTGGTCATCTTTCACTAACCACCCTTCCTATGGCAAACTAATCAGTCTTCTCTCCATGACACTGCTACTTGCCTCATTTTTATTCCAGAGGTTTAATTTATTAACATATTTTGATACAGAACATGAATCCAATCAAAGAATACCACAAATGACATAAAACAGTAGCAAAGTAGTTGAAATCAAATAGCTTGGGAGGAATCTGAAATCATTTTAAGCAAGGCAATTTCCCTTGGCTCTAAATCCTCAAGGGTTCCATCGAGAACTCTGATGAAACAGAACTGTTTTCCTTTTCTCCTTCTCCACCTCCCTTTCCTTCCTTCTGTTTGGAGGAAGATACCAAAAGGGCAGAAATGCAATCAGGTTTTGCTTGACAATATTTCAGTTAGATCCTAAACTTTCTATGTGAATATTATAAATCTCATGACTACAAATATAGTAATATGCAAATGAATTTACTATTACAAAATAAAAATGGATAAGCGAATATAGACACATTTCCCCATTTTTAGGATGACATTTTACACAATGGAAGGTTTAACAAAGGGTTGTAAATGAAAGAAGATACCCTAAAAAAACCTGATGCTACAAATATTACACACACATCAACTAACAGTAACCTTCCAAAGTGAAAAAAATCTGACTGAAAAGTTAAAAAAAAAAAAAAGACAAAGGATATTTTATTTTGGATATTTCAAGTTAAAATTAAATAATATTGTCAAGTTTTAGTGTTGAAATTTAAATGGAAACATAGTATTAGCCAACTAAAAATAAATTGCTTTTTATTCTCATCACAAATTAAATATTATTGAAATACTTTTAGAATGCAGCAACCAGAAAATTCAAAAAATTTTTTCTGGTAAAAACCTTAAATTATTATTTTTTTAAACTCTCAAGAGAAAACAAATATGTTCTACCATATTTTTATACAACTACCACTATTGTATTTAACATCATTATTTTGTCAGAAATATAGATACACCAAGACACAAGTTAAAAACTATACCAGAACTAAAATTTTTTCCTCTCTATGAATGAATGCTATAAAATAAGAATATTTACTGTAAAATCATGTTAGTATAAAATAAGGAAGCTGTTTGTAAAATTACGCTCATGACTTTGGTGTTGCCTTCCTAACAAGGACTGTGACAACAAATCTTCCCTCCCCTGAAACATACAAAAACTTTCATGTTCTGGCCTTCTTACAATAAAATGCTTTAAAATTTAACATGGCTAAAATCAGTGAATTGCAGAGAGGTGAGTGCTAGTGTACATAAATGTAGAATCAGAGTATTTTTTTCCTTAAGGCTGGAATAGGAAACTTGACATTTACAGTTGGAGATTCCAACACACGTCTCTTAGTCAACAATAAAACAAGTAGGTAGAAAGTCAGTAAAGATGTAAATCACCTGAACAACACCATCAATCAGTTGGACCTAAATAACATTTATAGGACACTGATCCCAAAATAATAATATTGTTTTCAGGTGCACATGAAATATTCACCAAGATAAGCCATACTCTAGACAAATAATAAAGTTAAAAGAATAAAAATCATAAAGAGTATGCATATGGATCATAAAGAAAACTAATGAAAAGATACCTGGAAACCCCCAATTGTTCAGAAATTAAACAACGTACTTCTAATTAAACCATAGGTTAAAGGTGAAATTTCAAGGGAAATTTAAAACATTTTAAACTCAAAGAAAATAAAATATATCATATTTATAAGATGTAGCTAAAGCAGTGCTTAGAGGGATATTTATAGCATTAAATGCTTATATTAGGAAAAAAGAAAGGTCTAAATCAGTAATTTAAGCTTCCACGTTAAGAAACTAGAGAAAGAGCAAAGTAAGCACAAATTCAAGAGGAAGAAATAATACAGATTAGAGCAAATGTGAATAAAAGTGAAAAAAGAAATGTAATAGAGTTATAAAAATTAATTAATCCAAAAATCTGTTCTCTGGTGGAACTGTCACATAGCCTTTAGCAAAGTGGGTAGAAATAAAAAAGAGGAAATACTAAGGATGAAGCAAGTGACGCAAATGCAAGGAGCAGAAGATCTGGGTGAAAGTCCTAACTGTGCACCTAAGAGTGGCATACCCTTAATTAGCTCACTTTATTCTTTCTGAGCTTCAGTTTCCTTACTTACAAAAAGGGGGTAAAAATAATTTTCATAGGGTAAATGCAGGGATTAAATAAAATGTTCATAAAAACTATTTAGAAAGAATAAAAATAAAGAGTCTCTATTCTGATTTGTAAGATTAACAGACTAACTGCTATCTAACACACAAATGCCACATTAACTTCAACATACCTTTAAGGTCCTTGAGGGTGTGGTATCACAGCGAAGCAAAATTCATAAATTACCATAAAAATAATTTTTGGTGGCAGTAGTAGAGCTCAAATGGGGAGAAATCATTGTACACTAATAGTAACTGGCAGGTGACTGATTGACTGATTGATTGATTTTTTAGTAACTGGCTTTTGGTAAGTTTTCTCTTCAAGGAAAAAAGTGAAAGGAAAAAAGTAGGTCAACAATACAAATAAGGAACTTTTCCTAAAAGAAATACAACCCCTGGCAGAAGTACCTTTTTGCAGATTTTTTCAAAGTTGATATCATCACCAAGAGCAGATTTAGTTACTATATCAGGTTTCAACTCCTGTAAAAGAATAAAACAAACTAATTTTAGTTATGAGCCTTATTTTAAACTGTCATTATTATATGAGAAATTCCTTCCCATGTGCTTTTAAGAAATCCATTATTTAAAGAAACTACTACTTATTTTAATGACATTTCAGGACATTGGCAATTCTATCAATTTAAAAAGAAATGTAGAGATTTACAGAGAAACACTTACATATATATATATTTTTTTCGGTACACGGGCCTCTCAGTGTTGTGGCCTCTCCCGGTGCGGAGCAGAGGCTCCGGACGCGCAGGCTCAGCGGCCATGGCTCACGGGCCCAGCTGCTCCACGGCAAATCTGGGCTTCCCTGGTGGCGCGGTGGTTGAGAGTCCGCCTGCCGATGCAGGGAACACGGGTTCGTGTCCCGGTCCGGGAAGATCCCACATGCCGTGGAGCGGCTGGGCCCGTGAGCCATGGCCGCTGAGCCTGCACGTCCAGAGCCTCTGCTCCGCACCGGGAGAGGCCACAACACTGAGAGGCCCGTGTACCGAAAAAAAAAAAAAAAAATCTAACCCACAAAACACTTTTCTATTATGGAAGGAATTAACCCACATTTATTTTAGAAAGTTAAAAAACACAGAAAAACAGAAAGAAAAATAAGTAAAATTACCAGTAATGTTTACATGGTTATAATTTTATTATACACCCTTCTACAAGCTTCTTTAAAAGAATTTAAGTTTGATATGCATTCCACTAAGGGAATGAAGGATGACTTTAGATCATATGAAAATGCAATTTTTCTACATTAATAGTTATCAAGTTATTCTAATACGCATAAAAAATGAACTTTTTTTATTATTGTCTAGAAGAAAGCTAAATAGAAAAATCAGTTGATTTTAAAACAACACTGAGTGACAGTAAGGTGGATATGTGATGTGACAAAACTGCAAACATTAAGTGAAAATGATATTTAAATTATACTTTAAACAAAAACAGGACCATAGTATTTTGTAAACTAGCTTTATTTAATAACAGGGCAAATGTCTATTTTTGGTTTTTTTGCTCTTATTTATTTAATCAAATTCTTATTACTGGACATTAATACATTTTCTGAGTTTTGATCTTTTTATAAATAAGAATGTGATGACTATCCTTGTACATACTGGTTTGTGTAACTCCTTCTGAAAAATTACCACAGATTCTATATTAAAGAGCTATATTGGAGTTTTGGAAGAAGAGTAGAATGGGAAAAAAATATCAAATATTGATAATGATGATCCAATGTCAAAAAGATCAGAAAGCACTGTTTCTGAGAGTAAAAACTCAATTTCATTTTGTGTACACTAATATAAATGTGAAAAATGTGTACGTAAAACAAATCCATATAAAAAGTACATAAATGATGGACTCATTTTAAAATTGTATATGTGTGTATATATAAAAAAATTCATTATGTGACATAATTTGGCTGAAAATGTCTTTAAGTTTGATGAGCTAATTTAGGAGATGGCCTCCCTTAAGCAGTTTCAAGTTAATAAAGCTATTTAAATTATAGTTAAAAATCCAGATTTTAAGACTTGCCCCACATTTGTCAATGACTGGCTATAAGCACCTTTCTTTACTCTGTAAGACAAAAATCAGCCTAAAGAGTGAATTGGTTAAATTTTATTGCTAAAATGAACTTAAGTAAGTGCAGATGGTAATGATACTACCTAAATCTCAACCCACCCACATATTCCCTCCAAAACAATAAATTCAACAAGGAGTACAAATAAAACCAAACATGAACCGTGCCCTCAGCATTATTAGTAGATAAATACCTATAAGCAGAGAAACTAACACCAAATTCAACAGCTCTCACTGCTGCTATAAGCTTATGAATTTACAGAGCCAGAGAATGAAAGACTAAGATACTAGGAGGAAAAGAAGAGAGTGGAGTGAAGGACATGCATTAATGACAGACAAAAAGCTCCACAAGAAAGCAAAAAGTACTACAAAAGGTCAAAGTGTTGAACACAAGTCTCAGACTTGGTAATTCACAGCACTACAGAGAAGGAAGGGCTTGAAAGTGAGTGATTTTGAAGGCGACAGCCTCAAGAAGCACTGCTTTGAGGAGAATTAGATAATTAGGGGTCGTGCACTTCCCTTTAGGGATAACAGTGTAGGTAAAGGAAAGAAAGAGAAATTAAGGACACTACAGAGACAAAAGAAAATACATGTAAACCAAGTCCTCCTTCTCATTATCCGCTAAAAAAATGTCACTTTGCCATACTGACATAAGGTGGGCCCTGTATAAGAAACGTCTACAGTTCAGAAAAGAAAAAAAAGTCAAATTCATATAAAATTAATTTAAGAAGAAAAAAGAAAACGTAAATCAAAATATTTTATCTGATTCTCTCCTAAAAATTAAACATCAAAAAGACAACTGTAACATAACCCTGCAAACTTCATTAGGGAGCCTCAAACAAATAGTTGGGGCCTATAACAAAAAAACTTGCAAAATGAGAAATTAAAACACTGTAGAAGAGAAACAGGTAAAACACAGAAGTGCATCAACAGTTGATAAAGCTTAGGAAATAAAATGCAAGAAAAGAAAACCTATCTCAGAAAGAGAGAACAGATTTAAAGAAAAATTCAATAAGGAACACTGAAGAAAGGCAAGAAAACACTGAAGAAAGACAAGAAAATGAAAAAAAGATAAAGAAAAAGGACAGAAAGAAAATGGCAAAGGATAATCCCACATACATGTAATTGGAGTCTCTGAAGGAGAAAAACAATAGACAAAAGCCAGTACTTAAAACTATAGTTCTAAAACAACTTTCTGGAAAAAAACAACCAAAGAATTTAACAAAAGGGTTTTACTATGTACCTAGCTTAAAGAGACCTGGAACAATCAATAATGAAACCCTATTCTGGTAAAACTATTAGACTTTAAAGACAAAGGAAAAAAATCTTCAGAGCTCGTGGCCAAAAAGATCAATTTAGTTATAAGGGTGAAAAAACTGAGCTGGTGTCAGATATCAAGAACAAAATAAAAATAAGTATGGAGCAGCATTTTCAATATAAGCAAGTGTAAGCCAAGAATTTTACAGTCACATAGCTCTAAAGAATCAGGTCTAGAAAAAATAGTTTTGAACTTGCAAAAATTCAGGAAATACAGTACACGTGTTTGTCCAGAGGAATCTTCTAGAGGAGGAGTTCAGCCAGCAAGAGATAATTTTGGTAAAAGAACTGATGGTGAGTATGTATCTGCAGAGCTAGAATTAAAAGAAATGTGGGGGCACAGGAGAAAGAATAACACATAAACTTTGTCCTCATGCTCAGAGCCTGTGAATAAGTTACCTTACATGGCCAAAGAGACTTTATTATGTATTTAAGTTAAGGATCCTAAAATGGGGATCCTGGATTACCCAGAGTGGGCCTAACGTAACCACAAGGCTCCTCCTAAGAGGGAAGCAGAAGGGTATGAGTTAGAGAAAGAGGAGAAAAAGGGAGAGATACTGAGGTACTGAGAACTAAAGATGCTGTGCTGTTGGCCTTGAAGACGGAGGAAGGGGCCATGAGTCAACGAACACAGGTGACCTCTAAAACCTGAAAGAGTCTCCACAAGGGATACAATTCTGTCGACATCTTGGTTTAAAACTTCTGACTCCCAGAACTGTAAGATAATAAATCTGTGTTGTTTTTAGCTGCTAAATTTGTGTTAACTTGTTACAACAGCACTAGAAAACTAATATACATACGTTTTATCTCCCACCAATCTTCATATTATAAAATAATTCATTACACCATATTATTTGGACAAGCACCATATACCATAAATAATGCCCAGAATTAAATACTTGCCTTAAAACCATAAAAGTAAAATCTAGATGCATTTGGATGGCTTAAACTTTCTTTATCACCCCACTCATACTTCAGTATTTTGGGTCAATTCATTTTTACCTTAATTTTAAATATAAACATATGTGTCATTAAAAGGGAATGCTATCTCCTATGACATAGTTCATATAAAATTTTTAAATGGTGCTTAAACAACAAAACTGTATGGACAGGAATGCTGTGCCATAACTAGAATTTTGGTTCAGAACTATCCTAATTAGACACTGAGGAATTTAATAAATCA
This sequence comes from Lagenorhynchus albirostris, assembly GCF_949774975.1. Lineage (NCBI taxonomy): Eukaryota > Metazoa > Chordata > Mammalia > Artiodactyla > Delphinidae > Lagenorhynchus > Lagenorhynchus albirostris. The sequence continues at coordinate 100,227,749 of NC_083097.1, read as the reverse complement.
AGCAGTTTATCAGACAAGGCAAAAACTGCAATAAAATATATATTATGAAGTTATTCTTCCCTCCCTACACTTTTATTCAGAAGAGATCAGGAACTGCCTTTCAGAATAAGACTCTTTGATGTGTTATTCCAAATGGATAGACAGCACCTCCAATGTTAGTATTCCCTTCAGCATGTAAGACGAAATTTAACCCACAGCCTTTCTCAATCCTTCTAAGAGTCTGCTATGCAGTCTACTTGACAAGTTCATGGTAAACTGCCAGGACTTTCAAATCATCTCTTAATTGCTCCAAATTCTAAATTTATATACATTCTGACTCAGAATATCTAACACACATTTAAAGGAAGAAGTCTTAAACAACTATTCTCATTATTCTTGGATTGGACTTAGTAGTTCTCATGATAGGTTATAATTTAGCCACAAAATTTCATTTACTCATATTTTAAGAATAAATTACCCTTCAAACTGATTATGAAAGCCGGTTGCTACAGCAAAATTCACTAGGGTCTAATAGATCAGTAATATAAACTGCAGGGGATAGTGGGAATTTATTTTTTTTTAAAGATCTGAAGTAATTCACAGTTTTCAAAGAATGCCTTGGATGATGGATGTTTTACTGGATTTGCGGCTGTGGTACCTTACCTGACAATACATCTACTCTCTTCGTTATAAATGAATGGCTTCCCACAAGAGTTTGAAAAGCACATAAGATTGCAAGCTTTGTGGATAAAACTCCAAAAAGCCCTCATTTAGGTAAAACGTAGAGAACCCTAAAAGACAAATGGTATTTAGAGGCTTGGACATGAAAGAGTTGCAACAATGCCAGGTTTCTGGCTAACTACTCAGAAGAGGAAGTAGTTGGAACCAGCTTGTTGGGAACACTTCTGCTTAAGCTAGCTTGAACATGGTTAGGTAGTAAGCCATCTGGTCAAAAGGTCTGAGGAACTACATAAAACAGTCAGAGAATAATTTATGCTTATACTAAGCTTAATCTTTCACTTTCTTTATGGGAAAATGGAATGAAGAGCCCAGAGTGTAAGTTCTTCAAGGGTGAGAATGGTCTCTTATCCACCTTTGACTATTTGATCCTAGTATAATGATATCAATACATCTGTTCAACAGAAATGGACCAGAGTGAAAAAATTTTAAATGCCTATTTCTTAGTGAGAGGTCAGTAAAGTCTCTTACCAATAGACAAGTCAAATTCAGAATTTCCAAAGAATTTTTAGTTGCCAATGTGGGTTTTTTTCTTTAGAAAAGCAAAGATGAAGAGATAAAATACTAGAAAAAATAGCTAGGACTACTAGAGTGTTGCAAAACAGAAGACTTACTGCTCAAAAGTATTCTACATTACCATAATTTTTATTCATAGTGGGAGACGGCCAAATACTACTTAAGAACTCACTGAAACGTAGATATTATATTGTGAATGGCTGGGAAACTGCATTAGCTAACAAGCCAGGCAGGTGCCATAAAAGACAAGACTGCTCTTTCTGAGAAAAGATTTCATTACGAACTGGAAAACTAAGATCCATTTCTAGACCCAGCAAAAGACATTTTTACACAGCAGCTCTGTTCCTATTCCAAAGACATTAAACATACTCAATGCAGAAAGGTAGACTTAAACATGGTTAAGAAAATACCAATAAAAATGTGAAAGAAAAGACACCAGTTCAGTGATTATATGATAATTTTACACTATGCCATTCCTAGTATATAGGGTTAAGACAGGAACACTTGGCTTTCTTTCATACGAAACTAATTCCAGTGCCTTTTTTCAGATAAAATATTTCTGTTAAATTTTAGAGTTTTCTGTACTTTAAATTGAATTTAACCATTTCAAATAATTCTGCAATTTCAAATGCAGAATAAGATGCATTATTCCATATGGTAATTTGCAAATTTTATACCAAAGTCATACGTTATGGACTTTGGAAAAAAATACCTACCTAGATTTCAACTTAAAAAAGAAAATTTTAAACACTTTTAAAGTTTGACAGAAAGTAAAATGACAAAAGTAAAAACACAAAACCATTCTCAATTAGAAAACCATGGATCAAGAAAAAACAATGGGAAAATGAAGATACCTGAGTTATGTAACAAATGCTAAATATGGAATACTGCACTAAACAACTTTAAAATGAGTGTAAGAGAGACACATTAAACTGGACAAGTAAAACTTGAGCTACTTTACAAAAATGCTGCAAAGATTTTTCATAAAAATAGATGTTTAAATTTATCATCAAAGGGGAATTAAAAATAACTAATTTGCCACCAATCAAATGCTAATGCTAACAAATGCTCTGAAACTGAGCTTAAGTAGTTTTTTTCCCTTAGATTTCCTTAAAATAACTCAAGTCTGAAAATCTTCATCTTCCCACTTGCAAGCTTATTCATCAGTGAGGCAGGGCTCCGTGTTGACTTGCATAAGACAAACATTCTTTTATTTTAGACATTCAATCCAGCTTTATTTCTAGCATCAGTATAACTCGTTTCTTTTATTTAAGGTTTCAAATTTATAACTATCCAATCCATCTCAAAGATGAAATAAAGCATTAACTTCTTTACAATATATACGCTATGAGTTACTAATCCATTCATAAAGATCAGAATTATAGGGGACTTCAGCTCTCACATAATTCTATACCTGTGTAGGAAAGGGTTAACTCAGCAGGCCTGGGCTGATCAAACTCTGCACAGTCCTGAGAAGGCCTATCTTCAAGGACTGGCCTTTGGCCAGGAAATAAGTTCTGAGCCCTTGGGCCACAGGCTTACCAAGTTGATGAGGCAGTTTACCCTAACAATGTGATTTATGGTGATCATGTCTCTACTCTGGGGAGCTGGAGTCTAAGTAGTTATGGTGAGTCACGCAGGTGATTCATGGCTATGTGACTGGCTCCCGAAAAAAACCCTGACACCAAAGCTCAACTGAGCTTCCCTGGTTGGCAACACTCTGCAAGTATTGTCACACATCACTGCTAGGAGTGTGTCCATGCGACTATACTGGGAGAGGGCATCTACAAGCTTATGCTTGATTTCTCCTGGACTTCCCCCCATGTGCCTTTTCCTTTTGCCGATTTTAATCTGTATCCTTGAACAGAAATAAACTGTTGCTCTGAGTATAAAAGTTTTTTTTTTCCTTGAGCCCTGTGAATCCTTCTAGTTAATCACTTAACCTTGGGGACCCTCAACCACTCAACTTTAAAGCAGAGAAAATGATAACCTAATAAAGTTTAAGAGACTCATTCAAGGTATTACAATAGGGCTCAAACTAGAATCCCCACAGTTTGCTTTTTGCCATAACCTGCTGTCAGTGGTGATAAAGTAGAAATTCCTTCTTCTTCACGTTAAACTAACATTGCTCAAGTTTCCTGCATTAAAGATAGCCATTCACTAATAACCAGATCCATCAGAATATATCTCAGTTCCTTTATTTCACACTGTGCCAGATGCTATTGCTTTGCTTATATTCAAGAGCAAATTTAATTGAAATTAGTTAATCCCAATTTTGAATATTTGGCTGTCTCCTTCTCTCCAAAGGCTTTTGTTTGAACAAATGAATATACTGACTTATAACTATATAACCAGTGTAATGTTGTCTCTGGCTGAGTGGGGAAAGTATGTTTGCAACCAAACTATTCTGTATCAGGCAGTGGGGAGGGACACTGGGTAAAGACAAAAAGTAACTTGGAGGCACTAATCAAGCTGACATTAATTCCAACTGGCTCTAAGATTGGGCTTTTAACGCAGTAAAATATAAAACATGTTTGTAGTTTCCAAAATGTGATTAAAATTGGAACATGATATTTAGATTATGAGGGGTTAATCCCAATACCAGGGAATTACAAGGTACCAAGAAAAGTCTGGATTCTTGGAGGTTTTTCTTGTCTATTTGGAAATGAGGCAAGAAATGCACTTCTCTGAAATAAAGAAACTGAAATAACTCGTGAGAGACCTATTGACATCCAAATTCATGCTTTTCCACAGATGGGAATCTCATTATGGTTACCCTTCAGTGACAACAAAAACCTTATTTCCTAAATATTGTTCTACTGTCTCCTAAATACAGTACCAGATGTAACTTCAATAAGGTTATACTCTGTCATCATATTGCCAAGGGATTTTTCCAAATAAAATATCTTTGTCTTCCTCCTTCACCTATTCCTGTGTTATCTATGGTAATTAATGGCATCTCCAGCCTCTGCTACTCAGGTTAGACAGCTCAGAGTCATCTGACACTGTGGGCCTCTTCGGCATGCTTCTGTTATGCTCCCATCCCCCTTTCCACTTTCTCTGCTGTAGTGTCTGTTGAATTTAGTTCCCTCCTTTGGATTACCGTTATCCTACCCACAGGCTCAGAACTTCATTACTGATTGTGTGGATTATAATAGCATAACTGGGTTTCCTGCTTCCAGAACCAGTTAACTCCAAGGCCCATTTTGTCACTGTCTTGAATACAGAATGAAGCCAAAGAACTTAAGTCTGGTCTTTCATTACCTGGTCTCAATGCCTCTTTCTAATATTACATAATACACTTTTTCTAGGAGTCTCATATGCCATTCATTCAGTTTTACACAGAATTCCCTGAATAAATTTCCTATTCTCCCACCTCAGTATCTTTGGCTGGCCATCTGCTTTTAAAATTTTTATCGTGAAATGCCTTTCTCTAACTGGTCACCTTCCTTTCTCACTCCCTTTCTCCCCAATCAAGATCTATTCAATTCTTGGTTTCTGAATGTCACTAAAATGAAACAAGGCTTCTTAGAGAAATGGCTGATTATGGATCTGAGGCAGAAAAAGTATAATCCCTGCAAAATTTTGTTATGCCAGAAAAGGAAGAACTAATTGAGTTCTCTCAAAAAGTCATAAAAGCTGGCTTAGAAAGGATACTACTGGTCAAATTTGGGTGTCCAACAGAGTAATGACAGCAAATTATAACCACACTGACCATATCATTTGTTGTTCAAACCAGGACCCATTTGAGAGTGAAATGAGGCTCTTTTAAAAATAATGCTGGGACAAGTGATGATTACCAGAACACCAAGGAAATCTAGTCATATGGTCACCCTAATTATAACACTTGACAATTCTTGCTACCTCCAGATTCTCTTTATTTTCTCTTAAAGCCACTTCAAGCAGGCTTTTACCCCACCAATGCTATTCTTGTTAAACTGACCAATCTTCACGTTGCTAAATCTAATGAGCAGACCTCAGTGCTCCTCTTACTCGACATATCCACAGCATCTGACTCTTACCTTCCTTGGCCTATTACCAACTTTCAGTAAGTTAACTGCTCTTTTTTCCTTGATATACTTTCTTTATTTGACTTACAGGACCCATGCTATTGGTTGTTCTTTCTTAGCTTTCTTTGCTAGCTCTTCCTCTAACTAAATACCTTAACAGTAGACCAAGATTCTGTCCTTGTTATTCTTCTCTTCACTATTATCTAAGATTTAGTGATTTCATTCAGTTTCATGACTTTAAAGATCACATACATGTCAACAACTCCCAGAAGTCTCTTTCCAGCCGAAACCTCTCTTCTGCACTCCAGACTTATGTATCAAACTACTTCATATCATCTCTCCTAACCCTTCGTACCCTGCTCTATTTTTTCCACAGTATATCATCCACTAACATAATACATAAGTAGCTTATTTATTATGTCATCTTCCCCAATCCCCCAGAAAAATAAGTTACAAAAGACCAGGAAATTCTATTTTTCCCCCCTCAGGTGTATCATAAGTGCCTAAAAAGAACATGTCATTTGGTAAATGTTCAAAAATACTTGTTAACAGAATAGATACTGAAGTTATTTTTACTTGTTAGACATTATAAATTGTTAAACTGAGTATCTCAGTTATCTCAGTATTGGGTATAGCATAAATCAGACCTGCCAGTAAACACTGCTCCTGTTCAGGAGCTGAATGAACTACAAGAGAGTACATTTAATAACTATGTCTTTCATCCAAGTTTATTATTTGACCAGGTTGATATGTGAATCTAAATTGCTATCACACCTAACACATAACTTCATTTAGGTAAACTAGTAAAATAATCTAAAAACTTTGTATCTCTTGATCCTGCAAGTATTTCCTTTACAAAACAAACACGATAAAGCAATATAAATTTAAGTCTCCATTCTTACCTTGTTACAGTCAGTCACTTTTTAAGACTCAGCTTCATGCTACAGGAAGTTTTCCTTGAATCCTCAAAGCAGTACTAAGTGGTGCTCCTCCAATACATCTATCAGTGTTCTGTACACTGTAGTGAAACTGTTTACATGTCCATGTCTCTCATTAGACTATAAGCTTCTCAAGGGCAAACACCATATTAATTTCTATATATCTATAAACTAGCACAGTATTTGGCATACGAAGTACAGACCTAGTATATTTTTGCTGAGCTGAAATAAAGTACTTTGGACTTGAGGATGGTTCTCAAATGACATTATAAAAATGTGCAAACTTTTCCGGCAAAGTACAGAACTAAACAGTATCAGGTAAAACTTTCATTTTTTGTATCCTACAGTACAAACTAAAATAATAAGGATGATTTCAACACTGGTCTAAATTCACAATGCAACACGGACAATGATGATGGACTGTGTGGTATAGTACATCTCCAAAAGATCTCTGTTCAAGAACTCTGTCATTGAATAGTTTGGGCCTACCTTAAAAAAAATGGTATTGAAGGCAATGGCTATCTTGAATAATATTTCATCTATGCTATTTATATGGAGTGAAAGACTACAGAGATTCAAAATCTTAAAAAGTTTATTAAAAGAGTACTATACTAGGAACACTGATATTGCATATTTTATTTAATCCCCACAGCAAAGAAGTCAGACATGAATTATTTCCAGTTTTAAAATGAAGAAACAGACTCAATGACACACAATTAGTTAATGGTACGAAAACAATATCAACCCAACTTGTTAAAAATTTCAGGAAATAACACAAATGGCTTTATTCTTCTTTGCTGTTGTAATTATACCCTTCCTCATCTTAAAAGTTATCAACATACTGTTGATTTTAGTTCAAAAAACTCACTGTTTGAAACTCAAATTCTTAAACCTGAAATTAAAAATGAACTAATAATAAAGTCTCTAGCATTAGTATTAGATGGAGTATAAGAAAAAGAAACAAAAAAATTACCAAACAACTTTGATAGAGATTTATCTTCATTTTGATTAGAAAAATTTAATGGTACTTTGCTATAACCTCTTTAAATATCTATTTATAATAGATGTGCACATTAATATTTGAAATATGTTACTGAGAGTCTTCTATTGTGCAGAATATCAGGCATTGTTTAAAAATACAAATAACCAGAAAGAGTAGAGTTTAATTTTCAAAATAACATGCAAATGACCTGACATAACACAAAGGAGCAAGCACTGCAATAGACTGTTAAAAACTGATCACCCAAGTACTATACATATGAAGATGAAGTAGCAAGGCAATTTCTCCTCAGTGCTGTCGCTCTCAATGGCGGAAAAAATAAAACGATACCCAGAATCACTGCGGGACCTTTCTCAAATCGCACAAACATCCCATTCATTATGATGTATGTCCCCAGGCATGCATCTTCGACCATTTATCCTCTGCCTCCCCCAACAAAATCACTGTTTCAGAGGATGGTGAAGGCTGTGAAAATGATTCGCTCTGGTTTTGTTAAGAGCATGTACGAGGCGGTGAATTCTGCCTTGTTATCAGATAAAGCTACAGAAACTTAACAACAGGAATGCACAAAGTATGTGGAGGGGATATAATATTGATTGAAACGTAGACAGAAATGGTCAGGAAGAGAGAGGCCAACTGATAAAAAAGCTTTTAATACCCACAAGGAATCAGAACTGGTCTGGTAGACAACAGGAAAAGCTAACTTAGGTTGCTGATTATGAGGATGATATAATAGGAAATTTTACCAGTGTCAGGTTTTTGCTGGCAGCCAGTTAAAAGAATTACTAAATATCAACAAATAGTACAGTAGTCTCCCCTTATCTGCAGTTTTGCTTTCTGTGGTTTCAGTTACCCATGGTAAACAGCAGATCGAAAATAAAAAATTCCAGAAATAAACAATTCATAAGTTTTAAATTGTGCACCACCGTTCTGGGTAGTGCGATGAAATCTTGTGCCATTTTGACCTGTCCTGCCTGGTACATCAATCATCCCTTTGTCCAGGTTTCTTGCCCGTTAGTCACTCAGAAGCCATCTCCTACCAAATTGACTGTTGAGGCATCACAGAGCCTCGGAGTAGTGACACTGGCTATTCGATTATGCCAAAAAGAAGCGATAAAGTGCTTTCTTTAAGTGAAAAGGTGGAAGTTCTCGACTTAGTAAGAAAAAAATCCTAAGCTGAGGGTGCTAAGATTCACAGTAAGAACAAATCTTCAATCCATGAAATGGTGAAGAAGAAAAAGAAATTCAGGCTAGTTTTGCTGCTGCACCTCAAACTGCAAAAATCACGGATAAGTGCTCAGTTAAAAAAGGCATTAAATCTGTGGATGGAAGACATGAACACAAAACATGTTCCAACTGACGGCCATGTGCTGCACCAGAAAGCACTGAGCCTATAGGAAGACTGCAGCCAGGTATCCACTGAAACAAGTGACATTAGCTTTACTGCAAGTAAGGGATGACTACACAGATTCAGTAATAGGTTTGGACTGAAAGATATAAAAATTACTGAAAAAGCTGCATTTGCCAATGACGAAACCTCTGCCACATTTTTGGCAGAGTTAAAGGGGTTGATTAAACAGAGAGACCACATTCACATAACTTTTATTACAGTATATTGTTAAAATTGTTCCATTTTATTATTAATCTCTTATTGTGCCTAATTTATAAATTAAACTTTATCACAGGTATTTACTTTTAGGATAAAACATAGTACTTATAGGATTGAGTACTATCTGCCATTTTATGCACCCACTGAGGGTCTTGGCATGCCTACAGACAAGGGACTACTATACAGTCTCATTTTACTTCCAACTTGACTTTCATGTTTAAAGTTAAATCTTCATATTCTAAAAACTAAACGGAATTCATCTTTTAACTATAAATTATTTTCATCAAGATATGAAAATAATTACTGACACAAAAATAATTACCATTTCAGTGTGCTAAAAACAACTTGCATAATTCAATAGTCCAAAGATTTGTATTTCACTTAAAAATAGATATTAAGTAAGCATAAATGTCGTCAAATAATTTGGTCAAATGAAGCTCCAAAGCCACCTTGTCACGATATACTCCTATCTCTCACAACAGAAATACTTTTAGAAAACAGAAAATTTTTTTTTTTTTTGTGGTGCGCCACCAGGGAAGCCCGAACAAAACATTTTTATCCTCCCCTCCCCTGATCTAAACTGTTCTTGGCACATAAAATGGCCCACTTCTGTCATGTTCAAAGAGGCAGGCAGAGAAAATGAGACAGAGCAATTATATCAGCCCAAAGATTCTACATAGAACACTTCTGCACTCTAAGGAATAAGTCAGAGTGGACAGATTCTTTCATCATTCTAGAGATTCTCTTCTAACAAAATGGCTGGCTTTGGGGATAAAAGTTAACCATTTTGAAGTGGAATCCAAACATTTGTTTAAAAGGGCATTATTTCGTGGCAAATTTATAAGGAGTAAATAAAATACTTAAAACCACTTTATTTAGAATAAAATGTTAAGAATAAGAATAATTAGAAAAGGTGAGATATATATAGGTATTATTTTTTATTATTTAGTATATCAAAAAAATGACAAAATTACAGCTTGGTATGAATATATTATATTCACCTTTTTACTCCTGAATTTTTTAAATCTACATACCCATGCAAGTTTAGGTTTCCTTACCGAACCACAAAGAGTTAAGGAAACAAAAAAAAAAGAAACAAAATCTCAAATTTAATGAACAATTACATAAACTCATAGCACATTTTCCCCCCAAGAGTGTAGCACCTAGGAAATGCATCAAAAGGCCTTAGGAAAATTGTATTAGGTGACTGAGGCAGATTTTCCCTTTAATTTTAGAATTATGACTAAGATATAGGGAGGTACTCTAAAGGGTACAGGTATGTGTTAAAAGAGAGCAGTCTTTAACTGAAAGAATAAGGAACAATCATTCAAAGTCTCAAGAAAGTCAAACTATTTGTTATTATAAGTTCTAATTCCTTCAAAGTATTTTCTCTAGAACCTTCAAGTTTTCAGTAATCTTTTTCAAGGGCATATATGATAATAAAATACATACTTATTTCTTAAATATATTTCTATGTGTTAATAATTTAAAGAACCTTCATCAAGTAATTCTAGAATGTTACATTCAAATGTTTTTAAAATATAGTGCCAAACTGAGTAAGGAAAAAAAATGTTTTGAAATATAATCAGTTACCAATGCACAGTCCCAAGGGAATTGATTATTTTGGTATTTAGCTTCCAGATGTTATTTCTAAATGTTAAATGCACACACAAAATCCTTTACGGATAACAAGACACTGTATCTTTAGGGAGGCCCAACTATTCTAATTATATCAAATTAATAATAAATCCTATTTTTTTCCAAAAGGGGCAATGATGATATATTATTTCACTATTGTTTTCACTTTTCAATTAATAGTGATCATTAAAAGCACAATGCAAAAGCACACTGATCACACCTAATTATTCTTGATAAAATTATGCACTTAATTCTTAAGAGAGGTTAGGTTAGTAGAGTGTTAAGAACATGGGTTATTGATTCAGATAGATTTGGACTGAATCCTGGCTTTGCCATGCTCTAGTAGTGTAACTCTGAGCAAGGCAATTAACGCTTAAATCCCCAGTTTCCACTTCAGTAAAACGGGGCTAATTAGGAACCGTGAAGAGCCACTATGAAGATTAGAGATCATATATGTAGGCTGTAGCAAAGAACATGACATAGAGTAGGTGCTCAATAAAAACTGAAATTATTATTAAGTTATTTATGAGCAGTGTTCTTATATCTGAAATTGAGCTTCCTAGTGCTATAAATAATATTTAAGTCTGGGAAGTAAAGTTGTTACATGACACAGTATCCTTGCTATATAATTGGGATTCAATTAAATACTATCAAGGAAATCATATCAATTTGATAAATCAGTAAAATTTGAATTTTAAAATTTAAATTTTAAAAATTAAAATTTTTTATTAAACTTTTCCAAGAAACCTTCCCTAATTACTAGCTAGAAGCAACCTTTTGCTCTTTTAAGATTTTCAAAGACCCTATCATAACTTACCCAGTTTTTAAAACTGTGCATACCAGCTCCTTTCTCTGATAGTATATGATTTTTGCAGAGCAGGATCAATGAATCACATAGCATATTAGCTTCCATAAAGATAACCTTGATAAATGTCTCCTTAATGAATGAAAAAATTAAGCCAGTAATTGCTTTCTAATCAGGGATCTCACCTCCAATCTTGTTTCCTTTTAATCAATCTTCCACTCTCCTCCAAATTTCTCTTTCTAGAAAACACATATGATTATTCAAAAACCTTTGATTACCCACATTTCCCAAAAGGCTTTCAGTTGTAATCACATCTTCCATCTAGCCACTATCTTCAGCTATTTGTTCTTCCTCTCAATCTATATTCCAGCCACAACATTAATTCATTAATGAAATACTTGCTGAATGTGTTTTATGTCAATTAGTGCACTAAGCACTGGAGACAGAAATATTCTATCCGTAAAAAAGTCATATAAAGAAATAATTACAGTTCAATGTGCTAAATGAATACTATTATAGCCAAAGAGTCCTAAGCAGCCCTTCCAAATCACACAATGTACTTGCAGACCTATATGCTCTGTTCTTGTGCTCTATTTACCTAGACTACCTTTTCTAAAACAGAATCATACTTATTCTTCAAGTTCCAACTCAGTGCCACACATTCTGTAAGATCCTCCCTAAATTCTGTAAGTAATGAAATAAATTGATCCCTTCTCTAGGTTCCTACAAATCTTTGATTGTAACACGGTATGGTATATATCATACAGAGACTCATACACTTGTTTCCCACAGAACAGTATGTTCCCTGACAGCAGAAACCTATTAATCTACATACATAATAGGTTCTAATTTAAAACGTATTTAACTAACCTGAGTATATGATATGATTTATAATAGCTGTACTGTAAATTCTTAATCATCTTTTTATTTGTACATTTTTCATTTTTGGTTGCAAATTTTATGAGTCTTAGAAGATATATGATCATTAATAAACTAGGAGGCTATCTTAGATTGTGATGAACAGAAGAATAACTGTAGTTACTGATTGACTACCACCAAAACTCATAAGTTCCACTTTAATATACTGAGTTTCAACAAAAATCAAGAATTAAAAAAGTGAGAATTTCTCTCCCTACCTCACCCATACATAAAATTAATATGCCTTGTAAAGAGTTTAGTTCTTATAGAAGGGGAGAATAAAAGAACTACACATTTTCAATGTAAATTGCTAAAAAAGCACTTTTAATTGGAGCAATCACTACCCTTGGGATTATTTTTATTTCTTAGAAGACTACATAGTTTATATAATTTAGTGGCAGGTAGAGAAAAAAATAAAATTCTTCACAGCCAAGAAAAAAAACAGAACATTTACTGAGTTTTTCTCGTCACAAAATACTGAGTAGCAAAACACTAACATGAGTTATTCTAACATATAGAATGTTTATGTTCATAACATAAAACATACAGAATACAGAGTTTCCATTACAACAGAAATCTAACAACATAAAACATATGTTCAAATTAAGGAGTGTAAATGTTTAAAAATAATCTATCTCCATTTAACCCAAAATTCAGGTGATATCGCAGTTGAATAAAAAGAAAATCCCATTTAAAAAAAGTTATTTACTATTCTTATTGCTGCTTTTCTTTGGGGCCCTTTGTCTCCCACTGTGTGTTTCCAACAAAATATGTTGTAATATTTGCCCCTTTTCTTAATCACCACATTATTCCATATTGGAATTAGGATAGTAGTATTAGTTGTCCAAATTTTTTAAAATTAAAAGTTGAAAAGGGCTTTGGATACTTTCACAGTTAGTAGGAATGTCCTGCCAAGATTGTAAGTTCAAATTTCCAAAATTACAAAACTTAAAAAATCAAATCAAAACAAACAGAAATAAGAAAAAAAAATTTTGGAAAAAAGGCTCATGTGATACTCCTTCCTTCTTACCCCTAAATCCTGTTTACACACTCAGTAGCCTTTGAACTAGGCTTATCTGGACTGAAGCAATTCCAAAGTCAGTTTTTTATTTTAAAATTAAATGTATATAATGACTCAGTAAATGGTAAGAGCACTTCATCACTTTTACCAACAAGGACCTGTACCTTTTCCTTTGTTTTCAAATAGAAGCAATAAGGTTAAAAAGCAGAGAATGGATACCACTTTTATTTGCTACCACTGCTCTTATTTAAAAGACAAAAATATTTTAAGGTCACCATAGACTTGATATAACATCTTTATATCAACACAGCTTACAATGAAAATTGTGACCCCTACACATTAAAAATGCAACACTGCTAAGGATTTTAGGATTATGAGCTATTCAAAATACTGGCTTAAAGCTGCAGAAACCACATGCCAGGAAAGCAAACTAGAATTCCAATGTGATGATCTGTTTCTAAACACTGTTGCGTGAGTGTGAAGAGAGCGGTATATACTGACCCCTTGCCCTTTTCAAACACCACTATGACTTCCTGTTTATCATTTCAAATGTCACAAGTTGAGTACAGAAGGATATTAAATCAGGGCATCTTGCTTTGCCTTCAGAGGCAATAAAAGTTCTCCCTTAAAGAAAACTGAATTAGAAGTTAACCACTCTTAGAGCACCGGCTAAGCTGGCTATAAAATGGAGAGCCTATTCATTCTTCTGTTTCTGATAATTAACATTAAAACCAACAAACAAAACATACTACCCTAAGTTGAAAATTTTTATTGAGGGTCTTTAAAGTTACCCTAAAGGTTTAAAGAAATTCTTTATTACTTGATTTCTATAATGCATTAGAGAAACATACTCTAAATTAAAAGTACAGATATATAAAAGAGAATTCTAGGTTATATAGTGCTGATCTTGAAGCTATAAAAGACCATAATGTGGGTATGCTCAATGAGTATGGGGAAGCAAACAAGAAAGAGAAACATTATGCCTCTTCCATACTTGGAACAGTGTTTGCAGCTTTTAGGTTTCAGACGAAAGGAAGAAAATATGAATGTGGAAACAATTTCAGACTTTTGAGATTTAAATATACTTTAACAGAAAGAAATAGGACAGGGAAGGGGAAGAAGGAGAGAAGGCATGCCTAGGATCACATGAGCAAGAACAAAACCCTTTCTAATTCTATCAGCACAGTTCTGCAAAGTATTCTAGACCACAGAAGAACAACAACTTGAAAAATTCATCAATAATTAGGATCTAATAAATGAGCTTACACTTTAAAAATAATATTGCTAATTTTGAAAACAAGAACAACAATATCAACATAAACACCTAATTCATCACTCTGTTCTCTTGAAATAGTCTCTTCACTTGGTTTCCTAGATACCATACTCTCTTGGTTCTCTTTGTCTGCCTACACTTTCTCAGTCTCTTTTACTTATTCCATCTCTCTAAGACCTAAATTTACAGTATCAGTGTCGTGGGTGCTCAGTCCTCTTTTTCAGCTATTTACAATTACTTTTAACTTTCGCTACTTCCATTTCTGGGTATAACAGACTAAGGTACTAACAGATAATATGATTAACCCTTCCTCCAAAAAACAAAATAAAGCAAAACATGAAACCTGGACACAGTACAAAAAAACCTACCTGAAGGTAAAGCAGAGTAAATGAAAGAAGACAGGCTCTGATGTAGAGTCTAAACAAACTAGGGTAAAGATGGGAAGCTATATAAATAAGACATCATCTCTTCAGAGTGCAACCTAAGACTAGCTGCAGTCTGCATGGTTCAGGAGCAGTGGCTGAGGAACACATGGAACAGTGAAGCCTGGGTACATTATCCACTTAGAGAGCAGGGGAAACCCAGAAGGGAAAGAACCACACAAGGAATCCCTAAACTTAAATAACTCATCCAAGGAACAGATCCAAAGCATCTCACTAAAAGGCAAAAGATCTGAACTGAGGCTAGAGGTGGTGTCCAAGAACACTGTTTGAAATTAAAGCCTATTCCAAAAGTTAACTGATAAAGCCACCACTCACTGGAGAAAAGTAACCAAACACAGAATCTCTGCTTAATCTTCATAATGTCCAGAGCACAATTCAAAATTACCCAGCATATGGGAATTCCCTGGCAGTCCAGTGGTTAGGATTCCGTGTTTCCAGTGCAGGGGGCACAGGTTTGATCTCTGGTTGAGGAATAATTAAGATCCCGCATGCTGCGCGGCATGGCCCCAAACAAAAAAACAAACAAAATTACCCAGCAGATGAAGAACCAAGAAAAAGAAATATCTTTTCTTCTCCACAAGCACAAATGGGTATTATCACTATCCTCCATGATATTAAAAAAAAAAAATTCCTCTCAATGGATTAAAATCTTATCAGAGAAATAAAAAATCCCAGCAGAGAAACAGAAACAATAAAAAACTGTTAACTGATTCAGCCAAAGAACATCAGTCACTGGGTGAAAAGACCACAGGATATTCACATAGTCTCAAAGTTATCATCTCACAGATTACTTAACAAATACAAACAGAAAAAGGTAACTTTAAAAGGGAGGAATCTGGCAGACAACATCTAAACCAAGTAACTGGAACTCACCATTACCAGTAAAGGGACAAACATGTATGTGATACAATGTATTATTACTGTACTGTAACATTACAATTTTTCTATAGGTTTGAAATATATTCCAAAAAGTTAGAGGGAAATACAAACAAAAGGAAAAAATGCCAAAAGGCATACTATTATAAATCAGAGAGGGGAAGAATTAAAACAGCTGTCTTGGGATCTATTCATGTCCCTTACCAGGAAGAAACTGAGGGAGAAGTAGGTGATGGAGTTTAATCTACTTGTTAATATGCTGATAACTGGTTCTCCTGGTAATTATGCTAATGATTTTTGTTAGGAGGAAAGTCCTTAGCTAATGAATGCTCTCAGTGGGATGTCCTGTTGTTAAGGATGCTTACAGTAAACTAACCCGGAATCTATGAATTTATGAGGGATAGCAAATTGGAGAATATCATGTAAGCTACACAACCTTGGGGTACAGAATGCATAAGTTTCAAAATCTAAATGCTCGCTGCTATTAGGTAATACCTAAACTTCCTCATTTAAAGATCTCATCTACTCTGTGCCAGAAAGTACATGTCTGATGCAGAAAGGAAGGACCCATGGAATCATGGAGAGTCCTAAATCTCTCCTATGTTCACCTATGCCTTCTGATTGCATCTATCTTTGAAACTATTAGTAAAGCTGGATTCTAGGTAAGATCTCTAATATATGAGTCTGAGTTGATGATATGATTCTTTGGATTGGCTTACAAATAAAAGATGAAACTATCAAAAATAATTACAATCTTAGAATAACAATAGTATTAATACTATTACTTTAGTAGAATAAGTGAATTAAATGTTAATTTGACACAAATAATTAACACAGTATACTTTCAGGACAAATAAGGCATCTTTTACCCTGTGGCAAATTTCTTTTTAAGCATTCATAATGGAAAAAACTTGACAAAATCATAGTATGTGAAATTACAGAGAAAAATCTCAATAAATTTTTGAAAAGCATATATAACCTGAAATACCATAAAATTCTAATTAATATATGACTATATATGACAAACATGCAACCAAGGGGTGTGTGCAGTCTAGAACACGTCTAAATATGTCCTTTAAGTTAAGACTTTGCCTACTTTAGAGTTGTGAAGTTCAAATGATATGATATAGAGTCGACCCTTGAACAAAATGGGTTTGAACTGCATGAGTCCACATACACGAGGATTTTTTTCAAGAGTAAATACAATAGTACTACACAATCCAAGGTTGGTTGAATCTGCAGATGCAGAACCACAGATACTGAGGTCCCACACTAATTTATACCCAACTATTACCCAGATTTTCAACTGTACAGAGGGTCAGAGCCCCAAACCCCATGTGTTCAAGGGTCAACTGTAGTTATATTATTTTGATAATGTATTACTTTACTTTATTTTATATAATGCGTCTAAAGATCATAATCTACACCATTTTCCTATCTGTGATCCACTAATGACAACCATTTAGAAACAGGCCATGATGGAGCATGAGATAAGGCAATCCTAACAGCTGATAAAGCTCAAAGGATGCTTTTAATAATAGAGAGTAGAAGATGTAAAAATAGAAAAAAAAATGCAACAAAAGGTGAAAGAGGTTTAAAATAGAGAAGTAAAAGGTAGCAGGCAGAGCAATATCTCACATGATATACAACTTATCACTGCATAGGAATATTCAGCATAAGGAAAATTAATGGTCTCAGAGAGGACAAAGTAAAAAAAAACAAAAAAGAGGTAACTGGGTATATTTAGCTGTAAGGAATTAAAGAATCTGAAAACTTGTTACACATCTTTGGGCCTTTTTTTCCTAGTGGGCAAGTTTCACGCTTATTATATTACTTAATCCAATCTTTAAGAAAGTAGAGACTAGATATATTTCAGAAGTTCTCATCTTAATGAAGCAGCACCGTGAAATAGCTAACAGTATCAGCTTTATAATTAGTTACAGTTAGTCCACCACCTAACAACCATTTGACTTTGAACAAGCTGCTGAACTTCTCTAAGCCTCAGTTTCCTATTCTGTAAGATAGGGATAATAATATCTATTTCATGAGATAGTGAATATAAAACATACAATATAGTGCCTGGCACGTAGTAAATAATAAAAGCTAGTTATATTACCTTTATTGTTGAGAAAAAGATTTCTTGGACATTTTGATTAATTTCACTGTATGCTTTAATTTTACCATCTCTTTCTCTAGCTAAATAACTTAGGGATCTGTAAAAGTCAATAAGCTACTTTAATATCCAAAGAAAAAGGAACTGTTTCAAAAGGCAGGGTATATACTAGTATCAAAGTTAAAAGTGTGAATACTATTAGAAAAGGTAGCAAAGATTTCTTTCGTATTTATACATTACAGTCTATAAAACTAGAATCTTTCATTTTATAGTATCATAAAGATCGGGCCATTTTTTTTCCCTTGGCCAGAAAAAACAAACTCCCATTTCTAAAAATATATCAGGTTTTCTTCTTAAGGAAGTCTTCTTGCAACAAAATACCCTATTATCATATAAAGCAAGTATAGGACAGTATGTCATGAACAAGACTAAAAATGTAATGGTATATAAGCCAAGGAAAAAATTCATTTGGAAAAATGAGTAAGAAGAGGTTTTTCTCCAAATTTAATTGAGACTGTGAGCTTTCTGTTTTGTGACTATTTCTTTGATACTCCTATGTACACAACAAACACTCCCTTAAGAAATTACAAATGACCTTTCAATTTAAAAAAGTGCTTTATGTACTTGCTTCTTTTAGAAAAGTAGACCAATTTTGTAAAAGAACCACGGATGAAGAATGAAATTTGACATGTAAGGAAAACAAACATATAGACTTACTCTTTTTCTGGTTTTTATACTTAGATTTAATCCAGTTTTTAAATACCATTACAAAAGGAGTTGAAGGCAGAGTATCCAAATAAACCACGCTAACCACTGACAATAACTCAAGGAATATATATACTATTAATTTTATGAATTCAAGGACTATACCAGGCTAGGAATTTTAGCTTTATATGAGGCAACAGTTCCATAGTGGTCTTTTATAAACACAAGGAAAAACAGAAACAAAACAAACAAAAACAATGATCATGACATAGTAATCTTGTAAACCTATGAACTTTAATTATCACTGAGTCTGATTTTCTACTGCTGATTAGGTTTAAGAATTACAGAAAATAAGTTTCACATATAGATAAAATAGGACAACTTTTCTTTCTAATTAACTAAATTAAATTCATTATTGAGAGTTATGGAAGGGAAGTATTTTAAAGATTAATGAATACCTTTTCTTCCCAAACTCCTGATATACTGTACATAGGCTTATTATATTATAAGCCATCCTTTCCATGGTAAAATAAAATCAGCAATTATATGGTAGCTCAAAGCCTCTGAATAATTTAGGACTACAAAAATGACTATTCAGAAGAAATTACAGGGAAAAATTTAGGTAAGGAATGTAATTTAGTAAGGAGCTTGGTTAAGAGAAAGTGAAAAACAACGGCATAAACCATAACTTCCTACCTTAGTGTTATCCTCAAAAACAAAAATCTCTAAATATTTTATTTCTCACAGGAATTTTATGGAAAAAAAAGAAAAAGTCTAAATGATGTGTAATACAAAGTGATACAAATAATAATTAAGAGTCAAATACAGAGTATTTTGAATGAATGACTGGACAACAAGGGTATTAAAACTTATGAGATATCAAATGGATTCCATGAATTTCACAGTCCTGTGAAAATAAACTTTAAAACCCCCCACAAAAACCATACCTCACACCAAAGAATCATGTCCTACATCGGTTTCTATTCAGATTAACTATGATAACTCTGTCTTATAGGACACTTTATCATCCTTCAAAAGGAAAAAATTGTGAGAAGCTTTGATAATCTAACTCAATTAAAATATTGTTAGAGATTTCTCTTGCTCTTTTATCTATCTCAAAACTTAGAAGTTCTACCAAAATGTAATAGTCAAACATACATGCAAAATGACCCTGAAATTAAGGTAATTGCTGGTACCAAATGTTGTTTTTCAGTACTGCAATAAAACAGTCTCCCAGACATTTAATAGTATGTCATTTGGTAAATGAAAGTTTCCACAAAGTAAGAACAGAGAGAAGACCTAAAAATTATGCTAGTGAAGAGTTTGGCTGAAATAAAACAAAAATATGGATCATTTTGGTCCAATACTAATTTTATTTCAAGTTACTACAGAGCTGAATAAAATGCTGACACCACCACACAAAAATTTATTGAGTTGGCAATAGGCAAAGCATGATGTCAGCCACCAATATCACCATCCACATTACCAAACAGTATGAACTTAACTTAGATTTGATCTTAACTTAGACTTCATGCCTAAAGTTACAGTAAAAATAAAAATCTTAGGTATGAAGCATTATTAAACATAGATGAGTTTAGTTTGGCATAGTTTTGACTCAAATTAGTCTAGTACTTTAAGAACTTCAGTAAAAAACATAGAATAATGCAAACAAACATATTACAATTTTCTAAACATGCTACATTCTTCACCAAACAGACCCACACAAATAAGTCTTGGTCAACTCACAATTATATTCAAATAAGTAACACCAAACACACACAGAATGCAGGCTGACAGGAGACATGGAAACACACATATATACACATCCACACAATTTCTTACCTTCATGGCATGAATTTCTTCGAGCAATCGTTGTGCTCGTCTTTGGTTTTTCAACAGTGCATCTTCGGTACCCCTGCAAAAGACACATTATAATATGTGGCCAGAAAAACCATTTATTTTAGACTAGTATCATAACGAAAAGTCTCTCCATTTCTTTTAGAAGAGCTTAATAACTCTCTAAGTAACAAACATTCTGTTATCCTGCACTGCCCTCTCCCGCATCCGACACATACCCCAATTCCATCAACAAACCCAAGCTTTTGGCAAAAATAAGCACTGTCCAGGTATTATATTATGACTATTACCACTGATAGACAGTTTGCCTTCTAATTCCTTAATGGGAAAGCCAAATAATACTTTCTAATCAATTGATTAATAGCACATTGTATTTCATGTAAGTTTTATAAGCTACAGTTAAGTTTCATAAGCTACAAGGTTGGATATAATTTTATTAAATGAAAACTGTTCTCTGGAATTAAATAAATACATAAAGATGTTAAATACACAATTATATCAGAGAGAACGGCTATCTTATGAAACATTTACAAAAGAAAAAACAAGAAATTAATCAGAAACAAAACACATTTGAAGACTTTGTAAGTACTCATGCTTAAAGCATAAGAACTATAAATAACATACTTTTTCTCTAATACTAGTGATACCAAAAATACAAAACATTATTTTTTCAAAAAAATTAAATGGAACACAATGTTTTGATAAACACTTCCAAAAGGTCCTAAAGATTTCAAATTAATTATCAATTCAAGGAATAAGGTGATATGAAATCTTTTTAACTGATTAAAGGTATCACTTGATTTGTTAAACTATATCAACATCTTAAAAAAATAACTACTAATAACATAAAATACATGAATAACCCCAAAGGATTTTCACTTTGAAAAAGCCACAAGAAGAGTTTTGAGAAAACAGAATTTATCATATATTTTAATTGAATATGGTCCAAACTATGTAAGGACATGCTGACAGAGCACATTTTCTCTCACTCAGATCCCATCTACATATAAAACAAAGTGCTGTATGAGTAAGACATTTAATTACTCCTCTAGGTCCTACCCTCAAAGTTTGTAAATACTGAATAAAGACAACTTTTGACATTTTATTAGTCATAGGACCATGACTTTAAATGACTAACTTTTTTGACTTCAGTCTGCCAACACTCCTGACAAGTTTTCGGATAACCAAAACTCGGATTCTCTTCACTTCTTTTCTCATCTTCACAACCTTCAAGGAATAAAGCCAAAATTAGAGAGATTCTTAATTCAAGAAGAAACATACCTTATTTTGAGTATCAATATTATAGAATAAGTCTACCACTTTAATCAAAGCTTTATTTAACTATACTCATAGTTTGATGAAATCAAACTTCTTCCATAAACAGTGAAGGAATAAGAAATCAACATTCTAAATATGCGTCTGAGGATTTAGGAGAAACAACTTATTAAAAAAAAAAAAATCACAGCATTCCCAGTGGCTAGTATTTTAAATTACACTTATATCTTGTTGGGCTTGGAACATAATAAATTGTGAGCTCCCTGACATCAGAGACCACCACATTTATCTTTGAATCCTTGTGGTTTAAAACAAAGCTTCACCCGTAATTGTAGGAATTTAATTTACTGAATAGGCATTTGTATTAACAAAAGCAAATGCATGAAAGTGACTTTATTTTACTTGTTTTTAGCACACCCCTTTTATTTATATTCAGTAACAAATTATTTCAAGCATAACTCAAAAAACACAAGGGCACGCACGCGCACACACACACACACTTTAAATCGCCCCATTACAGAACAATGCTGAGGTCTAAGAACAAAAAAACAGAATTATTGGCCAAGAGATACAAATATTCCAATGATAAAGAACCACATGTTATAATAGTACTTAGTGCAATGGGATGCTATTGAGTTTACCTTTTATCTATCACTGTTACGAGGCATACATCTTATAATTCCTCCTGTAATATCCTTCACCCCTCCTCCACTTCAGGAACTACATGAAATTCAGTTCAGAGATAATCGCTCCGGTGAAACCTTCAATGACTTCTTCAGTTAGATAACCATTCCATCCTTGGAGTTCCCACTATACCTGTAGGTAGCACCTACCACTGTACTGTCACTAACTGCTCATGAGGCTGTCTTTTTCTACTGTCTAAAATCTCCTGAAGGGTAGGGGCCTTGCAATATTTACATGTTTTCTGTGCCTGGCAAGAGTGCTTAGCACACATAATCCTCAAATTCCTCTTGCCAAAATAACAGTATCACCATCATTCTGTTTTTACAAGGCTCTTGTATTTAGCTGTTACCTCTTACCCTTCATTAATATCTTTCACCCCCTTATCATTGACAATATTGGCAACCAACTTACAATTTCTCTCCACCCTAAGTTTTGCCATTATTCTGGGTGATGTAGGTGTCTACTTGAATAATCCACCCCAATATTATATCCTCACTTCTTGACTTCCTCCTTTCTAATGACCTAATCTATTCTATCATAGCCACCCACTTCCATGGTCACACGTAGTTCTAGTCATTGCTCATAACTATTCCATTTCTAAAACCATCAATTCAAATACTCTGCACTGAGATCACCACTTCTTTCAGCTTGCTTGTTCAACCCCACCCACCATAATGGTCTTCGAGTTTACTGGAACCACTAGTTCACTGACCCCTATACATTCTCTCAAATGATTAGTCCTTTTCTTTTTAATTTTCCTTCTCTTATCCAGTTTAGGTACATAATCAACACTTGCCAATACCTTAAACTCATCCCTCTGGTTAGCAATCCCTCTAGTGAACCCTGGATAAAAACAACATTCTGAGTTCTTTTATCACAGTACCCCAAGAGCCAGGAAATATCTGAGGCATTCTATCTACTAGATATTCATCATAACTAACCTCAAATGGGTCCTTACACTTCCTAGCAATCCTATTATACATATATATTTTGGTCAATTCACTTTATAATGACTATTTTAAATCTGTGTCTGCTTTCCTAAAACATCTAAACTTTCTCTTCTCTCTTTTTCAATTTCATGGAGAAAATAAACATCAGATGGGAAACATCGTCTTTCTACTACTATGAATGTAAATTTACTTGCATCACCCATCCTCCTCTATTAATAAAGTTACAATATAAGAAATATCCCTGAACTTTTCTGAGGTTAATCTTTTAACTGTATTTTGGATCCCATCCTCTTCTGCCTTCCTATAACCCTTACTACAAACTATCCATTTACTCTAGCATTGTCAATCTCTTAAATGGATGTTTTCCACTAATCTTTAATCATGTTTGAGTCATTTTCATTAAAGAAAAGACAAACAAAACATCTCAGTACAAAGTTCACTAGAAGCACCCTCCCTCAACTGCCCCAGAGTCAAGCTTTTGGAGATGTTCAAACTCACCATCTCCTTATCTGCATGCCACATAAAAATTCCCATCAGTCTACTAAAAGCTGTCAAAATGATTTCTAGAAGTCACCAATGATGTCTACAAGTCCCTGAATCCAACAAGAATTTTTCAGACTTCATTTTGCTTGAAGTCTCAGCAGCATTTGATACTGTTGAACACTTTCTCCTTCTTGAAATACTCTCCTTTTGGTTTCCGTAACAGAATACTATCCTGGTTTTCCTGCTTTTTCTCTAGCTACTTCACTTTGGTCTTCTATGAAGGCACATCCACCTCTAATCAGTCTTGAACTGATTAGGCCAGCTCTTCTTTTCAAGATATACTTTTTAGCCCTAAGTGATCTTATGTGTGTATACAGTTTTAATTTGCCACCTAAACAAAGATGACTTGAAAATTCCTACCTTTACATGAGATCTCCACTTTAGCTCCAGACCTAAATGTGTAACTACCTACTTGACATTTCAAGTATGCTTAAAAAATCACCTCCAACTCACACCTGAACCCACGTTCTTCACTCCCAACTGGATCCCTTTTTTGGTGTTTCATATTTAAGGGAATAGAACAATCCTTTCAGTTATAAACCTAGGCTCATTATAGGTAGCTTTCTTTTCTAAATCCCTCACAATGAATCTATTATAAAGTCCTGATAATTTTATTTCCTAATTACCTCTCAAATTGTACCATTTTTCTTCTATCTTGACTTCTTGGCTCTCTTGGCTGAGTTACTGGCAACTGTTTTCTCAATATCCATTCCTGCCCTTCTCCAATCAGGTACCCACAACTCAATCAGAATACATTTTTTAACACTTAGATCCAATTGCTCTTAGAATGGCCACATGGGCCATCTTTTACTCCATCCTCACCATGCTTATAACTACCACCAAATCTTTACACCTGCTGTTTTCTCTGATAGGACTGCTTTCTCTCCATATTAGCTTAATATCTTATCTTTCTGATTTTGGCCCAACTGTCATTTCTCAATAAAGTGTCTCCTGGCCTCCCTCAGGGGTCAAAAAGTGCTTCTAGAATTATCATGACACTTATTTTAAGTTTAATATTTTACTTTTAATCTGATTATGCTTAATGTGTCTTTCTCCCACTAGGTTATAAACTCCACGAAGGTCAAATATCTGGTTTTATTCAACATTGCATCTTAACACCCAGCATAGTAGATGGCATACAATAAGTGTGTTCAATAAATATTTGTTAAGCAAATGACCAGAAAGGGAGCAATACTCACTTGTTCATTCACTGTTTCAAAAGAGTAATATAATAACAGAATGTAGAGTAATCAGATTTCCACTAGATATGTTAACCTCTTTGAAATTTGTTTCAAAGTTAGATCTACTTAGGAAAAAAATCATACTTGCATAAACAAAAGCCATTTAGACAAGGTTTAAGTGGAAAAATGAATTGCTACATTTCATAAGCGGCATAATAGGGGGTTATGATACATTTTTTGAAAGTTAAGTCATTCATAAAATAAATAGCAAGTAATAAATTATGCATTAAAATATAGTAACAAATATTTCTAATTGCTGTAACCTGTAGGTGCATGACATGATTATATACTATTTGCTAACTGCTCTTAACCAAACTTGATTAATAAATTGCAGTGGGCAGAACTGGTCCTCAGTTACATTTCAATCTTGGGAAAGCTAGACTCCAATTTTAAAATTCCAATTTAAGAAGTACTATGTTTGTCATTACTGCATAAGGGAATTCTGAAAAGCAAAGGGAATGCTTCATGTATTTAGTTTCATGCCAATGCCAAAAAATGCTTTTCTAGCTTATTAACTTTTCCAGTATTTGTTAAGCTTAATATACTAAAAAAAAAGTATATTCACTTCATGTAAAAATGAAACTATTACTTTTATTTTCCTCACACTGCCTGCCCCAAACACCTAGCTTTCTCCAAGCATTTAAATTTATTTTTGTAAAACTGACAAACAGCTACCAGTAGCCTTTTAGTTAGGATTTAAAAGGTTGCGAATTCATTTGTTACCCAGGAATTATGAAGCTGGTTGACAGATAACCCAGATGTCAACAAATAGGCCTAAAACACTCAGTATTGCCAGAAGGCCAATGTACTGCTTAAGGGCAACGTGCTTTGGTGAATTCTTCAACCAAAAGCAAATAGAACTGTCATTGTTAGAAATGTGAAAAGAGTATAATATTGTTCAGGAGGAAAAGAAGGAAAGAGAAATAAAGTAAGCAAGGACAAAACAGGCAGAATAATGAAATGTGCTGAAAGAGAAGAGACAAAATGAAAAAGAAGTGGAAGGGAAGAGTTTGAAGTCAAAAATAGAAGGACAAAACTCTGTAGGTCATCATTAGCAAGACTGATAAGTCCAAGCTGAGTGCTTCCAAGCTGCAAAAGAATGCATTTAATAATCTATAAGAGGACAAGAAAAAGAGGTAAGACACACACATCCACACCCACACAAAATACATGCACTGAAAATGAGGTGTCGCCTAAAACCTAGGCATAGAGATGCCCTCAGTTAACCTGGCGAAATCTGAACACAGTAATGCAACCTGGATCAACTCTTAGGTAGACAGTACAAAAATACAATCATAAATAAATAAAAAGCTAATATACCTGACTGGGAAAAGAACATGTGAACATATGGGCAAGAGTCAACTTAAAACACAGGAAAGGGAACCACAAAGAGCAAAAGCTGGCAGTGTCTGAATCAAGAAGATTCCAAAGAAAGGTTCCCCAGCTCAAAGACCTGGGAACTCCAATTTGTACTGGAATAACTCAATTATGGGGACAGATGTATCACAGCCCAACACTGAATCATGCACCTGAAACCCTTTTTGTGGCTCTGTACTTCAAGTAGCTCCTGTGGATCAGTAGACAGGAAAAGAATGTGTCTTACAATGTGAGCATTAGTAGCCACATTAGATATATTTCTCAATAAACTAGTTTTGTTATGTATATGGTCTCTTAAAAGTTTATGGTTGATATGAATTTGCTTTTGAGAGAATACTTTTTTGAGAATACTTTTGGAGTGACAACAATAGCAAGTTTCTGATCTACAAAGCTGAGAGCAAACTTTGGTTCACAGACAAAAGTAAACGTAAATGTTACCTTGAAATGAGTCGTAGTTGGCTATCTGCTAGCCAGTCAATTAGCCAACCTCTTTTGGTAATGTACTAACTTTGCTACACATATGAATTAACTTATAACAAAAACCCATGGTTACTAGAAAACAATTATTCTAAGAGCTAGTTGCTCTAGAGAAGACTGCAGTGCTAAGAAAAATCTGAGTGTATCTCTGTTTCTTAGAATATATTAAAACTTCTGCTTATTCATTACCCACCTGTCAGACTGGCAAATACAAAACAATATGACAACACATTCTGTTTGTGAGACTGTGAGGAAACAGGCACTCTCATACATTGCTGGTAGGAATGCAAATTGGTATACTCCTTCTGGAGGAAACTCTGGCAACACCTAACAAAAATTCTACTTCTAGAAATCTGTCCAGAAGACATACCTCCAGCTATAGCAAAAGGCTATGCACAAGACTATTCAATGCAGCATTTTTACAAAATGTTGCATAAGAGATAAAATATTGCATATAAATAAAGCATAAGCAACGTACCATTTTAGATCAATGCAGGAAATCTGCATGTATTATGGATAAACACTGTTGGGTGAAAAAAATAACTTTTTGAATTATACATATGATACTGCATTTATCCAGTATGATACCACACATGCAAAGTGTAAAAATATACAACACAATACTATACACTGGGTATGAATATGAAAATTATAAAAAATACATATGAGAAAACACACTGAATGAGTAATACTTCTAAGGTGGAAAAGAAGCTGGGTGGAATTAAGCCTTACAATATGGCAAAATATTGACACTTGCTAAATACAGAAAACAGATTATAAGGACATTTGTTTTATCATTTTCCATATGTTTGAACTATTTCATAGTTAACAATATTAATTACAGATTTATACAGAGGACTTCTAATTTGGCCATTTGGATGATAATTTACTACTGAATTATACTTTTTATTTCTGATGAGCAACAATTTTAAAATTCTAGAGTGCTTGGTGATTATCTACAACTTGAGCATATGCTGCCACCTAGCAAAACTTCCCAGAATTGTTTAACAACCAAACAGAAAATGGTTCTCTTCTGAAGGATGGACCCTAGTTTACTACTTCAGTAAAGAATTATTAAAAAGTATCACATATTTAATTATGAAACTGGAGTTTTGCAACTTCAGAAGCACGTACAAACACAATTCTTGACATTCTTATCTTTTACAAATAAGTAAAGGCAAATCATTTTGTTCTCTGGCATTTTAGTTTCTACCTTTACTATCTTGCAGGACATGGAAAGCAATTTTCTAATGAGCTTCTTAATAATTTGCTATCAAGAATAAAATAATGTCAGTTTCATACAGAAGCCTTTGGCCCTACTGTGGAATTAGAGTACCAGATTAGAATGTTTCACCTCCTAGTTCTGATTTTATATATCACTGCTGCCTAAAGAAACAAATGACTGAAGGAAACCCAGCTCTAGTTTTCCAAATTCTTTACTCATTAAATGCTTACTGTTGTTTTCAATTGTGCATCCCTTCTCTGGTTCTAATGGAAAGGGAGAAAAAAGTCTTCATTTAGCAGATTTCTCCCCCTCATCTTAACATTAGGTGATTCAAGTTGAGTTAGCCATACTTTTACCTGCCCAGCAAGTATATGGTACTTATTATACACAAGGTACTATGTTAAACATTAGGGAAGCTGCTATAATAAATCAATTAAATATTCTCTCTTCAAAGTCCACATGAGTGCTTGTGAAGATAAAATATGCAATAAATAATCATAAGATAAAGTAAAAAGTAATACTTTATTTTTAAAAAAAAGTAAAGGTAGAATTTTACATTATTTCAGAAGAATACATGTATTTTAAGAACCTAGAGCCAGGAAGTGTGTTATAAATGTCAGCCTTTAGCCCTGGAAAATTATTTAAAAAAACAGAATTAGAGCTGAAGACATTGAAAGTTAGCATAATATAATAGTTGTGTCTGCAAGCTGGCTTTTATCTTCACAAAAGACATTTTGGGAAATTAAATATACTGTAAATTAGCTGGCCACATAACTTTTTAAAAGAAAAGACTATAATTAAAAATTATGGACAAAGGATTCCAATCAAATTAATCACAGATATGAGTACCAATATTCCAAAGATAATACCAGAGATTTACAAATTTTTGCAAATGTGATAAAACCTATGAAATATTTCGCCCTCTCCCAGAGACAGGCTAAATACAACAAATTACACATAATTTCAGGCAGTTATACGATCCCTGAAATTCATTCCTGAATCTCAGTTAAGGAGACCTAATTTAAGTTATTAAGGATCATAAAAATGATGCCTCAAGTTTCTCATTTAACAGACAGGCACTGAGGAGATGATGGTGAGCGAAAATTTAGTCAGGTTGAGGGCATAAGAAATCTCTCTCACATTCACATGCCCCACACATTAAGCAGTTCTTACACATGCTAAAAAGAAATAAATAGTGCTACAAAAGCTCACAAAAGGAGTAAATGAAAGTCAAGAAGCATTTCCCTGAGAAAGTGACTAAGTAGAAGTATAAAATGTACTGAGAGGAAAAGGAGCTGTGGGTAAAAGGAACAGCAAGTGCAAAAGATCTGGAGAAGGCTATGCTAGATAGTGGAGGAAAGCCAGTGTGGCTGAAGTACACAGCCTGAGGGCGGTGAGGGTAGTGGTATAACAGTGGAGACTGGCTTTGTGTAGATCGGTCTTGACCAAAAGCAACAGGAAGCCACCAAATCAGTTCTAAGCAAGGAAACACATGATTAGATTTGTTTTGAAGAGAGCACTCCAGCTATACTAGAGAGATGAGATGAGAAAACAAGTCAAAGTAGCTGGGAGGCTAGGATAGTAGTTCTGCTTGGAGATATAACTTGGACTAAGATGGGGTGATCATGGAAAAGTAATGGAAAGATAGAAAGATAACAGTGAATTTAAACTCTTTTTCATATATATTTCTTCCATGAAGAAGTTTTAATTCATTTCTTTTACCAATTTTCTATGAGATGACTTTTCTTAAGTTCCATGAGCTATTTTACAGTAATACATTAGCCATTTATCTGTCATATTTGCTGGATTTTTTTTCTAATTGGTTGTCCCGTTTTTCCCCCTTTGTTTTTCAATTTTTATGTAAACAACTGTTTTTCCCTTAGTAGTGTTTCTCCCATTAATTTTAAATTATAACACTTTTCTTCCACCATCTCCACTTTCTTCTATCCTTTTTTTTCTACCTTCATATTAGAACATGTAAGGTTTACTTCAGCGTGGGATGTACAAACTTCCTAATTGGATAAGTTCATTCAATCATCCAGCAAACAGTTACAGACCACATATGTTGCAGGTGACAGACATACACACCAAAAGAGAGAAACAGGTAAACAAGTGTTTTCAGAGTAGAAAGCATCCTGGTTGCATAAAGAATAGACACCTAGCCCAGACTGCGGTGAATTAGTGAAGACTTCCTAAAGGCCAAATTTTAACTGTTTTGAAGAGGCCTGGAAACTAAGTGGAAAAAGAAAGAGCCTTAAGTGAAGAGTGGGGTAAATGACTGTCACCACTCCTTTCACAGTAATTTCGAAATTGAACAGGAAGTTCACTAGTATTT
This sequence comes from Lagenorhynchus albirostris, assembly GCF_949774975.1. NCBI lineage: Eukaryota > Metazoa > Chordata > Mammalia > Artiodactyla > Delphinidae > Lagenorhynchus > Lagenorhynchus albirostris. The sequence continues at coordinate 100,197,203 of NC_083097.1, read as the reverse complement.
CCAGTGAATTTCCAAGGACATCCCTCCGATTAAGATCTTTTATACCTCCTAGGGAATCTAATGGAAAAATAAACCACCAAATGCTTTCTGTAACTAGCACAAGCTTAACATATGTTTATCAATATAAACACCTTCAAGAGTTCTCCTCTTCGGTATACCCTGTTCTCCACTGTCAAGCGAAACCCAGACTTACTAACCTGGTAATAAGGCAATAATACATTTCAGCTTTATTTCCTACTTTATCCCAAAAGTTCTCATCAGTAGAGAGTTATCTACTACTATACAATCCAAGGGGATTCCCACTCCCATTCTTTCCTCACTTATACTGGTCCCTCTGGTTAGAACACCTTCTTTCTCCATCATTGAATTCCTGAATGCAATCCTGTGTAGGACCCTTAAAGACCAAGACCAAGTATACTCATTTCATCTTGCCCTCTTTGGAAACTTTTCTGCACTACGTAACTTTTTTCTGTGAGCATTATCCTGTATCATTGATGAACGGTGCTTAACCTTTCCTACCTCAGAACAGGTTGCTTACAGAACTGTGTAATATGAACAGTGGCTTGCTCACAGCAAACTCATATATCCACTGAATAAAAATGGCGAATAATTTCCTTTGCTGTAGTTGTGAGGTCCTCATTTGATTCCCGCTTTTCCAGCTTATTTTAAGTCTTTGATGACTATGACTTCCTTGAATAGAAGCAGAAACTAGAAAGGAGAAAATGACAGAAATGATAACCTGGTGACATGTAATGGTGGAGGTGATGAGGGCAAACGTCTGATGAGACTGGATTTAAGAGAAAAGGAGAGATGAAAACTTGTGGACAGCAAGTATTAATGTTTTGCTGTAAATGGAAGCACAGAAATAGGACAGTAGCGGAAAGAAGAAATGAGGTACTGAGCGAGCGTACATCCTTATAAATGATATGGTCTCATTCAAGATGAACAATTTCTTAGGAAAAGCTACAGCTCTCAATCTCTCCCTTTCATTTTATGCAGTCAACAAAAGGCAGGAAATATATACTGAGAGTTTACTGTCAGGCACTGTGCAAACACTACATACTCCAGTTAATTTAATTCTCACTCCAGCCTTGTTGGGAAAGGTACTATCATGAGCTTCATTTTACAGATGGACACTGAATAAAGAGATTAAATGATCTTCCCAAAGTACCACAAATAAAAACTCATGAGGACTGAGGGCCAGAGACACTTCACCTAGAAACCAGGGGGTAGGAGGGTGGGGGTGGGGAGTTACGGTTGTCAGTCTCTGAGTTCCGGAAAACTCACCTGACTCCCGCCTCGCCCAGGCCCCTCAAAATGACGCAGCAAAGCTGTTCTGAGGGCCCTAAAGGTCAGTCCCACAGGTTTCTAGACCCCGGTGCTCACCTCGTTATTGAGGTTCAAAGTCCCCGGCTGGTCCATGGTAGCTCTAAGAAGTTCCCCGGCTGCCCGCACGTGAACTTCATCGGCCGGAACGCGGGTGCGTTGCCACGCCCCTCCAACGGCGGCCTCGTTGGCCCAAAATTCATCCGCCGACTGCTTCAGCCGAAGCGCGAGTAAAAGGTACACCGACTCTGAGGTGAAGGACGGAAGTGACGAATAACAACTTCCTGCGTGGGGTGCTCCCATCTGATTTGCGCGTTCCTATGGAAACTAGGTAGGGGCCGGTGGCAAAGAGGGCGCTCCAGAAGCCGTTGCCTTGTTTAGAAGTTTTTCAAGATGCTAATTTTCTTATATTCGTTCGCAGAGTGGGTCCAGCTGTGTAAGGACCTTGTTTTTCGTGTCTCAATGGGAGTGAAAGCATTTATGAAATGATCACTTGAGCGACCAGTTTTGCTCCGAATTTTTATCTAGCGTTTGTGAAGATTTTTGCGCTTCTAACAAACACATCTGTTAGATTCAGCTTTTTTACCAGCCTCACTTTATAGCTCAAGCATGGACATATTTTTCTGCACACTGTAAGAAGATATAATGAGCTTATAAAACAGAACCAGGATGCACATTTCATGCTGCCTGTGAGATTGGCTGTTTTGAAGTATTAGGCTGCGTGTAGAGGACACATGAGGGACTGAGTCAAAGTTAAATAACATATTAATAGTTAACACCTGGTAGTATAGAGCTTTAAAATGGGTCAAGTGCTGGGACAAACACTTTGCGTGAATTATCTCCAAAATAGTCAAATCCAATGAGATAGGAAATATTATTCTTATTTTACAGGTTTGGAAACTAACTTTCGAGGGGCCAAGTGTCTTGTCAAGAGTTGCCCAGCTGGAGCCGACCACTGCTACAGGATTCCAGGGCTGGTTACATAATCTAAGGGGCCCAGTGCAAAATGAAAATGCAGGACCCCCCCCATTCAAAAAGTAGGAAAAAGTTTCTTCTTTTCTTCCGTGGTGTCTTTTGACCTGTCATGTGCTTTCTATTTGGTATTTAGTGTGATGCTCCCTCAAGCACAGGGATGCCATGGGGCTAGTGCACATCTTCACAGGTGCCTGGGACCCATGCTTGAGGACTCAGGGAGGAGTGCCTGTACTGGACCAAGATGGCAGTAGTTGCTGGGCAGAGACAGGGAAGTAGGAAGCCAGAGAACCCAAATGGAAGTATGTAGCAGGTAAGACCACACTTGACCTGAGACTAAGCCGTTGACATATGTTTCATTGTCCCACTGGATTTCACTTACAAAACTCAAATTCACAGATAAACTTATTAAGTATTTCAAGACTGTGTGGAAAGTAAATTTAAGCCAGGCCCACTTCTGAGCTTCTGTCCAGGAAGACAGTCCTGTGCAGGGCCAATGCTCTTGACTCCTGATTCTGTACTCAATTTACAATAACTCAGTCTTGTGTTTGGATTGGTATTCTTCAGTGTGTGATTTGGGCAGAATTGGATTAATGCGTGACTTCCTGTTTGACTAGCATTGCATAAAGGTAGTTTTTGCATTCATAAATCATACGCTGAATTTTAATTGTCTCCTTATTCAGCTACTTCTCCTCATTAAAACTGATCTCCTGGAGTGCAGGGGTTTTTCACCCCAGGTGGCTAGTAGGCACTTCATACATAAATACTCAGGAAAGATTGTTTTAAAGATAAATGTAGAGCTTTATGGAAAATGTGTCTTCTAATTTAGGAGAAAGGTGTTAGTATGATTCCATAATGCTTCAAAAAATGTATTAATATGAAGTTTGTCTATAGCTCTTAAAGTCTCTGTAATGTTTTCTCTTCACCACTCCTCTTGTTCTCCAACATCTCATTTCTCTAGCCAGCACAGTCTCTTCAGGCTCAGCATTTGTTTTCTACCTTTTCTTAGCAGAAGCTCTCTCCTTTGCTTATGATGCTCCCTCTGCCAGATCGGCTTTCTCAAGTGCTACTTTTCAAGACAGGTTCACATTCTATACATCCTTTTTTAAGAATGGTCTTCATAGCCCCCAACAGAAGTTAATTTTTCTCATCAGCAGTTCATTCTTATATTATTTACAATATTCTGCTTTAATTTGAAATTTCTTATGTACTGTCTACTCTTTTACATGATAAGCTCTCAGCAACTTTAGATATTCATTTTTAAAGTGACTCGTAGTTTTTCATTGTACCTGATATATCACTTAAATATCAATCCATCTCTGTCTTTTGATGTTACAACCTCAAAAATCATTTTGATTCTTTACAGGGGTGATTCTACTAACTAATCTGCTTTCATTAAGCTATACACATGTCCTCTAGGAATAATAATGCATTTGTGTTCATCAGGCTACAAGTTTCTCTAGAAAGCAACACCTGCCCCTTTTATTCCTGAAGGGCTGGTCCTGGATCATTTAAATGCTGTCAGAGATATGAAACAACAAAACTACTATCATTAAAAGCAACTGGTATAAGATCTTTTTCCTCTTTATTGCAGTGTTACATTTAGTGGAAGTAAGGATTCGCAAGCATATACAATAGGGACTCAAGTTTTCCAAATTCAAACTTCTTAAGACTTTCTCAAATCCCACTGTACTTGTCTACTCAGGCTACAACAAAATACCACAGAATGGGTGGCTTAAACAACAGAAATTTATTTTCATACAGTTCTGGAGGCCAGAAGTCCAAGATCAAGGTGCTATCATGGTTGTTTCTCCTGAGAGTTCTCTTCCTGGCTTGCAGAAACAGCCTTCTTGCTGTGTCCTCACATGGCCTTTCCAATGTGCATAGCCGGAAGAGCCTTCTCTGATGTCTTTCCCTCTTCTTATAAGGATGCCAATCCTATTGTATTAGGGCTCCACCCTTATGACCTTGTTTCACCTTAATTGACTCCCTAAAGACTTTATCTCCAAACCTCATTATATTGGGGATTAGAGTTTCAATATATGGAGACACAATTCAGTCTATAACACCCACGTTCTTTGAAAAAAGGAAATTACCTCAAAAGTAATATTCTCCTTATCTAACATGCCTGATGACTGACATTTCTATCATTTTGCACTTTCAAAAATTATAATCATACATTTCTAGATTACAACTAAACTCATGGATGTTTAGCATTCAGAATAGAATTGAGGAATAGACCCATGCATATATGGACAACTGATTTTCAACAAAGTTGTAAAGATAAGTCAGTGGAGGAAAGGTAGCCTTTTCAAAAATTGTGCTGAAACAATTGGATACTCATATAAAAAATTAACTTTGACCCACATCTCACACCAAATACAAAACAAAAAGCCTAAAATGTATTATACACCTAAATGTAAAGCACAAAACTGTAAAACTTCTAGAATAAAAGATAGGACAAAGACGTTGTGACCTAGGGTTAGGCAAAGATTTCTTGGATATCAGAACAAATGCAGAATCCATATAAAAATGCACTGATAAACTGGACTGAATCAACATTAAAACTTCTCTTCAAAATGCACTGTTAAGATAGTAAAAAGATAAGCTCTACATGTAGAAGAAAATTTTGCAACTAACATATTTTATAAAGGACTTCTATCTAGAATATGTAAAGAACTCTCCAAACTCAATAAGGATAAAAAGAACCCAATAAAATAAGTGGCCAAAAGATCCAGACAGAAAATACACTTAAAAAGATATGTGGGACTTCCCTGGTGGTGCAATGGTTAAGAATCTGCCTGCCAATGCAGGGGACAAGGGTTCGAGCTCTGGTCCAGGAAGATCCCACATACCGCGGAGCAACTAAGTCCGTGCACCACAACTACTGAGCCTGCACTCTAGAGCCTGTGAGCCACAACTACAGAGCCTGCATGCCACAACTACTGAAGCCCGCACACCTAGAGCCTGTGCTCCACAACAAGAGGAGCCACTGCAATGAGAAGCCCGTGTACCACAACAAAGTGTAGCCCCTGCTCACCGCAACTAGAGATAGCCTGCATGCAGCAATGAAGACCCAATGCAGCCAAATATAAATAAATAAATAGTTTAAAATGGCTAAAATGGTATATTAAAAAAAAGATATGTAGATAGCAAATAAGCACATGAAAGTATGTTCAACATCATCAGGGAAAAGCAAGTTAAAACCACAATATGATACAGTTACACACCTAATAGAAGAGTTAAAAAGTGATCATAACAAGTGCTAGTGAGGATGTGGAACAACTGGAACTCTCAAGCATCATTTGTGGGAATATAGAATGGTAGGATCACCTGGTAACTGAGCCCACTGCAGCAGCATTCACAGTATCCAAGACATGGAAGCAATCTAAATGTTCATCTGTGGATGACTGGATAAAGAAAATGTGTTATACACAAACAATAGATTGTTATTCAACTTTTAAAAAGAAGGAAATTCTGCCATTTGTAACTACATGAATGAACCTGAAGGACATTATGTTAAGTGAAATAAGCCAGACACAGACAGACAAATACTACATGATACCACTTATATCAGGAATCAAAAGCTGTCAAACTCATAGAAGCAAAGAATAGAATGGTGGTTGTCAGAGGCCCGAGGGAGGGGAAAATGGGAAAGTTATTAGTCAAAAGGCACAAAGTTTTAGTTATACAAAATAAGTAAGTGCTGTGGATTTACTGTACAGCATAGTTCTCAGTTAACCATACTTTATTGTATACTTAAAATTTTGCTGAGAGGACAAATCTTAAAAGCATTTAAGTGTTTTTATCATCACACAAATAATGATAGAGGGGGCAGGAAGAAACTTTTGGAGGTGATGGATATGCTAATGGCACAGATTGTGGTGATGGTTTCATGGTGTATGCTTATCTCCAAAGTCATCAAGTTGAAAATATTAATTATTTACAGCTTTTTGTATGTCAATTATACCACAATAAAATGTTTTTTTCTTTTTAAAAAAAAGCTATGGGGTTTAAAAACACAAATGTTACACCTTTCTCTTACTTGAATAAGTGGTAAAGAGATTATTATTGGCAAACCTGTCATTTTTTCAGCATATCATTTACAATCTTTAGTACTTGAGCTATTATTAGTAATTCACCTCACAACAGATTCCAACACAACTGTTTCAATCCCAGCTTACAACCACTGCATTAAGTTTCTCCGTTATTCTGGCTCTGCATTTTTTTTTTAATTATATATATACTTTTTTGAATTTTATATTTTTATACAGCAGGTTCTTATTAGTTATCCATTTTATACATATTATTGTATATATGTCAGTCCCAATCTCCCAATTCATCACTCCCCACCTGCCCCCCACCCCCCACCCCACCCCTTTCCCTACTTGGTGTCCATACATTGGCTCTGCATTTTCAATCCTCTATCCCCTGGATGGCAGTCTTCTCCACATTTCACATTACAGTTGAAACTTGGCATCTTAAAGAAATCAATCTGAATGAATGGCTTACGATAGCGTTTTTGAATTAGAAGGAAAATAGATGGATCTATCAGACTTTATATATATATTTTTTATTCAAACAGAAAGTCACAAAAATTATAATCATCCTCATCAGTTCACTCAGTCCCATGTAATTAATTTTTTTTTCATCTTGATCTTTTGTTAGCACTTTATGAATTCATCAGTTTTCCATTAGAGTTCTGAAAATGCTTATTCATTCAGTTCAGCAGTATAGTCAGAAACCAGAAACCAGTACTTGTCAGAGTCTTTTCCATGAATTCCTTGAAAATGAAGCCCTTTTATAGGAACATTTTTGCAAAAGCATCAGAGTACACCCAGAACTCTCTGTAAATGACAAAAGACTTGAAAATGACCACGGTTAAAGATTTGATGAAAGTTCATAATAATGCAATTGACAAGGAAATTTAGTTATTTCTGAGATATACATTTTAAAGTAATAACTAGAATTATGACTTATTACACCAGAACATATAAGATTTTTAGGAATTTCATGTAATGTCTGAAACATTTATATTAACATATTTCCATACAAATAACCCAAAGAAAGTTTAGTATTAGTTTTTTTTTTGAATTTTATCTTTTTATTTTTTTATACAGCAGGTTCTTATTAGTCATCAATTTTATACACATCAGTGTACAGACTTTATATTTTTAATGTCTAAGATTAACTTCTCAGGTTTCAATTTTTGACTTGAAGTGAATTCCTAAACAATAATAAACCCTCTAATTGAGCTACTAATGGATTTATGTAAGATTCAAAGTTTTATATATATAACGTACCGAAGGGTGTAACTAGTTACTGTATAGGAGACAAGTAGTTGGCAACTTACTAGGCTAATATGTTTCCTAAATCAATCTTCTAACAGATTATTTTTTGCCTAAATTTCATGTCAATGTTTATGGAGTGTTTTGGTTAGATTTGTTACTTTATATCTCTAGGAAATTTAAAGAAAAGTTTCTACTGTAGGAATTTTAGATCTTAAAAATTTTGAAATAGCTAGTTAATATTACATAGTCAAGTTTTATAAAATCTGAAGGAATGGAGCCGACACTTAGCAATTTAGCATTTTGGCCTAGAGCTTTGGCTCTGGAATCAGATGGATATCAAATTCTAATTCTATCTTTTAATAACTATGTGCCCTTGGGCAAATTATATTAACTCTCTGTGACAAGACTTCTTTTTTTTTTATAAAAATGGGAATGGTAAAATGAAAACACAATGTAGAGTTCTTGAATATTTACCTCTCAATAATTTAATCTGCTATTATTTTCCATTGTCTAATTTGATCTTGACAGTAACTTTGGGAGATAGGCATGGTACATATGAAGGATGCATGTCTTACGAATAACAAATATGCCTGAGATCACAGAGGTAATAAGAGGGCAATCCAAGTAACTTGACATAAAATCACTGGTGGCAGTTTTACAACAACTCTATGATATGAATGTGTAAATTACATTAATAATTTATGACCACTATTCTTTCCCATTCACCTAATTATTTATTGATTTTTTCAGCAATTAATGAGCTAAGGCACTTTATAAACTATAAATCTTAACATATATATGATTTATTTTTTAAAATTATTTTCCAATTATCCCAAGATAGACTCAAGATTATGCAACAAAGCCTATAATATTTTAAAGCTAAGTTCAGAAAACATTATTAAAGCCCAATTCGGATTCATTTTCAATAAAGTGATTGGCTTTGATTCACTTAAATCAACATTTTTGACCATCTGTTTTGCAAAGCATGGTGCTAGGTTCAGTAGGAGATTTTGAAAAATGATTAAGACATTGTCCTTGTCCACGTTCACCATAGACTTACAGAGTAATAACTTTAATAATTCTAACACCAAGGCCAACTCAATATATTAAGTGCCAGAGAAAGAATATTACAGGGAAGTGAGAGCAATTTGATTAGAAGGCTTCCTAGAGGAGGTGGGTTTTGAGTTCTATTTTGAAAGAAGGGTGGGACTTCAATAGGCAGCTGTAGAATAGGGAGAAAATTCCTCAGCAGAAGAAATTAGTTAAATAAAAGCAAGGTAATAAAAGGCACTCTATTTCATAAATAAAGTAAAGCATCTAAAAGTTTTTTTATATACTCTTATTTAAAGTTTCCAAAAACATTGTTAGAAAGACGTAGAAATTAAAACCTTTTAAATTTCTTAAATATATCTCCCCTGCACATACCTCTGAAAAAGGATGCTCTCTTAAGTTATTGAAATTTTTAAAAAGTGAAGCAAAATCTTTTGAGGCAAAAACCAAACTTCATGAATCATAATAGACTGGAAGAGGTGGGTTTTAAAATACCTGGGAATTTTCAGATTTGTAAATGAGTAATATTTAAAGGGAATTTTGCTGCAGTTATATTTAAACATAAAGATGGAAATTCGAGATAGAATGAAGTGAATGGTGTAAAAGCCAGTTCAGAGAAAACATTTTTAATTGAACATACCATCAAGAGCAAGGAATTTATAGCAAATATTTCTGGTTGCATGTCCATCAAGACCAAGACAGAGAGAAAATACGTAGCTTGGGAGTTAAATTTAGCAGGTCGTATAGCTTTTCCTTGAAGGAATTCAATGCCTTTTCTCTGGCAAGGATTAAGTTTAAAAAAAGAAATTCCATTATTTTCCCCAACTCTTACTCAAGGTTCTTGAAAGTGCTGTCTCTGCTTCTTCAGTTTTTAGCTGTTGCATAGTTTTGGAATCCCCTTTTAAAACCCCACTGAAGATCTGCTGGTCAGAGTCACCAGTAACCTCCCAGGTACTCAACTGACCTTGGGGTACAAGATATCACCTCTTTTCTTTGCCAGCATTGACTCACCTGAATGTGTTGGCTGAGCCAGTGACTCCTTTCCTCTTTCATCTCCCCACATGTATCATTGTCCAAGCTAGAAATCTTGCCAGATAGGTTTACCTATGTAGTGGCATTTCATACCAGACCTTTTTATGCCTGACCCTAGCCATATGAACACTAATGATTCAACAAAGAATTACCCAACCCAAATGTCACTAGTGCTGAGATTGAGAGCTGCTAATCTATGTTCATGTCTGTAACAATCCATTTTATAGTGCAGTGAAGTACCAAGGGCCAGGCTGTGGGAGAGGTCAGATCTGGGTACAAGAAATGAGGGAGGGTGCAGGGATTGGTCTGTGTAGAATTTTTTTTTTTTTTTTTTCCGGTACGCGGACCTCTCACTGTTGTGGCCTCTCCCGTTGCGGAGCACAGGCTCCGGACGCGCAGGCTCAGCGGCCATGGCTCACAGGCCCAGCCGTTCCGCGGCATGTGGGATCTTCCCGGACACGGGCTCGAACCCGTGTCCCCTGCATCGGCAGCCGGACTCTCAACCACTGCACCACCAGGGAAGCCCTAGAATTTTTTTTGATGTGGACCATTTTTAAAGTCTTTACTGAATTTGGTACAATATTGCTTCTGGTTTATGTTTTTTTGGTTTATTGGCCATGAGGCATGTGGGATGTTAGCTCCCTGACCAGGGATCAAACCCACATCCCCTGCATTAGAAGGTGAAGTCTTAACGACTGGACCGCCAGGTAAGTCCCTGTGTAGAATTTTAAACCAGTTATAATTCTGACTAAAAGTCAATCTGGTTTTATTACCACCATGCATTAGAAATTCTAAAAAAAAATTCAGTGATAAAAATTCTCCTCCCTGAACAAATATTTTGTCAGTCTAAGTATAAATAACTAGTTCAGTTTTACTGTTAAGTTTTAAAATTATATATGTAGGCTTCAAAATTAGTAAAGTTTTATTAACTTTAATAAACATTGTATTCTATATGAAAGTAAGTTTGGAGCACTGCCAGTTATGCAGTAGGCCCCTGACACATGTAGACCTAGGGACACCTATTCAGTAATGAGTTTGTAATTGTTTGGAATCAACTGAGCTCACTTTTTGACACAGTTCATTTGCAATCTCTGTGATAGGACAAATTCCTGCATTTAACAGTGATTCAAAATAAACAATGATAGCTGTGCGTGATTTTTTTTTGAGTTATCTTGCTTTTTCTAGTGTGAGGTTTTAGATGAGGTTAATCTGACCAAAAAAGAAAAATCACAAACAGCTGGAATTATCCTGGAGCACTGTACAGTGAAACACCAAGCTTTAAAATCATTTCTTAAAGAGAGGCGTACAGAAAATGTGGGAAAGGATATTAACTATTTAACAACAATGACCAACAAAGTAAGAAAATGGACATTCATAGAGAAAAAAGAGTCAAATTTCAGAGAAGAATGCCAGGAGAAACAACAGAAGATGCTAGTATTACATTGCCATTAAAAATAGCAACATGTGAATGCCTTAATTGTTTCCATGAAGAATGGACACTTGTTCTAAAGCAATGGATTAAATAATGTCCATGTTTGTTATCATTCGGCCATTTTCTTTCACTTTTGCAAAAGAAGAAAAAATTTGTAGTTATAACCAGTGTTATAGAAATTTATGATGCATTTTATGGTGAAAATATTGTAGTGGAAGTATTTTTGACTGAAGAGCCATTTGAAACCACCAGCATACATTCTGAAGAAACAAAGACATGGATAGTATAACAATCTTTGGAATTTATTGTGAATCAGATTATTATAAAGTTTAAGTTTTTTTTTACTAGTTGCATATATGTTGCTTCGTGTGAAAGAAACATAAATGTTAAAATTAGTTAAAAGTGCTCTTCGGGCTTCCCTGGTGGTGCAGTGGTTGGGAGTCCACCTGCCGATGCAGGAGACACGGGTTCGTGCCCCAATTCGGGAGGATCCCGCATGCTGTGGGGCGGCTGGGCCCGTGGGCCATGGCCGCTGAGCCTGCGCGTCCAGAGCCTGTGCTCCGCAACGGGAGAGGCCACAACAGTGAAAGGCCTGCGTACCACAAAAAAAAAAAAAAAAGTGCTCTTCAATTCTAAGTGAAGAGAAGTTGACAAATCTGGCTATACTATCTTGTAAATATGAATATGTGAAGAAGATCAATTTTTGATGGAGTTTTTGACACATATGCAGAAGTTTGGGCTTGAAAACAAAAACAATTATGTTATTATTGAATGCTGTGACAGGGATTTTTGCAGAAACTAATGCCTGTAATGTGTCTCTGGTCAAAAATGTGTTAAAATATAGTTAAAAATCATTAGTATGTTTTCTTTTATATTTTTATATTCCAGCATTTAATTAATCTTTTCAGTTTAAAGGTTTTTTACTAAATGATTTTATATACAAAATTCAATAAAAAATAATTTCACTGTGTGCTTTCTCTTCTGGCCATTATTTGTTGTTTCTTTTTACAACTTTTTCTGAAAATAATTTTTTTGTATAGAGAATAGTAATATAATTTGTTCTGGATGTACAATAGGTTATGCCATTGATGTTCTAATATCTGAGAGGTACTTGAAGTTGATATGTCTGAAACTACTGATAAATTCACTACTTACCCTTCATGAAGTCATGTTTAAAAAGCAAACAATAAGAACTCCTAATTCCAGTAAAGGGCATTATCATTCACACCATCATCCTTGACTTCTTCCTTCATTCAGTCCTCACTCCCACATAAATAGTCAATAATAACATTGTTTAGCTTCTCCTTCTTTCATCTCTCTCCTGAATCTCTTCATTTCTATCCACACAGCTGCTGATTTCAGTTAGGCCCTACCCTTTTCTCTCGTGGATTATGTAGTAGTTTCCCAAGTTGGCTCCCTGCCTTCACATTTACCACTACCTATCCATTCCTCACATTGCCAGGGATGTTTTCTAGATAACTAATCACATCATTCCCTCCATAAAACTTTCACTGGGTTTTCATTGCTTTTAGTATAAAAACCAAACTTCTTGGTATGGTATATCAGACTCTTTATGATTTGGTCCGTGATGACATCTACAGGTATATTCCCTGCTAAAACTTTATAGTTATAAAATGTACCCCCAAATTTTCATCTCTTTTAACATTTTCTGTTGGATATGTCATTGTAGATATGGATTCTTGGCCCAAAACACTTAACATTTCACTCCTCACGCTTGCCCAGGTGTCCATTTATCTATTTCTATATTTATCAGTCTGGATTACTTAACTCTGATGCCATTTTCCCACCAGAAACTGGTGTAATCTCAGGTTAGGTTTAGTCATATTTCTCAGTTCATATACATTTTCATCATTGGTCAGGACAATATTCCTTTCTTATTTTAGTTATGTATTTCCTCTATCCACTCCTATTTCCACCCTTCACCCTGGTAAGTAACTATTCTATTATATTTAATATGTATCTTTTTTGAGGGGGCAGGTGTCTTTACAAAATGTGTATTACCTAATTCTGTTTTAAAATCTTCACATTCCACCATACGGATCAAACAGTCAGAAGCTCAAAAACATAGATAATTGTATGATGTTTGGACTTCCCTGGTGGTGCAGTAGTTAAGACTCCACCTGCCAATGCAGGGGACACAGCTTCAATCCCTGGTCCAGGAAGATCCCACGTGCTGCGGAGCAGCTAAGCTGTTGCACCACAACTACTGAGCCTGCGCTCTAGAGCCCGTGAGCCACAACTACTGAGCCCATGTGCCACAACAACTGAAGCCCGCATGCCTAGAGCCCATGCTCTGCAACAAGAGAAGCCATCACAGTGAGAAGCCTGTGCACCGCAACGAAGATTAGCCCCCACTTGCTGCAACCAGAGAAAGCCCATGTGCAGCAACAAAGGCCCAACATAGACAAAAATAAATAAATAAATTAATTAATTAAAAAAAAGTATGATGTAGTAAAAAAAAATTAGGAAGGGATGAGTTTTGAGTATCTATTACCTTTGTTTCTAATGTTTAATTATAAATTTAGATAAATTTTAATAATGGTTTTAAAAAATTTATTTATTTTTGGCTGCATTGGGTCTTCATTGCTGCACGTGGGCTTTCTCTAGTTGCGGTGCATGAGCTTCTCACTGCAGTGGCTTCTCTTGTTGCAGAGCACCGGCTCTAGGTGCACGGACTCAGTAGTCGTGGCTTGCAGGCTCTAGAGCGCACGGGCTTAGTTGCTATGTGGCATGTGGGATCTTCCTGGACCAGGGATCAAACCCATGTCCCCTTCATTGGCCGGCGGATTCTTAACCACTGTGCCAGCGGGGAAGTTCCAATAATGGTTATGTTTTGCAACAGATTATATTCTTGGTTTTTTTTCCTCTTTTGGTGTACGTTTACTCTTTGAGGAATCTCATCTACCCCTAATGTTTCACCTTTCTTTTGAAACATTTCCCAAGTAATGTTCTATGCAATATCTCACGGCATTAGGTCTAGCTAGAAAAATAGTTCTATATTTAAATACATTTAGAATTTTCTGTGTGATTCATGATGTAATGTAACATTCATAATGTAAACTAAATCCTATGATAATTCTGAAGTAATGATCCTTCTCAACCATGTTTAAACTAATCCTTTCCAATACCATTGGAGTATAGATCACATCATGGTGCATTTATCAAATCTACTGAAACTGTGTATACTAGTTTGGGAAATATTGGCATAAAAGTTGATAACTTTCCAATGTATGTATCCAGTCCCTCCTGTCATGTGAACTCCAAGACTGAATTTCCAACTGTCTCTTACATACCCAGAGGTACTTCAAGATTATATAGTCCAATATTAGGCCTGTTGCTGTATCAATGACCTGAAGCCAAAGACCACCAACATACACTTATAGTTAAACAAGTTGAATTTATTACTGGTTACAGTGAGGGAAAATGCACAACATAGCAAAATGCAGAGTGTCTCACAAAGAGGATGTTAGAAAGATCTTACTGTGAGATTTTAGTTTAGTTTGAGTAATTTTGGAGAGGATCTAAGGAAGCAGGGACTAGCTCTAGATTGGGTGGTATCAGAAACAGGGAGCAGCTCTATTATTGAATATCTCAATACATTTTATGTTTAGGAGGGCTGGCTAGAGTGAGAATAAAGCTGTAATTGGTAAAGAAGTAGCAGTCATTTATTTTAGCTGAGGGAGGGGAATATTTAGTATTTTGTGAATTTCCCAATTCATCTTTTTGTCTTATTTAGTCATGGTTACAGAGTTATTGTGTTTGATATTCATGTTTGATGAGGTTGTTTATGTCTAAGAGCAGAACAACATGGCTTAACTTTTAGCATCAGAAGGACTTGTAATAACATTGGGAATAGGTGTGTATTAGAACAGGTCTCCAATATCAAGAGCTGTTTTGTCCTTTCTTAGATCCATTACAGTACTTGTTCTTTGTTTTGTATTATTTACTGGCACAACCTTAGTCATCCAAAGAAGAAGCATATGGTTAACATTCATCTCTCATCTCTCGTACTCCTGACATTTTAGAGGATTATTAATCACCAATTTTACTCCTAATTATCTATGAAATGCCTTTCAAAATTATTCCTGCATCTCTTATCTCAATATCTAGATTCAGGCCCTTATTATCTCTTACCTGAAGAGTTACAATTGCTAGCAAACAGATGTTCCTGATTCTAGTTTTATAGCTAATCATGTTATCCTCTCACTATTATCAAAGGTTTACTTCCCGAAACATAAATAAGGTCATGTCCTTCCTCCATTTTACAACCTTAAATGGCTCAGTTTGTCTATACATTTTCTTATGCATGGTATAAGTACCTATGCTGCTATTTAAGGCCCTTGACAATTTGGTATATCTTAACTTTAGATCTCACTTCACATCTAGTCCTAACTGTCATCATGTATGGTCTGTGCCCTAAAATTCATTCAGTAAATATTTATTGAAATTATTTATTACTAATTCTATAATAACTGTGACAGAGATTAAGAGTTTCTTCTATTACTTCTTTTCCTCATCTGATATTGTAAAAGAATCATTGATTTTTTTAAAGCTGGGACAACTAAAAATATATTCAGCCACCCAGGGTATAGATTCTGTGTTAGCCTCCTTTACAGATAAGCTAGCCACCTTATCGATTTCTGACCAAAGGGTTATAAATGAAAGTGGTTGGTAGCTTATGTTAAAGTGAATGTGCCTCTTGCTGTGCCTCCTTACTACTGGCTGAAATGTTGACATAATGGTAGGACCTCCAGCAATATTTAAGAACATACAGATGAAGGCTACATAAAATAATGATGAAGTCAAAATTTGGAAGGAGTTTGGGTCCCTGATTACTTCATTGAACTGTCATACCAAGACTGGGCTATTCCTTGGGTGAAAAGAAATATAAGACAAAACGTGTGCTTGAGCCACTTAAATTTGGATGTTTTGAAACATTGGGGTGAACTTAATTTCCTCTGATATAATAATAATGGTAACTGTATTTTTAAAAATTTCGTTTGATTTAGCTACCCATTTGTCACTTTCCTTCCCATACAATTATCTATCTATTCAAAAGAACTCAATGCAGTGTGGTGGGATAATATTATAAAACATCAAAATTACATAATATAAAAAAAAGAATATCTGCCTCCTTTCCCCGCCTCCCATAATACTTTCATCTGAACCCTGAAAGCTTCTTCCCTTCTCAGTCAAAAGGACAAAAATTACCCAGAGAAAAGCATAAAGGCTACAGAAAGTATTAAGAAAACAAACAAACAGAAGAATTAAAAAAAACAGCCACTGGCCAAAGCAGAATTTAGAAATCTTAGAATATGCACACCCCATGTTAATTTTCTTGCTTAGATAAACTGAGTAGAGTGCATGGGCAGAGGAGGGAAAAAGTTGAGAGAACCATGGGGTAAAAGAGAATGTGCTGGAGAAACTAAGAACCTCTGCTGAAGTTTCAGAAAACTGTATTTCTTGATTACCAAAAGCTAGCTTTTGCCTATGGAATATTAGGTTTCAATTAAAACTTGACTGTGCCAGTGTCACATCTCCATCCAATACATCCTTTAAAGGCAGCCCTCTTTCTGATGGCTCAGGACGATTGAAAGCCTCTACAAATGTATATGAGAGACCTGGACCCTGAGGTTCGATTTTTAATGTGAAAAGAATCCTTGCCTCTAGGCAGGAAAATAAGATGGAAGAAGAACAAAGGTTAATATACAAAATGGATGCCACAAGGTCCTATATATTTTTTAGGGATGAGCCATGAGTTAAAATCTAAAATTATAGTGCTAATATACAGGGAGAAATACAGTAATTTTGATGCTTTAAAAGTCCATAACATAACATATTCTCATTGTTTAGAAGGATAATTAACACTGATACTAAGATCACAGAAAACCAACCTCAACTATATCCTCCTCCCTGAAGCCATCATGTCAATGAAGACATTGTGAAAATTTTT
Organism: Lagenorhynchus albirostris; assembly: GCF_949774975.1. Taxonomy (NCBI): domain Eukaryota; kingdom Metazoa; phylum Chordata; class Mammalia; order Artiodactyla; family Delphinidae; genus Lagenorhynchus; species Lagenorhynchus albirostris. The sequence continues at coordinate 100,180,126 of NC_083097.1, read as the reverse complement.
ATAGTCAACACTGTCATTTTTCCTGTTGTTTACTATTTATTTGTCCTTAAAAGAATGCTTATATTTTGTGTTCTACAACTGAAGGGTATCCAAAGTTTTGATTCACCAAAGTGTTGTTTCAAAATATTGAAGATCAAGTTAAAAAAAAAAAGTGGAGGGCAGGGTGGTTCATCTCCCAACCCTGAGAGACTAACATGATCTGGGATTACTTTCTGCTGTAAACAACTAGAAAGCTGTATGAAATGTATGGAAATGTATGGAATTGGACAATAGGCAGCACAGGCCTGTAATCACTGAAAGAAAGCAAACAAATGAATATAGACCTATTTAAGATGTTCTTCTACAATGGAATATTACTCAGCCATAAAAAGGAATGAAATTGGGTCATTTGTAGAGACGTGGGTGAATCCAGAGAGTGTCATACAGAGTGAAGTTAAGTCAGAAAGAGAAAAACAAATATCGTATATTAACGCATATATGTGGAACCTAGAAAAATGGTACAGATGAACCAGTTTACAGGGCAGAAATTGAGACAGAGATGTAGAGAAGAGACGTATGGGCACCAAAGGGGGAAAGTGGCTGGGGGGGTGGTGGCGTGATGAATTGGGAGATTGGGATTGACATGTATACACAAATATGTATAAAATGGATAACTAGGGCTTCCCTGGTGGCGCAGTGGTTGAGAATCCGCCTGCCAATGCAGGGGACACGGGTTCGTGCCCCGGTCTGGGAAGATCCCAGATGCCGCAGAGCGACTAGGCCCATGAGCCATGGCCGCTGAGCCTGCGCGTGCTGAGCCTGTGCTCCACAACGGAAGGGGCCGTAACAGTGAGAGAGGCCCACGTACCGCAAAAAAAAAAAAAAAAAAAAAAAAAAAAAATTGGATAACTAATAAGAACCTGCTGTATAAAAAAATAAATAAAATTCGAAAATTAAAAAAAAGATATTCTTCTATGCTCTCAGTCAGTATTAATTATACTTCTAAACAAGATATATATTGTTATGAATATTTTGAGTTTTAAAATTATTTTATTGTTTTTTTAAGTACTAAAACCACCTCTAAATACCATAGTATCATTTAATCTGTCCCCTAACCCCTATATTTTTTGTGATGTAGTACTTAGATCTGGAGGCTAAATAGGATTTTGATTTTTTTTAAAAAATAAAGACACTTCATTTGTAATAATGTGTACCTCCATGAGAAGGCATGGATATTTGTCTCCTGTGACTTAATGTAGCTATTGTCATCATTGTTTAGCTCAATTCATTTCTTAATGGCTACAAAATGGTGATATTTTAATTCCATCGTTTGTTTATTTAGGAGTTTTCTTACTTCTATAAAGAGAAACTTTTTCCTTTTCAATTATTTGATTATCTTAAAGAGCAATAGTATAAATAGTGTTCTTTCAGTGGAGACAGGTCAGCAAGTTTGAACAAAACTAGATAATTAAGAATCATGCAAAGGTTTTAAAATAAACTTTATTTTTTGTGAGAATGCTAAATGTGTCTGCTGCTAGTAGTAGGTCAATCTAAGTACTGACAGAAGTAGTTTAAAACATGTCAATTTTGATTAGAATTTTGACAATTTTCTAGCCTTAAATGATTTTATGTCCATCCAGCATAGAATACTGTATCTAAACAGAAATGGGAAAAACGGACTCATGAACTTGGCAGAATGATGAATCATTCATCCGTAATATTTTTGTGTCAAAAAAAAAGCTCAAAGCTATAGTTATAGATTTTGATTTTACCTTGTAGTTAAGATTTTTACAAGATAGCTTTCATAACAAAGTAAAGAAATGACATTTCCCTTTAGGATAAATGTGACTTTTTTTTTCAGTTTTCAAGAAGTGAACTTTAAATTTTCATTTTTCATATTTTAAACAAGAAAACCTCATAATATTAATATTTTTAAATGTAGGAATCAATTGCAGTGTTGTATGATTTTATATTCTTAATGAAAAGTTATCTCTGCATGGATCCACTGATCAGAGAAATTTTATACCCTAAATGTATTGGAACATGATACCAAAAATAAAAACGCATTTATGAAATGGTTCTTAATTTTTTATTTGAGCAACAGTTTCCTATGGTCAGGCATATTTAGTATATTTACTAGGGCTTAAGCCCATTCTTCATTGGCTTTGCAGTGAGGTTTTCAGGATAGCACCCCTCTGATGCCATAGCCAAAAAAATTGGGTCATCACTGCTTGTAGAGTAAAGGAGCCATGTGAGTACCTAGGTTAATGCAAGCAAAGGTATTGGAATAACATTAAGTTTTGTTCAGTTCAACTCTGCAGCTATTCTAAGAAAGTGAAGACTTTGCTTCCAGTTTTGTTGACTCCATAATATATCAGAGTACATAATAGTAATAGGCTCATAATTACAATGTTATGGCTCTTAAAATTATTAATCAAAAATATTGAGATAATACATCAGAACTATTCTTTTCTAGCTATTTGAATATTTTAACTTATTATTGAATACTACATTTTTTTCAAGTGAGTGTCTTATAATGTATTAATCTTGTATATCTCTCTTGATTTCCATGCTTCCCTCCTGGTAATTTGCATTCTTTGATTTTAATGTTTGGGCTAGCAGTAGACAGGCAGGGAATGATCAGATTTTAGTTCAATATTTAAAAGCTACTTAGCAATCCACACACATTTCCTGATTCTAAAATCCAAATTGTCACCATACAAGTTTACATTTGTATTCAACCTCATGTTACAAAAGCAATCCATTATATTTCCCTTATTCCAAGCTGTCTCAACTTCCATTAAATCCTCAACTTTCATTACTTTCTGAATAGTGACTGGCTCCAGGATCATCCCAGAAACCTGAAACTGTCGTGAATTTTTCTATTTATCTTGCTTTTTGCATCAATTGCTGCAGCCTGTTGGTCCTTTTACTTAAACACATCTCATTTCTCTCCATGCTTCTCCATCCCCTTGAAACAATCCTCTTAGCTGGACTTTCTGTTTCTGGAATAAAGCCATCCAAACCAAAGCTCTATCATGCATCCAGAGTAATCTTTGTAGCGAGGATATGTTATCATATCACTTCCCTCTGTACAATTTTTCAGTGGTTCCCCACTGCTTACAGAATAAATTTTAAATCCTTTCCACATAGCATATAACATCTTGCCTTTCTCTGAAGCTTTAACTTTTAGGACTCCCACCTGTGCACTTGTAATATACCACAAATGCTCAACTAATTGTAATCCCTGGAACATCTGAGACTCACAAAGCTCTGAGTCTTTGCTCAGGCTGTTCCCACTGCTTGGAAATCCCTTCCTCACCCGTCTGCCTAATAAATATCTACTCTTTCTACATGCTTTTTGGCAATATGCCTACAACTCCTTCTCCCCTTCCATCATTCAGAACTTTATCAGCTCAGTTAGTCTCTGAGACCACCAAGACTATTCCCACCGCAATTTTGATTTTTGTGTATTCCAGTCCCCGCTGGAAGCCCCAGACTCTCATAACCACCACACTATTTTTCATGTATGTTTTTCAGGTACCGGTTATTTTTCTTCTCCTATGGCCCTTGTGACTCTGAGCCTGAAATTGAAATAAATGGCCTTTTTGTTTCTCTCTGTTATATTCAGAACACTGTCTTTCCCTCTTTCCAAAAAGCCTCCAGCATTGAAGCTTCTGCCATCAGACTGTGTCACTCATTATTATTTCTGTTAGCTACACACAGGCCAGTCTCTCCCATTTCTTGAATACTTAAGTACTGGTTCACTGTCACACTCCAGTACAACAAACACAAAATTTGATGATTTCAGTATCCACATAGATTCAAGTAGATGGACCTTCCACTTCCTTGTCCTGGTTTCTCAATTCTTTGACTTTCCTTTATTAACCATATTTTTCATCTTAAAACAGGCAACTCTCATGTTCTTACTCTAAACTAGTCATAACCAACAATTGTACTTCTTCATCCATCATTTCATGTTTAAGTATACTGCTTTCTTTTCCTTTCCAGCGTTTTATTATAAAAAGTTTTCAAACATACAGAAAAGTTGAAAGAATTTTTACAGTAAATATCTGTATACCCACCACCTAGATTCTATCATTAACATTTTACTGTATTTGCTATACAACATTATCTATCTATCTATCTATCTATCTATCTATCTATCTATCCATCCCTCTCTCCGTCATTATTTCATCTTATTTTAAGTGCATTTCAAAGTAAATTGCAGACATGAGTAAAACTACTTTAGTACCTTAGAATAAATATCATTAACTATAGTTTAATATTTGTTTACAATAATAGTGATTCACACACACACGTAATTATTTGCATCCTGCTCCTGCTTTACCATTGAACTGTGATCTCCCTGAGGGCATGCACAATGATCCACTTATATTTGTATTGGCTAGCACAGGAAAATTTAATAGGTGGTAAATAAATGCTAGTTGAATGAATGAAGGTCTCTCCTCACAGTAATACCAATCTAGTCAGTTAAGATAATAGGATAAATCCCACTGGATGACTCAAATCCAGAATTAGGTTATCTTGACAAATCAGGCAGAGAACATTGCCAAGATATCAGGACACTTAAGACTGAGTTCATAGACAAGTTGGGCTCTTTCTTGAACCGCTTTTCTTACATTTCATTACATCCTGAAGAAGTGACAAAATTGAAATTTATTGCATGAACAAAAGGCATAATGCTTAATTGCTTTCTTCAGAAAGGCATGCTTATCACTGTCATCACATTTACTTTCTATTATGGCTAAGTAGAGACTAATATTTTTATTATTAGATTAGTATGTCTAGAATAATTATGGTTATAGCCTCTTAATATAGAATTACTTCCAGACTGCTTTTTACCTTTGAGCTTGGTTAAGCAAGACTATATCATATATAGCAGAAAGACACCATTAACGAATAAAATGTTTACATCAAATCTTCTTAGGTTACATGGATCAGGCATTTAATAAACAGGTTGCAATCTGACTTGGCTTCATACATCTTGTTGATTTTCCATGGTTGCCTATAGTGTAAGTTATACTGATGTCATCATGTTAATCAGAAAATTAAGACTGTGCAATATACCATACTTTCAACAATGTAATTGGATGATTTATCCCTCCTGCTAAGGGAATCAGTAAGCATACTTACAGAACAGATGCAAAGAAAGAGAAATGTGTGAGATGCTCTGACAGGATGACACCATCCACAATACTAAACAAGAAGCATGTGTCATAAATGTGAACCTTATATAATAGAATAACACCTTTCAAAACACAAGTGTGATCATAAAACCATCTGCTTCATAATCAGCTTCTCAAGTACATCTGGTATTGCTATATGCTCACTAAATTGTTCCTAAATGCATTTTTTAAACATAAAATGATTACAGATAGTCTGTGGGATGAGAGACTAAATGTCCAGATGGCTTCCTTTAGTACCTTTACTAATTTCATCATTGTATTTCTTAATTAAGCTCTCTCAGTAAGCATGTAACTGTTACAATTAAAAACGCACATTGATTAAATGAGTGTTTGAAAGACTCAGGTAAGTGGTGGTTTCAATTTAGCTGTGTAAGTTGAGTACAATTTTATTTCTACTCAATTATTTCTATTAAAATAAAAGAAAATACAACATCACTAGAGTCCTTATTTCAATCATAGTATCATATACAGTATGACTGTATTGTTAGAAGTAGCCAAGCTTAAAATGATAAATTAATGTAGAGCAGAAAAGTGGTTCTGGCTTTAAACATTTTTAAGAAGACAGTTAAAAACTTAGTCTAAACTCAGAAGACACCCTTAGCTTTTATTATTGACATCAGATAATTTGTTATTATATCTTTTTAAGAATAACGTTTGAGTCAGAAATAATTATTTCCTGGTTGATCAGTATTTCACAGGCAAAGGTCTTCTTTATACTTGCTGAAGAAAAACTGCAAAGAATCTATGCCTGTTAGGAGGTTATTTTAATAATCATGTGGACTACTGTTTTTATCATATCTTTTCTGTGAGAGTTTGAACTGTTTCCTGGATTAGGATTCTAGGATTTACTTTTGTATGTGTGTCTCTCTCCCGTCAATATTGTTGTTTTCAGTACAATTGTTTATTTTTTCTCCTGTCCTGGGAAGAAAGGCAGAAGTGTTTCTACTAGGGTGTTTTAACCATTTTTAAAATAAACATTTAAGAATATTTAATTTTTTATCTGGTGTCAAAGATGATCATATAGGAAGACCCTCAACTCACTTCTTCCTATGGACACACCTAATCTACACCTACATATAAAGCAATTCCACATAAAGAGTAAATGAAGGCTGATTGAACAGCTTCTGAACAAATGATAGAGGGACCACATAGAGACAGATAGAAGAGATGGAAACATGGAATTGATGGGAACCCCCACTCCTGATGTAGTGACCTGCAGTAAGAGGAGGTAATAGTAAGGGGCCTACATGCAGACTTGCCTGTTCTGGGGTACAGTGAAAAAAACAGTGGTTTAAAGGGTACCAAACTACACTTGAAGGAAATCCATTAACTGACCCTAGAGAGTCTTCCAAATGGGCCAGGAATTATTGGAACTCTCTCCAGGGTCTGAGGCACCAAGAGTGCCATTTTTTGCACTCCCCATCCACCTTGATAGTGCAGCTAGGAACATGGTCCATGCACTCTAGCCAGCCTGCTAGAACTGCCCCATCACATCCCAGGCCCCTTGCTTACACCAGCTCCAGCCACATCCCTACAACCCAAGGCCACCCCAGCCCATGCCTGCTCCAACCCCAGTCATCCTGAGGTGGCCTTGGTGCAGAGCACCCTGGGACACACTCATCCTGTGCCTGCTCCAGCTACAGCCATCCCACCAGGGTGGCCTTGGAGCACAAGGCTGCAGGACCTCCTGGCACACACCTGCTCCAGCTCAAGCTGTCCCACTGGGTTGGCTCTGGTGCAGCATGCCCTGGGACCCCCTTGACCCACACTTGCTCCAGCCCCAGCTGGCCTGCCAAAGCTTCTTGGTACATGCAGACTACACATGGGATGTTCTTACTCTAAGCCCAGTCTTTAAGACCAGGTGAGGTACCTGTTTTGCTTAATTCATAGAAACAAACACAGAAAGTCAAACAAAATAGACATAAGAATACATTCAAAACAAAAGAACAAGATATGATCACAGAAAAATCACTGATGAAATGGAGATAAGTAATTTATCTGATTGAGAGTTCAAGGTAATGATCATAAAGAAGCTTATCGAACACAGGAGAAGAATGGAGGAACACAGTGAGAATGTCAACAAAACATTAGAAAATATGAGAAAGAACTAATCAGAGATGAAGACTATAACTGAATGAAAAATACACGAGAAGGAATCAACAGCAGATTAGATGATAAGAACAGATAAGCGATCTAGAAGACAGAATAATGGAAATCACCCAATCATAACAGCAAAAAGAAAAAAGAATTTTAAAAAATGAGGATAGTTTAAGGGAGCTCTGGGATAACATGAAGCATATCAACATTTGCATTATAGGGGTCCCAGAAGAAGAGAGAGAGAGAAAGGGGCAGAAAAAATATTTAAATAAATAATGGCTGAAAACTTCCCTAATCTGGGGAAGGAAACAGATATCTAGGTGTAGGAAGAACAGAAAGTCCCAAACAAGATGAACCCAAAGAGATCCACATCAAGATATACCATAATTAAAATGGCAAATGTTAAGATTATTAGAGTGGGAAGAAGGGTACTAGGTACCAAGAAATTCAGGTAGCCTCTAGAAACTGGGAAGATGGAATGTTCTGGGGGAGATTAAGATGGCAGAGTAGGAGGATGTGAAACTCACCTCCCTCCAGGATCACATGAAAAGTACATCTATATGTGGAACAATTCTCACTGAAAACTAACAGGAGACTTGCAGAAAGACTCCTGTACAACCAAGGCTGTAAGAAAGATCCATGTGGATTTGGGTAGGAAGAGAAGAGAAGCAATCAGGTCGGGACCTTTGCCCCTGTGAGGGGACTCAGAGGAAAAGGGAGATTACACAGGTGGAGATCCTCCCTGGGAAGTGGGTGGTTCAAGCCACATATTGGGTGTCCAAGCTCTGGGGCCCAACACAGGGAATACAAGCCCCCTTCGTTGTTTGGAAGGCTGATGAGGCTAGCAGGAGGGCTGTGGGAAGCCGGAACTCTGCTCGTAAGGAGGACACATTTTCTTGCTCCCAAAACAGGGCAGAGAGGTTGGATTGAAAACTGCACCAGTGGCTGGAAAATTACCTATGATTGTCCTAGTGTGTGCTACAGCCTGAGCCAAGCGAATGGTCCAGCCTGAAGCTTCACGAAACAACTCCACACTGGGGCAAGGGCTTGGCTGTGAGACACAGAGGCAGCTCAGAGCCAAAGCTGCATCTCAGCAGGGTGGGGCAGCCATTACTGGCACTTACAAAAGCAGTGCATCAGAAGTAGTCCAGATCTAGACCCAGGCTGGACTGCTGCAGCCTGTGCCTGGACACACACCAAATGACCACACCACACACTTTTGCTCCAGCACTGTTCTCCTTCTGGATGAGGATGCAGGTGCTAGGAGGGGGGAGAGCACACAACTAAAGAGAATGGAGCCAGGTTGGACATGATCCTCAGGGCTTCTACTCATGCAAGTTGGGACCTGCCTCTGCCCCTGATAAGGTGGTGACAGCCATGGATCTGATGGGTAGCCCCAGCTCATAGCTAGCTCCAGTGTTAGCCCCTCCATTTCCAGCCCCACCTCTCACCAAGTGATAGCTGGCAGCACACCCAGAGAAAAGATGCGACTTGTGTTCACATCAATTCCAGTTCTCCCACCAAAGCACTGGGCATATGCAGACTATACAGGGATGCTCCCATATGAGGAAGCCATTCAAGACCACCAGAGATAATTGTTTCACTTAATTTCATAGATACAGAAAAAGTTAAGCAAAATGACAAGACAAAGGAATTTCTTTCAATAGGTAGGAAGAAGGTTTCTTTCAATAGAAAGAACAAGAGAAAATCCCTGAAAAAACAGCTAATGAAACAGAAAGAAATAATTTACCAGATAAAGAATTCAAAGCATTAGTAATAAGAATGCTAACTGAATTAGGAAAAAATAGATGAAAATAGTGAAAATTTTAATAAGAAACTAGAAAATATTTAAAAAGCAATCAAAACTGAAGAGTAAAATTACTGAAAAGAAAAAACACACTAGGAGGAATTAATAGCAGACTAGGTAATACATAAGAACACATAAATGATCTGGAAGATAAAATAATGAAAATCACCCAATCAGAAGAGAAAAAAGAAAAAAAATAATAAAAAAAGTTTAAAGGATCTCTGGGATAACTTCAAGCATACCAACATTCCCATTATAAGGGTACCAGAAGAAGAAGAGGGAGAGGAGAGGGTTGAAAATGTATTTGATAAAATTATGACTAAAATCTTACCAAACCTGAAGAAAGAAACAGATATCCAGGTACAAGAAGCAGAGGGTCCCAGACAAGATGAACACAGACCCACATCAAGATATATCATAATTAGACAAAAGTTAAGGGTAAAGAGAACTCTAAAGGCAGCAAGAAAAAAACAATCATATGCAAGGGACTCCCTATAAGGCTACAAGCTAATTTCTCTGCAGAAACTTTGCAGGTCAGAAGGGAATGGTATAATATATTCAAACTGCTGAAAGAGAAAAACCTGCAACATAGGATACTCTACCCAGGATTATATTTAGAATTGAAGGAGAGATAAGGAACTTCTTAGACAAGGAAAAACTAAAAGAGTTCATCAGTACTAAACCTAAAAGAAATGATAATGGATCTTCTCGAAGTGGAAAATAGAAGGCAATAAAAAGAGGTAAGAAACTAGAGGAAAGGAAAAATCCCACTAGTAAATGTAAATATATAGTAAATGCAGAGGATAAACCACTTAAATAAGCTAGTATGAAGATTAAAAGACAAAAACTTGTAAAAGCAACAATGACTACAATAAACAGTTAAGGAATAAACATGAAGATTTAAAATATGACATCAAAAACCAAAATGTGGAAGAGAGGAATGAAAATGTAGAGCTTTTAGAATGAATTTGAACTTAAAGGAAAACCTACTTAAAACAAGTAGATATAGTTATAGGTCAACATTTAAGAACCCCATGTTAACCACAAATCACAAACCTATCATGCAATAGATGGGCGAAAGCTAGAGAGAAAGGAATGCAAGCATAAGACTAGAGAAAATTATCAAACCACAAGGGAAGAAACAAAAATTAGATGAAGAGAACAGAAAAGAACTTTAAAAACAGCTGGAAAATAAGTACTAAAATGGCAATAAGTACATACTTATCAATAATTACTTTAAATGTCAATATACTAAATCCTCTAATCAAAAAACAGAGGGTGGCTGATTGCATAAAAAAAACAAACAAAAAAACAGAACTCATCTATATGCTGCTTAAAAGAGACTCACTTTACAGAGAAACACACAGACTGAAAGTAAAGAGATGGAGAAAGATAGTAATGTGAATGGAAACGACAAGAAAGGGAAGATAGCAATACTCATATCAGACAAAACTATAAAAAAGACAAAGAAGGGAATTAAATAGTGATAAAGGGATCAATAAAAGAAGAGAATATAACACTCATTAACATATACGCACTCAATAAAGGAACACCTAAATATATAAAGCAAATACTTTCAGACATAAAGGGGAAAATTGACAGTAATACAATAATGGTAAGGGACTTTAACACCCCTCTTATATCAATTGACAGATCATCCAGACAAAATCAAAAAGTTAACAGGGGTCTAAAATAAAACAATAGATCAATTGGACTTAATAGATATCTATAGGATATTTCATCCAAAAAAAAAAAAAAAGCAGAATACACATTTTTTGAAGTGTACATGGAACATTGTCCACAATAGCTCACATGTTAGGCCATAAATCAAGTCTCAGTAAATTTAAGAATATGGAGATCATGTCAAGCATCTTTTCTAATCTCAACAGTATGAAACTAGAAATCTATTACAAGTAGAAAACTGGAGAAAAATCACAAATATGTGGAGACTAAACAACATGCTACTAAATAGCCAATGGGTCAATCAAGAAATCAAAACAGAAATCAAAAACTACCTTGAGACAAATGAAAATGGACAAACAACTTTCCAAAATTTATGGGATGTAGCAAAAGCAGTTCTAAGAGAGAAGTTCATAGCAATGCAGGCCTACTTCAAAAAATAAGAAAAATCTCTTGGGCCTTCCCTGGTGGCACAGTAGTTGAGAGTCTGCCTGCCAATGCAGGGGACACAGGTTCATGCCCCGGTCTGGGAAGATCCCACATGCCGTGGAGCGGCTGGGCCCGTGAGCCATGGCCACTGGGCCTACGCGTCCGGAGCCTGTGCTCCACAACGGGAGAGGCCACAACAGTGAGAGACCCACGTACTGCAAACAAAACAAAAAAAAAGACAAAACAAAACAAAAAAAGAAAAATCTCAAATAAACAATCTAACTTTACACTTACAGAAACTAGAAATAGATTTTTTTAAAGCCTATAATTAGTAGAAGGAAAGACATAATAAAGATCAGAGTAGAATTAAATAAGATAGAGACCAAAAAAAAATCAATGAAACCAAGAGCTAGTTCTTTGAAAAGATAAAGAAAATTTACAGACCTTTAACCAGATTCATTAAGAAAAATAGAGAAAGGACTCAAATAAAGAAAATCAGAAATGAAAGAAGAGAAGTTACAACCAATACCACAGAAATAAAAAAAACTATGAGATTACCATGACCAATTATGCACCAACAAATTGGACAACCTAGAAGAAAAGGAAATTTGTAGGAACATACAATCTTCCAAGACTGAATCGGGAAGAAATAGAAAACCTAAACAGACCAATAACTAGAAATGAAACTGAATCAGTAATCAAAAAACTTTCAACCAACAAAAGCCCAGGATCAGAGGGTTTCACAGGCCAATTCTGCCAAAATTCAACATCCATTTATGATAAAAAAAAACTCTCATGTGTGGGTATAGAGGGATGATATCTCAACATAATAAAGTCCATTTATGATCATCTGACAGCTAATTTCATACCCAATGGTGCAAGGCTGAAATTATTGCCTCCAAGATCAGGAACAAGACAAGAATGTCCACTCTCACCACTTCTATTCAAAATAGTATTGGAAGTCCTAGCCACAGAAATCAGAGAAGAAAGAGAACTAAAAGGAATCCAAATTGAGAAGAAAATAGTAAAATTGTTGCTGTTTGCAGATGACATGATATTATACATAGAAAATCCTAAAGATGCCACCAAAAAACTACTGAAGCTCATCAAAGAATTTGGTAAATTTGCAGGATACAAAATTAATACACAGAAATCTGTTGCTTTTTTATACACTAATAATGAACAATCCAAATGAGAAATTAAGAGAAAAATCCCATTTACAATTGCGTCAAAAAGAATTAAATACCTAGTAATAAATCTAGCTAAGTAGGTAAAAGACCTGTATGCAGAAAACTATAAAACACTGATGAGGGCTTCCCTGGTGGCGCGGTGGTTGAGAGTCCGCCTGCCGATGCAGGGGACACGGGTTCGTGCCCCGGTCAGGGAGGATCCCACATGCCGCGGAGTGGCTGGGCCCGTGAGCCATGGCCGCTGAGCCTGTGCGTCCGGAGCCTGTGCTCCGCAACGGGAGAGGCCACAGCAGCGAGAGGCCCGCGTACTGCAAAAACAAAACAAAACAAAACAAAACAAAACAAAACAAAAAAAAAAACACTGATGAAAGAAACTGAAGGTGACACAAACAGATGGAAAGATATACTGAATTCATGGATTGGAAGAGTTAAAGTGTAAAATTACCATACTACAAAAGTCAATCTACAGATTCAATACAATCCCTATCAAAATACCAATATAATTTTTCATAGAACTAGAATAAATAATTCTAAAATTTGTATGGAAACACAAAGGATTTCAAATAGTCAAAACAATTTTGAGAAAGAACAGAGCTGGAGGAATCATGCTCTGTAACCTCAGACTATACTACCAAACTACTGTAATCATAACAGCATGGTACAGGCACAAAAATAGACTCATAGATCAATGGAACAGGATAGAGAGCCCAGAAATAAACCCACACACTTATGGTCAATTGATCTATGACAAAGGAAGCAAGAATATACAATGAAGAAAAGACAGTCACTTCAATAAATGGTGCTGGGAAAACTGGACAGCCTGATGTAAAAGAATGAGTTTAGAACATTTGCTCATGCCTTATACAAAAATAAAATCAAAATTGATTAAAGACCTAAATGTAAAACCTGAAACCATAAAATTCGTAGAAGAGAACATAGGCAAAACACTCTGACATAAATTGTAGCAAGCTTTTTTTTTTTGTTTGTGCTTCCTAAAGCAAAAGAAAAAAACACAAGAATAAACTAATGTGCTGCTGGATTCTGTTTGCTAGTATTTTATTGAGGATTTTTGCATCTATGTTCATCAGTGATACTGGGCTGTAGTATTCTTTTTTCATGACCTCTTTCTCTGGTTTTGGTATCAGGGTGATGGTGGCCTTGTAGAATGAGTTTGGGAGTGTTCCTCCCTCTGCTATATTTTGGAAGAGTTTGAGAAGGATAGGTGTTAACTCTTCTCTAAATGTTTTATAGAATTCACCTATGAAGCCATCTGGTCCAGGGCTTTTGTTTGTTGGAAGATTTTTAATCACAGTTTCAATTTCAGTGCTTGTGATTGGTCTGTTCATATTTTCTATTTCTTCCTGGTTTAGTCCTGGCACGTTGTGCATTTCTAAGAATTTGTCCATTTCTTCCAGGTTGTCCATTTTATTGGCATAGAGTTGCTTGTAGTAATCGCTCATGATCTTTTGTCTTTCTGCAGTGTCAGTTGTTACTTCTCCTTTTTCATTTCTAATTCTATTGATTTGAGTCTTCTCTCTTTTTTTCTTGATGAGTCTGGCTAATGGTTTATCAATTTTGTTTATCTTCTCAGAGAACCAGCTTTTAGTTTTATTGATCTTTGCTACTGTTTCCTTCATTTCTTTTACATTTATTTCTGATCTGATCTTTATGATTTCCTTCTGCTAACTTTGGGGTTTTTTTGTTCTTTCTCTAATTGCTTTAGGTGTAAGTTTCAGTTGTTAATTGAAATTTTTCTTGTTTCCTGAGATAAGATTGTATTGCTATAAACTTCCCTCTTAAAAGTGCTTTTTCTGCATTCCATAGATTTGGGTCATTGTGTTTTCATTGTCATTTGTTTCTAGGTATTTTTTGATTACCTCTTTGATTTCTTCAGTGACCTATTGGTTATTTAGTAGTATATTGTTTAGCCTCCATGTGTTTGTATGTTTTATAGATTTTTTTCCTGTAATTGATATCTAGTCTCATTGCATTGTAGTTGGAAAAGGTACTAGACATGATTTCAATTTAAAATGACTATACTACCCAAAGCAATCTACAGATTCAATGCAATCCCGATCAAACTACCACTGGCATTTTTCACAGAAAAACAAAAAATTTCACAGTTTGTATGGAAACACAAAAGACCCCAAATAGCCAAAGCAATCTTAAGCAAGAAAAATGGAGCTGGAGGAATCAGGCTCCCTAACTTCAGACTATACTACAAAGCTACAGTAATCAAGACAGTATGGTACTGGCACAAAAACAGAAACATAGATCAGTGGAAGAGGATAGAGAGCCCAGAGATCAACCCATGTACATATGGTTACCTTACCTTTGATAAAGGAGGCAAGAATATACAATGGAGAAAAGACAGCCTCTTCAATAAGTAGTGCTGGGAAAACTGGACAGCTACATGTAAAAGAATGAAATTAGAACACTCCCTAACACCATACACAAAAATAAACTCAAAATGGATTAAAGACCTAAATGTAAGGCCAGGCACTATAAAACTCTTAGAGGAAAACATAGGCAGAACACTCTATGACATAAATCACAGCAAGATCCTTTTTGACCCGCCTCCTAGAGAAATGGAAATAAAAACAAAAATAAACAAATGGGACCTAATAAAACTTAAAAGCTTTTGCACAGCAAAGGAAGCCATAAACAAGATGAAAAAACAATGCTCAGAATTGGAGAAAATGTTTGCAAATGAAGCAACTGATTAATCTCTAAACTCTACAAGCAGTTCATGCAGCTCAGTATCAAAAAAGCAAACAACCTATCCAAAAATGGGTAGAAAACCTAAATAGACATTTCTCCAAAGAAGATATACAGATTGTTGAAGATATCAACAAACACATGAAAGGATGCTCAACATCACTAATCATTAGGGAAATGCAAATCAAAACTACAATGAGGTGTCACCTCACACCAGTCAGAATGGCCATCATCAAAAAATCTACAAACAATAAATGCTGGAGAGAGTGTGCAGAAAAGGGAACAGTCTTGCACTGTTGGTGGGAATATAAATTAATACAGCCACTATGGAGAACAGTATGGAGGTTCCTTAAAAAACTAAAAATATAACTATCATATGACCCAACATTCCCACTACTGGGCATATACCCTGAGAAAACCATAATTCAAAAAGAGACATGTACCACAGTGTTCATTGCAGCACTACTTACAATAGCCAGGACATGGATGCAACCTACGTGTCCATCGACAGATGAATGGATGAAGAAGAAGTGGCACATATAAACAATGGAATATTACTCAGTCATAAAGAGAAATGAAATTGAGTTATTTGTAGTGAAGTGGATGGACCTAGAGTCTGTCATACAGAGTGCAGTAAGTCAGAAAGAGAAAAACAAATACCATATGCTAACACAAATATATGGAATCAAAAATAAAAAAATTGTTCTGAAGAACCTAGGGGCAGGACAGGAATAAAGATGCAGACATAGTGAATGGACTTGAGGACATGGGGAGGGCAAAGTGTAAGCTGGGACGAAGGGAGGGAGTGGCATTGACATATATACACTACCAAATGTAAAATAGATAGCTAGTGGGAAGCAGCTGCACAGCACAGGGAGAGCAGTTCCATGCTTTGTGACCACCTAGAGGGGTGGGATAGGGAGAGTGGGCGGGAGGCTCAAGAGGGAGAGAATATATGTATACATATAGCTGATTCGCTTTGTTTTATAGCAGAAACTAACACAATATTGTGAAGCAATTATACTCCAATAAACATGTAAAAATAAATAAATAAATAAATAAACTAATGATACCTAATTAAACTTATAAGCTTTTGCACAGCAAAGGAAACCATTGACAAAAATGAAAAGACAAACTACTGAATGGGTAAAAATATTTGCAAATGATATGATGGATAAGGGGTTAATATCCCAAATATAAAAACATTCCATACAACTCAATTTAAAAATAACCTATTAAAAAATGGGCGGAAGACCTGAATAGGTATTTTTCTGAAGAAGACATACAGATGGCCGACAGGCACCTGAAAAGATGCTCAACATTGTTAATCATCAGAGAAATGCAAATCAAGACTAGAATGAGTTATTACCTCACATCTCTCAGAAAGGTTATCATCTAAAAGTCTACAAATAATAGAAGTTGTCAAGGATGTGGAGAAAAGTAACCCTGTACACTGTTGGTAGCAATGTAAATTTGTGCAGTCTTGTGGAAAACAGTATAAAGTTTACCCAAAATACTAAAAATAGAACAGTCATATCATCCAGCAATTCCACTCCTGGGTATACTTCCAAAGAAAATGAAAACACTAATTTGAAAATATACAAACACCCCAATGTTCATGCAGCACTATTTATAATAGCTGAGATATGGAAACAACCTAAGTGTCCATCAAGAGATGAATGGATAAGAGGATGTGGTATATATACACAATGGAATATTACTCGGCCATAAAAAAAGAATGAAACGGTGCCAGTTGCAAAAATATGGATGGATCTAGAGGGTATTATCCTTAGTGAAATAATTCAGACAGAGAAGAAAAATACTGTATGTTATTGCTTATATGTGGAATATAAAGTATAACACATGTGAATGAATATAACAAAACAGAAACAGCTTTATATATAAAGAGAACAAACTAGTGGTTACCAGTGGGGAAAAGGAGGAGGGAGGGGCTAGATATAGGGGTAGGGGATTGAGGCACAAACTACTATGTATAAAATAAATAAACTACAATGTTACAAGGATATATTGTACAGCACAGGGAATATAGCCAGTAGTTTATAATAACTTCAAATGGAGTATTATTTGTAAAAATATCTAATCATTGTGTTGTACACCTGAAACTAATATATTATAAATCAACTGTACTTTGATCAAAAATAAATAAATTGAAGCCTACAGAACTTTGGTGTTCAGTCCTTCTCACTGGCCCCTCCTCTGGGAATAGTGGCAGAGAGATCAAGGTGATGGATTTCTGCTGATGACTGTTGTGTGTACATGTTGTGTTTCTCTAACAATTAGTCTTAGTGACTTTGCCTATCCCTTTGCTGTATTGAAAATGTATACATTTGTCTCACTGGACATATATTTGACTAATCTTACAAACAGACCAGTGTGCCTGAGGCTCAGCTCTCTAATTTTCCCCTCAGCTACTGTCTGTCACAATTTTTATGACAAAGCCTTTTAAAGTATAATTTGTCATTTTTGGATTACTTCCATGAAATAATTTTTAGTCAGTGCTCACCATTACCAGGAGTTGGCTAATTCTCCTTTCAGTTTTACTACATATCTTTCTATAATTTTTCTCAGTCAGTTTTATTTATTGAAGTATCATTACATACAGTAAGCTATACAAATTTTATGTGTAGAATCATGTATGTGTTATTTGCTTCTGAATTATGATACTGTTGACTTTTGGTATTGAAGCACTTGTATCTGGAAAAATTTAATGTAGTCTGTATTTACTTAATATTCATAGTATGTATAATTTAACATTTTTCCCCTAAAAAGAATGGCTCAAAGTGGAAGCTTATATCCAAAAGTAAAACAAGAGAAATAATTCACATTTAAAAAATTTTATTTTTGAGAATTAATTTTATTTAATTTCCCTCTACTAAATAAAAAAGCCACAAATTCACACAACTTGAGAGAGCTAAGAGTGGATAGAATCAAAACTTTACCTAATCTGATTTACAGAAATTATTTGTACCACTTTCGCCTTTGTACCTATTAAATGGAACCTGCTTTTTCTCACATTCGTATTATAATGTAGCATCAGGAATGGAATCTACTTTACTCCTAGTTTTCCTTTATTTTACATGGTTCCTCATATTTCTGCCTCAAATAAATTTCTACAAAGCCTTTTAAGAAGCATTTATAAATCTTTTCGGGCCCTTGGTATTTTTGTCTTTACAGAATAAAGCACACATTTGAGTGGGAGAAAAATCTGTAAATATTATACATTATTTAAAAAGCTGCAGATTTTATTTCTTTGCTTGGTTCGTAAAAGTTAATGCTTACAATGTCACATTGAATAAAACATTGGCTTTGAGATATGCCTGAAGATATTACCCTCTAATATGGAACCAAATTATTCTTTTTTTTTAAACTTCAATAACAACTATGAATTAGTTACAGTAATTTAGGTTGGCCTAATTTTGATGCTTCTTTTGAGACCATAGTCAACTTTCAATTATTTAAACATTATATCTGTTTTTCAAACTTAGGTAATTCTTATAGAGTTTTCATAAGTTTTGACTTGTCCATTTACCTCCTCTCCTATTATTTGCTTAATATGTTCTGTTAAAATGACTCTCTTAAAAAGAAAATAAAACCTAAGTAATGTTTTAGCCTTTTCCTTATAATAGTATGACAGTTTTGATGTATTAGTAATATGGTTTGATATATATATTTAATAAACACATTACAATTCAAATTAAAAATGTTTATCTGTGTACTAGCTAAACCATATCAAGTACTTAGTATTAAGTATAGCACATTTGGGGAATGACTCTATTATATTATGCATTATTACATTATGAGGGAATCAATTTGTTTAGGTATATCTCTAGCCTCTGAGTATAGTGCTATACAACTCTGCCATCTTTGTGTCTGGCAAACGTGGGGATACTAAAATCTGGTAAAAGGATCAACCAGTCTGAAGCACAGGTTTCAGTGTAAGGAGGTCTTAGACAAATATAGATAAACTACTTTAAATTTCTGTTTTAAAAAATGTATGTTACATTAAAATATAATTTAAGGCATTATGATCTGGACAAGTGGAGAATGGTCCCACAAAAATATATATTATCTTTGTGGAAATCCTGACCACAAAATCTTGCCTGCTAACAGTAGTGGCATGTTAACTGTTTGTCGGCAAAAGTAAGAGTCAGGAAAAAAGGAGATGAAGCTTCTCAAAATGGGGAAAATAACCATCTACAATATTGATAAGGAAACAATAGACCATCATGCGGTTTCCATAAGAGCTAGATTTTCATGGTGCTTCTTAATTTTCCATTTTTGTGGATTTGGAAAGAGTTAGGTTAGGTGTAGATACTGTACAAATAACTGAGGTTGTATTCTTTGGTAAGTTCTAAGTATATAGTTAGATAGAATTCAGAAGGTCTCAGGAAGATAACTGAAAACGCTTTTAATGTAAAGCAGATTAAAAAAATTGTAAATTAGAGCATCAAGGGAAGCCCATGGGAAATATTGTGTACGATTTAAGAGATTTAGGATGTATTAGACATTATCAAGTTTAGAGAATACTATGCAGAACTATGTAATGTTTGAAATGTGTTTTTGTTGAGATTTGATCTTATGAGATTGAGATTCTCTCTTCTGCTCTAAATAATGTATTGGTGTCTGTAATTTAGAAATTAATGTTTAGTAATTATTAGGCATGTGTATTTTAATAAAGCATCTATTTCTATGGAATAAGCTGAGTTGAACTGAAAAACTTGCTCTGACCTGTGGTACACGATGTTTATGAATCTGGTATAAATTGCTAACTGTAATACTCTGAAAAGATCAAGATTTAACAGCAGTTTTGCTCCGTCTTCTTTCTGCATTTCAGAATTTCATTTTACTGTTTATAGTCTAACTTAAAATAAAATCCTGTTTATAGTCTAACTTAAAATAAAACGAACATTTTATGAATAACAAGTGACTAAAATGAGACTTTGAACGGTACGATCATGTTCTCTGTTCAAGCAGTTGAGTTTGTGACTAAGAGCGTAAGTTCAGAAATCAGACAGATCTGGGACAGGCTCAGTTTCTGCCGCTAACCAGATCAAGAAATCCTTTCTAAGCCTGAGTTATCTCATCTTTAAAATGAAGTTAATAAGAGCACCTGTTTGATCTGTTTTTTGTAGAGATTAAATGAGATAATCTGCAAAAAATTCTTGGTATAGTCCTAAGGACAGAGTAAGCACTCCACAAAAAGCTACTATTTTTTTTTTTAAAAAGCTACTATTTTAAATAATAATTTAAGAATAAATAGTTAAAATGAAGTAAACTAAAACTGATGACATGATTCAAGAAAACATAAAATTTGTATGTAAGTAATTAAAGAGTGATTTCTGGTTAAGATTATTATTACCATATTGAAAAAGACTTCATTAGCAATCTGTCTAAAACATGCAATTATCATGTAAACAAACTCTCCTTGTGGGGAGCCAAGAGGATAACTATCAGAACTGTGAAAGCCAAATGGTGACAATGTAATTTTTGTAACTTATCAATATCCTTTGATGATTGTTGAGAAGAGGTAAAAATTTTTATTTTTAAGTCAATGGCCATGAATTTCTTTAGGTAAGAACCCAGTTTTGAACTGCAATTGTCAATTAAATTCTGTATAAAGTAGTGACTCACCGTACTCTTACTTGTTCATTCATGACATTTTCTTTTTGTATAATCTGTACAATCAGATTTGCTGCCTTCACACCTCTCCTCAAACTTATAGTTGCCCCGAGCTGTCCCAAGTGTTAGAGAAAAATATATGTAATCCCTAAATCAACTCATTTGCTGATATATTTTAAGAAACAAATATGAAAATCGAAAATAAACACAAATATGAACAATATACAAGGCCAAAGAATTGTAATTGAAAACTTCTTTACGTTGACTGCCTTTTAGAAGTTTTCCAAAAGCATCTATATTATTACTCAGATTTTCCAGAAAACCTGTAATGACTGTAAGAAATAAGCTTTTTGGTTGTGTATCTTCTCCCTTGTTTTCTGCTTTTGCATTGCTCTTTTGGAAATTTATAAAATCTACTGAAATTTTAGGACAGTGGTCATCACGTTTGCTGCTTTGATAAGGAAGAAAAATTTTTTGATTCTCAAATTTTCAGCTATTCTTTTTCTTCTATTTATAACCATTGTCAAAAATAAAATAGCATCTTGTCAACACACTCTTGGTTTCCAGATACGTAAGTTTTTGAGATATTGGAAACTATGCAATGCAGGCTTAGACCATGAAGCATATTTTCTTCCAATAGTAAAATATAGAGGAATGATAAAAACAAACATCAACGTGAATGGTATGCCTTATTTGTTATGGTAAAATTCCAACCAATAACAAATATTTGAAACTTTAGTAAGTGATTTATTTTTAGGCTTCAAATAAGATATACTTGATTTTACTACATTTATACTAAAGAAAACTTGAAATGGAATTCTATTAAAATATGTTCCAAAACTAAAATGTTAGTGATATTGTTAACATTGGCATTTTTCTGTTATGTGACATTAAACACTGTTTTTATTGACAAAACAATGAAAAAATATGAAACAATATTCCTCGTAAATGGCTCTTAAATTTTACTGTTGTACACTGCTAATTTATTATTCAAAACTCATTATAAAAATTGCTGTGATGATATTCATTTTTTCTGTTAACTTCTGCATTCATCAAAAGAAAGTATTTATAGTGAATTGACTGCAGATAGCATAATCATGTTTATGTAAATACCTCCATTATAATTAAGCTGATCTAAGGACCACAGAAACAATAGATCCTGCGTGTAGTCCTCTTTTGTCAGGAAGGGATGCAGCTGGATTTCTTTCCTTCAGTTACATTTTGTATTGTAATGAGACCAAGCATTATTCCATGGGTTTTTATAGCTGTAGAATACTATTTATCAAATATGCCATTTGATCATTAAAAAGCCACCAGTATTAGAACAATCTGTTATTTTATTCATCCATCCATCCATCCATCCATCCATCCATTCATCCATCTGTCCATTCATTAATTCACATATTGAGCTTCTAATATATACAGGCACTGTGTAAATTAATAAGAATAGCATTAGGAATAAGACACAGTCCAGACACTCAAAGAGCTCTTAATCCAAAAGAAGAGATGGATAGATCAACAAGAGCACTGATGATGTAGTATGATAAGAGTTGTGAGAGAGACATGTCCAGGATGCTATGGGAGCACGGCAAGGGGAACTAAGGCAGTCTGGGAGGCTTCTAGGATGAGTGTTGATTGAATGTGGGCTAATTAAATAAAAAATTAGCAAGGCAATCATCAGGAGGCAAGAACATTTTCAGCATGTACAGAAGTATGAAGGCCAGAGAAAGCATGATATGGCTAAAGTGGATAGGCATGGCAGCTGAAATTCAGAGATATTAAATAACTTGATCAAGGTCATAAATATAGTTAATGGCAAAGAAAACTAGAACAAAGGTTTTTTTTTATGATTGAAATTCTGTGTTTATTTTAAAAATTAAATTTGGCAGGACCTCTTTAAAATCAGTAAGAGACAATTTAAACTTATTTTCCATTATACAAGTAATACATGATTATATTCTCAATATATAACAATGAAATAACAGGTATAGTGAAAACCCTCCTTGTGCCCTAATCCCCCACCCATTACTTTGAGGTTTTTTTTTTTTTAACATCTTTATTGGGGTATAATTGCTTTACAATGGTGTATTAGTTTCTGCTTGATAACAAAGTGAATCAGTTATACATATACATATAGAACAAAGTTTTTTTGTTTGTCTTGATAATCAGATGCCTCAGGGTAAGGAGTCTTTAATTTCTTTTTTTTTTTAACAGAAACTGTTTATTTTATTTTTTTTTATTTTATTTTTTTTGGCTGCGTTGGGTCTTTGTTGCTGCACGCGGGCTTTCTCTAGTTGTGGTAAAGCGGGGGCTACTCTTTGTTGTGGTGCGCGGGCTTCTCATTGCGGTGGCTCCTCTTGTTGCGGAGCATGGGCACTAGGCGCGTGGGCTTCAGTAGCTGTGGCACGCAGGCTCAGTAGTTGTGGTGCACGGGCTTAGTTGCTCCATGGCATGTGGGATATTCCTGGACAATGGCTCGAACCCATGTCCCCTGCATTGGCAGGCAGATTCTTAACCACTGCACCACCAGGGAAGCCCCATGGAGTCTTTAATTTCTGCTTTGGATTTCAAATCCCACAGCTCCAAGGAGTAGAGTGACTTCACTAAGTTCAGAAGTACAGTATACTTGCCACATCTTTGTTCAGTTATGGGGACCACTTCCTTTAGAACTTTCTCACCAACATCCATTTTCTAAATGACAGTTTTATTGAGATATAATTCACATATATAGAATTCATCTATTTCATATGTACAATTTGATGGTTTTTAATGTAGTCACATGTATGTGCAACTGTCTCTACAGTCAATTTTAAAACATTTTCATTACCTCAAGTAGAAACCACATCCCTTTTAGCTATCACTCCCCTATCCCTCCCATTCCCCTCAGACCTAAGCAAACACTAATCAACCTTCTTTTTTTTTTCTTTTTTTTGTTATTACTACTAACTACTTTTTAACTTTTTTTCTTCTTTTTTAAATTGAAGTGTAGTTGTTTTACAATGGTGTGTTAGTTTCAGGTGTACAACAAAGTGATTCAGTTGTATATATATATATATATATATATATATATATATATATATATATTCTTTTCCAGATTCTTTTCCCTTATAATTATTATAAGATGTAGAGTAGAGTTTCCTATGCTATACAGTAGGTCCTTGTTGGTTATCTACTTTATATATAGTAGTGTGTATATGTTAACCCAGACTCCTAATTTATCCCTCCACCCTCTTCCCTTTTGGTAGCCATACATTTATTTTCTATGTGTGTCTATTTCTGTTTTGTAAATAAGTCCATTTGTATCATTTTTTTAGATTCCACATGTAAGAGATGTTATATGATATTTGTTTTTCTCTGTCTGGCTTACTTCACTCAGTATGATAATCTCTAGGTCCATCCATGTGGCTACAAGTGCCATTATTTCATTCTTTTTTATGGCTGAGTAATATTCCATTGTATATATGTACCACATCTTCTTTATCCATTCCTCTGTCAATGGACACTTAGGTTGCTTCCACATCTTGGCTATTGTAAATAGTGCTACAATGTACATTGGGGTGCATGTATCTTTCCAAATTATAGTTTTCTCCAGATATATGCCCAGGAGTGGGATTGTTGGGTCATATGGTAACTTTATTTTTAGTTTTTTAAACAACCTCCATATTGTTCTCCATAGCGGCTGTACCAATTTACATTCCCACCAACAGTGTAGGAGGGTTCCCTTTTCTTCACACCCTCTCCAGCATTTATTATTTGTAAACTTTTTGATGATGGTCATTCTGCTTGGTGTGAGGTGATACCTCATTGTAGTTTTGGTTTGCATTTCTCTAATAATTAGTGATACCAACATCCATCTTTAAGTGAAACGTAATATACATAAGACCAAGGCTCAACTCTGTTGAGCGTCTCGTGAAAGTGATCCATTTGGCTCAGGATGGTGAGATAGGGATGGAGTAGAGGTAAGTGTAAGGCTACCTGGTTCTTAAAGCTCTGTGAAAGAATAACCTAGGTCACAGAAATTTTACATATGTTATAGTGATTTCTGGATCATGTGCTTCAGCAAAAAGGACTGAGAATATCTTGATAAAGCTGTTGATAATGGCAGTACTTCTGACAGAAATCAGTGCTACTAATTAATTTAATATTCAGTGCTCCATGGTTCTCACCTTAGACCTCAACAGACCTAGTATATTGTTAGAGAATTGGAAGAACTTGTGCTACTGTATGACATACGTGATAGCCTTAAGGAGAAAATTTGGCAAGTAATAAAGATAGTTTGGGCAGAATGTTAGGTGTGAACTAGAGTAGGATACAAAGAGTTTCTACAAAATCAAGTCACATTAATTTATATCATGAAAATTCTAGGGTGCTGTATACTTTCAATATACATTAATTTACTAAACAGATAGTTATTGAATGACAGCTATGTACTAGACACTTTTAGAGTTCTGGAAATACAAAAATAGAAATGGTTTTCTATTTTTGGAGCTTACTATAAAGGAGCTTACTTAAAGGAGCTTACTATAGAGTGAAGGATGTTCATGATAGCAATAATTACTTTTCTAAAGAACATTCTCCAATAACTGGAAAATTCACCTGTATCTCTCTTTTCAATGAACTCAATGAATTTTAAAAGGTCTTTGTTTGTTGACATATTCTTATATCTGTGAATATTTGTCAGTTCAAAACATATTTATTGACTACCTGCTATGTATGCCAAGCATTTTGTGAGAGGCTAGAGATACCATATGAGTAAAATTTCATTCTTGCTTTCAAGAAACCTTTAGTCATGTGTGATATATTATAGAGCTGAATACATGCCAATTTTAAAATGTATTAGTAAGTGAATCCAAAGTCAGAGAAAGGAATAAAATGTTATGCACAGTCTTGTTTTACTCTTTTCTATCCTTTTCTCAACTCTTGAGTGCTTTTTGGTCTTCTCCTTTGATGTTTGTGTGTTTGGACTTGTTTTGTTTAGGTTAGTGTATCAGGATTCTTGGCGGTGACCAATAGAAACTGACTTTGATTAACTTAAGCAAAAAAGAAAAAAGGAATTTAAAGGAAGCCTAATGTATTACTCATAATAGAAAATGGTAGGTTCAACAACATAGGCGAAAGAACAGAAACCCACTGTTGCTCCAGGGATCTCAGTAGTGAGGACTCATAATCATTTTCCTTGGACATAACTCAGTTCTGTCTGTCTTCCACTTTTTATATGGCTCCATCCAATAGTCACATTCCTAGGAGAGAGAATTTTGATCGTTCTAATGTGAGTTATGTGTCCATACCTTGGATAAGGGAAAAAGTAGCAGCATGATTTATAGTTCTACTAGAACCACATGTAATAGAGGAATAGTTTTCCAAGGGAAGAGTGGGATGCTATTACTAAAGGTAGGACAAAAGATGCTGGGTATCTAAGAACAGTGTTCCTCAAAGCTGAGACATGCATGGCCTCTTTTAAATGAAAAAGAAATGATCACAGCCCTCCTCAGTGTAGTTTAAAATTATTTTTATTCATCACTATTTTCAATATTTTAAAAAGTTCAAGCATTTTGTGCTTATTAAGAAATATACTACCTTCTTTTATAAGTTTGTTGAATGGGGAAGAATAGAAACATGATCACTATTTTTTGTTTCTTGGTTTAAAACAACATGGAAAATTACATGTAATAGTACAGTAATACTGTGTTTCTGGTTTTCTACCCAATGCGGCTGTCAACTGGTAGCCGAGGGTGGAGAGTAGTTCCCCACAATCTCCATACAACTCTTCCACATAATCTTCAAAATAATCTTACCGATCAAATGCAAACAGAACTAAAAGAGAACATAAAATTTTATTTTAAAACATTGTTTTACTATGACAGATGATGTTGTTTGCTGAAACAGAATCATTGCTCAAAATATAAATATGAAACCAGCTGCTACACAGGCAGGTTCTATTAAATTTGACCTGCCTATATCACCATATGCTCACGGATACCTCAAAATTTCCTTCACTTTTCTTCATTGAAACAGCTTCATAACCATTGTTTTGAGAGTGTTTAGTGATATCCATCTAACCTTCATTTGGCATGAAAATATTATTTGTATATTAAGTTCACATCTGTGCTTTTGTCATTAGCTTCAACAAATAAAGCAAACTGTTTAGTTTCATTTTGATAGTACAGAAAATTCAACAGGTGCTGAAATAATACGGCTGCACTCAAGTATAAGGCAGATATCCAGAATATGCTTATGTATAAAATTTTAGATTATTAGCAGAATAAACATATCAAATTTAAAAATTAACTTGAATAGAACTCATATACCCTAATTGGGAAACACTTCTTTGGGCAATTGGTTGTGAAGGATGGAAGGACTGGAAAGATAATCACTAGGGGCGCAACACGCCCTACAGCTCTGCACAGCTCTCTTCTCTCTTTTATTTAAATTTGGTTCAGTAATCATTAGTGAATGGAAACAGCACTGATTAAGTTTCCTTTTTCTTTTACAAAGGATTTTATTAGGTGGATAAGAATGAGAGAAACCATGCATTTTATAAGATGATTTCCTATATATTATTTGTTGATGCAGATCAGGAAAGCACTGCCTCTCCAAATAAAAGAAGTCGGCTTTCATTTATTTGTAAGAGAAGACAGTTATCATGAAATTGTACCTGCAATAGATCCCGTTTCACACTTGGATAGTTCTCAAACAATTGTTGTTAATAAAAATTATTTTAAATTTGAACTTTGTATAAGCAGTTTGACCCAAGGTGTAGTAGAGCAACCAATTCCTTATTAGTAAATATACTACCCCCTTTACAAGAATGAAGAATGATTGCCTCTGAAGGAAATGAAATCAGTATCTTGAAGAAATATCTGCACATGCATGTTCATTGCAGCACTGTTCACAGTAGTCAGTATATGGATACAACCTAAATGTCCTTCGACAGATGAATGGGTAAAAGAAATGTGATGTATATATATATATATAATGGAATATTAGCAAGCCATTATAAAGAAGAAAATTCTGCCATCATTTTTGATAATATGGATGAACTTGGAGGGCATTATGCTAATTGAAATAAGACAGACAGAGACAAACAATACTGTATGGTATCACTTATATGTGTAATCTTAAAAAAAGAAAGCTAGTCTTCATAGAAACAGAGAATAGAATGGTAGCTGCCAGAAGCTGGGAAGAGGGTGAAAAGGGGAGATGTAGTCAAAGCGTACAAACTTCCAGTTATAAGAATAAGTTCTGAGGATCTAATGTATAGCATGGTGACTATAGTTAATAATATGGTATTGTATACTTGAGAGTTGCTAAGACTAGATCTTAAGCATTCTCACCACACACACACACACACACAGACACACACGCACACAAGTTAACTATGTGAAGTGCTAAATGTGTTAATTATCTCAATATGGGTAGTCATTCCACAATGTATATCAAATCACCATGCTGTCTATTTTAAATATGTACAATTATATCTGTGAATTATTCCTGAATAAAGTTGGGGGAAAATGATTGCCTAATTTTTGCTTCTAAAGCAATGTGAAAAATTGTCCCTAAGTATAGTAACACTAGGTCTTTCTTGACCTGACTGGTGGTGCCATCAGTTGTTGGTATGAGAGTATGTTCCCCACAATCTACATCAGCTTCCATCCAAGCCACTCCAAATGGACATAGAGTTTAAATAAAAATAACACACTTATTATGAAATCATACCTTTAAGACAAGTCCTGTAGTTATATCAACCATGTTGTTATACTTCCATATAGAAATTTGTGAGCTTCTGTGGAAATTCTAGAGCCGCTGGCACATTGTCAGCCCTCAAGAAAAGCTGGTTGGACTGATTTGACACGAGGAGAGCCACATATCTAGCAAATATTTCATGTTGCTGAAAAAAAATTGGCCTTTTAGCAAACTGACATATTTCTATGTGAAGAAGTTAGTATATTTACATGCGAAAAAGTTTAACAGGCTTTGAAAGGAACTTGAACTATACAAACGTGAAATAAACTCTATTTGCAGGGTAAACACAATAAAATCAAAATGAATTTATTTAGAAATGATTAAGTTAGGGTTTAAGACCTTCACTTTAATGAAATGGCAGAAAATGTAAACTTCATTTATTCTCACTTAGACAAGAATTTATACTGATTATCTGAAGTCAGAGCTAATAATCCCAAAGGTCCTTCCAAAGGTCAATTGACCTTGCAAAGGTCAATTCCTACATGTGGGTTTTACAGTGTGTAAAAAGTATTCATTTAATGATTTTTCCACTCAATTAGATTGAACAAAGATTTACTGGACACTAGCTGCACAGATTTGTGCAAGGTGCTGTCAGAGAGACAAAGGTGAACAGAACAAGAAGGCTGCAGATAAGATGCATACACACATCATCATTTCATATTACTGCAGTGCACATTCTGTTTGAGAACTCCTCTAGAAACTTTGCACATAGGAGGTAAGAAGGGGGAATGATTGCTACAGGTTCTGGTAATACAGAGAAAAAATAGATACCAGTCTTTGCCTTTATGGAGCTTACTGTTTTGTAGCAGAAACAGAAGTAGACAAGTAATTAGGCAAATATTTAATCATACATGCTATGAACAATACAAAGGAGAAACACAATGTCAGGAGAGTATGAAACAGAAGACCTAACCTACTCTGAGTTTTTAACAAAGTCTTTCCTGGGGAGATGAATCTGAGCAGAGACCTAAAGGAGGATAAGTGGAATTAGCAAGGGATTAGTTTATGGTATTGTTGAGGAGGCCAACCACAGGAAAAGAATCTTGGGCAGTATATACAGTGGACTCAGCAAGAGAAGGAGAAGTTTGCAGGACAGATCCAAGAGAGCATTTAATTGTTGGGATCATAGCATGATTTGAAGGAAGCAGTGGGAAAAAATTATGGGAGAATTTAGGGTCAGATCTGAGTGTGTACTTGAATGCCGTCACTGAATACTTACCAAGGTACTTGGACTTTATTTTGTAGGTGTTCAGGAATTGTTGAAGTCATTTGAGCAGGGAGTATAACCAGAAGCAGGACATGAAAAGGTTACTCTCTTATGAATATGCACAATACATTTATGAGAATCAGAGTTGCAGTTGGAGGTGTTACTGGACCTGAGAGCCACAGTCCTCTCAGGTGAATGAGAGTAACTCCAGTGGAAAAGGAAGGAAGGTTGAGGTTAGATGTTAAGTGTGAATGGAATGGCAAAAAAAGTGACTTCCAGGTTTTGAATTTCGATAGTTGTTTGATGCCAGAATCAGAATTATGGGGCACACAAAAAAGGATGAATTTTTGCTGAGACATGAATGGAGTTTGTGAACTTCAGCTAGTAAATGCTCTTTTTTTTTTTTAAAGGAAACAGTAACATCTAACACGTAGATAGAATGAGTAAATTCCTGTGACAAATTTCAATTAATAACAAATGTAATGGGGGGAAAGTCTAGTTTTTTTCTGCAAATCTGCATATATGAATGGAATATAAATTATCTTTGTTTAGAAATCACATTAATTTTTTAACCTTTTTCCCTTTTTTTCTTGTTTCCCAAAACTATTGGCACTCTAGGGTTGTTAAAGAGACAGGGAAGAAATACGTAGAAAAGGTTATTTATATTGTAATTCCTGCCACTTAGCCAGCAGCCTAATGGCTATCCTCCAGGGAGAGACTGGCAGATGGTTCAATAGTATGAGTCAAAAGGCTAGGGTAGAGCCAGATAGCTTGGCTGTCCCTTTAATGAGGGACATCTTCACGCACATTTATAGTGGCTTGTTTACTCTCTTTCCAGAAGCTTAATTTGTAAACCCAACAATTAACAAGTGTTTATTTAATTCATTTAAAAAGAAACATCAACTAATCCCAATTTTGTGTGGAATAACCAGCCAGGTTGAACCAATTCCAGTCCTCTTTAAAAAAATTTTTATTTTGCACTTATACAATTTAAGAAGAATGTCTTGCTAGTCCACAATTGCTTTTTATTTGTTCATTCTTGGACTCTTATTCTGCTTACCCTGCAGTATGGAGAAACTCAACATTTTCACTCATTCTGCATTCACATTTTATCTTCAACTGTGGAAGCAGCTTAGTGAATTGACTCTAGGCTATTGGATGGGAAAATGCTCTGCTGATCAGTTTTAGGAATAGTCCTAATGCTGATCCAGAAAATACACTTTTTTCTTATTTCCAAGATATCTATGTGTCTGTCCCATAGAAAATTAAATTATTTTAGTTTTAGCTTGGAGCAGCTTCTGGAGCTCACTTGGGGTGGACATGGGGGGCCAAATAATCATTGATGCTCTCTCAGTATTTAGGAGTGCATCTTCTGAATCTTTCAAAGAAAAAGTACAACTGCTATAATTAATTGGAGTTTGGGAGTCAGTTTTATATTCATAGTAAACCTACTTTTGAATTGAGATTTCCATACTGTCGCTTGTTGACAGCAGTAGAAAGACTTAACCAGCAAATAAGACAAAGCATGTGTTTTTGTCTTTGCTATTTTTCCATTTTGAGGATGACAGAGATGAAATCATGTATAATTTGAAGAGAATAGGACAAGGTTAAAAAGAAAAGTTGTTCAATCCATACTGTGCATGAACTTGAACTTGTGTCTCTCCTCTTTCCCCTGCGGCACTTATTTACCTTCTCTGTGAACTGAGTGTAGTAATCACGCTGCTTCACTTGATTGAGGACACACCCTTATGAAAATTTACTTTAAAGGCAACATTTGGCAGACAGAGTTTTCCTTCCATTAAAATCCTTCAAACACTCCTGATGATACAATTTAAAAAGGATAGGCTCAAAACATGAAACTTCAAGAATTTCCATGGACTAGAAATCTGCTGAAAGATCATTTGGCAAGAGGCATTGTACCGTTAAGCAATTTTCAGAGATTGCGAGTTGAATTGGGACTTGGATAACAATAAAATGATGTATTCAGTCAACTAGGGGTAAAGAGGTAAATGTAAATTCCATGTATCTCCAAGTATTGGATTTTGGCTTATTTTGCTCTCTGTATTGCGGTGTGGGAAGAAATTTTATTTTACTATTGGATATTCCACAGGAAAATGGGTTTCTTTAAAATATAGACAGATTTTGGTGCAAGAATACGCTCAGTTTATAGGGATGATGTGAAGCTCTGCAGTTTTGAAAATGTGTTCTCACATCTTATCAAAATACACTTTTTCTCCAGTGTTCTAAACTCTTAAACACTTTAAAAGTATGTAATCCAGGGTGAAGGCCTGGAAAAAATTGTTAGATCCTCTTGTTTGCATTATAAATTCCTGGGGGAAATTGCACAGAGAAATGTGTTTGTAGTGTACCCTATAATGTCATGTATTGTGCTGTTATGGCTGAAGAATTTCATAAATACTTCCTTGTATAAACAGAAAGATCAGAATAGAAAATCACCTGGAAATCTGTTTAAAGGTTCCTTATCTCCTTTTAAAAATGAAACGCTCTAGTTTAGTAGAATTCAAATAAAAACATATAGAATGGTTTTTATTTTTATGTATTTCATTCCTTTCACTGGTGCATCTTAGCCTTGAGACAATTTTTCTACCCTGAAATTCAGAAAATGGAGGTTTCTTTATGAAGACAAATTGTCTCCAGGTCTTGCCAGGCAATAGATTAAAGATGATGTTGTTTTTTGAAAGTACGTATGGGTTATACGGACAGAGCTGAGTAAGAGTTAAGTTTATAAAATAATATATCCACGGTTATATAAAATGCTAATAAATGTAAGAAATCATTTACTATTTTGAAAGTTTACTGACTTTCATAATCTCTCTCTTAAAAAGTAAGTCATATTCTGAAGAGCTGTGGTCTTCCTGCTGTGTGCACATAATTAGCAGTAATGTGAATTAGATAAGCACATGTAGTGCAAGCTCATCCTTGCTTTTACACTGTGCTTGTCAAGTGGGGATATAAAATGAGATGTGCTGTTAATGCTTCACTGTTTTGTGGACATATGGTAGGCTTTTAGCAAAGTGGCACCCTGGGAGGATATTTGCTTACTCTTCGTACGTGGCATTGAGACTCTCAGCACCCTCTCTCCTAATGTCTCGTAGAAAGTACTAAGAAAACAAGTGGCTGTATTTATGACCTAACACAGGGTCCGCATTCATCCTAAATTATGTCTAATATGAACCTTTATAATTGAAGGTTATTTAATGCATTTTTTAATCCGTGGTACTCTTTTTTTCTGTCCAAAATTTTTCTAGAAAAGACTATAATCTCAAAAATAAAAAAAACTTTTGTTACAGAAAGATTGGAGAATGTAGGATGGAGGAGAGCATGTGGTTAAATATTTTTGAGAATCTACTAAGTTCAGCAATGTTTTAATGTTATTTTGTTTAAGCTTTACCATACACTTTTGAGTTAGGAATTATTCTCAATTCATAAATGGGGAAACAAGCTGGTTTTGTTCCTTGCCAATAATCACAAAACTTGTGAATGACAAAGTTGTAATTAAACCCCAAATCTGTGGAACTATGCTCTTTCACTACGAGTATTGCTCACAGCTCTTAATTCACCCTTAACTTCTGCATCCCTGACTTGGAGGGGTGAAGTTAAAAGTCTGCTAACTTTATACCATGATTCTCTCATACTGTCACAAAATCACTCTACCAAGGAATATTCACAGTCTATGATTATATAGTTATTGATTGACTTTCAATTTTCTCCCAAAATTCAGTGAGGATATTGAAATGGGTTCAGTATCCATTCTTTGCAAATCCTACTATTATCCTAAGTACTTTCAATGTCCATGTGCATAATCCATCCAACTTCCTCACCTCAAGTATTTCCAAGCTCCTCAGTCTTTTATGTTCTCTACACTTTAGCAGATTAATACGCCTGAACATTATCATCATCCAGAACTGCTCTACCTCTAAAATGCTAAATACGAACAGAACTATGGTGAAGGTTGCTAGTTACCTATGTTCAATATTTTTTCTCCTTCACCTTAAGCATAAAACCCATGCTTTGTGGTAAACATGACTATCCAGAAAATATATATATATATTTTCCAGGTTCTCTTACAGCTAGTCTTAGCCAAATTACTTAGTTCTGGTCAATAAGACATAAGCAAAAGTTTGTGTAAAACTGTCCTTAAAGGGGGTTGGGGCAAGAGATTGCCCTGTTTCCTACTTCTTGTTGGCTTGACAACAAATGTGATGCCTGGAGCTCCAGTAGCCATTTTGAACCATGAGAAGGAAAGCATGAGCTGAAGATGGTAAAGGACAAGAAAAAAGGAGACTGGTTCCCTGATTCTATAGAGTGCTCTTATCAGCTCTGGGCTATGTATTTCTAGACTTGCTTTACATGAGAGAAGGAAAGAACTCTACTTTGTTTAAGCTAATATTAATTTATTTCTTCAGATTCAACCAGACCTAAACCTGATACGTTAACTCTCAGATTCAGTATCAAGTTGTCCATTATCTCACACTTCAACAGCTCTTTTCTGATGTCCATTGTTTTCCTGGCCAGTCCGGCACTCACAGTTAAACACATGAACAGCTCTTTCACCAGCACTGTACTTACTTCTTCCTAGAAAAAACAAATACCATCCCAGACTTAATGCAGCAATCTGGGATTGCATAGATTTTCTAGAGTATACCATATATTTGCACATACTTTTCCTTGGTCTAGAATGCCAACCTCTTCTTGATTCTTTGGAAAATCCTAGTCTCTTAAATATCACTATATATATTATGTAATATATAATATATAATTATATATGTAATATAATATAATCTCTGATTATAACTTTATTGACATAATTATATACCACTTCCTCCTGGCCCAGGATAACTAGATGTTTATATTGTCAGACTTATTGATTTTCAAAATTTACTTTTCCTGGGTTTTCTATTTTCAACAATTCTGACATTTCTTAAGCTGTCAACTAAATAGCCTGGGAATTTAATTGATGCTAATGGAAGAGAGGTGTATACATTTATCTTCTACTATTTTTGTAAGGAGTACAGCAGTGGTAGGAGGATGTTCAGGGATCTTTCAAACATAATGTTCTATATTTGCATGTAAATCTGACAGACATTTTCCTCCTTTATTTCTAAGGAATTGAAACATTTCAAATGACCTAGTGAAATATGACTTTCAACTTCAAAAATGCATATGTCTACCCTTTATTTAAATTTTGTTGTTGATAATGTCAGATTATTCCTATGTAATTGGAAGAAAAAAATCTTTTAATTTAATTTTGTGTAACATTAAAATGTACAGCATAGTATTATTTTACTATAGTATCTTGTTTTATTAAGGAAGAGTAGATTCTCATCAAAAGTATTTATTATCGGGCTTCCCTGGTGGCGCAGTGGTTGGGAGTCCGCCTGCCGGTGCAGGCGAGATGGGTTCGTGCCCCGGTCCGGGAGGATCCCGCGTGCCGCGGAGCGGCTGGGCCCGTGAGCCATGGCCGCTGAGCCTGCGCGTCCGGAGCCTGTGCTCCGCAACGGGAGAGGCCAGAACAGTGAGAGGCCCACGTACCGCAAAAAAAAAAAAAAGTATTTATTATCTAGTATTTATGAAACCTCTAGTTTAAAAAGCTGTAAAACAAAATTGGGGCAGTCTTTGCAAGCTATGTTAAAGTCTCTACAGCTTTGCTAGGTATGATACTATATCAGAATAAATAACGTTATCAGTAAATGGTATAAATGCCTGGATTTTCAAGTTATTTACAGAATCCTTAGGAAATTTGACAAAAATTAAATTTCTGAGAGGTTCAAATGAATCTATTAAGCAGTAAACTCATTTTTCTGATAATTTCTATTTCATTTATTTCTCTTCTAGTTTCTCTATTATCAGGGATTATTAATAGCTGGTTTATCTCGTACAGACTATAGAAGATTCTTTAGGTAAGATATGATTTCGTTAATCATTACTAATGATTAAGATAGAGTGTTTTAAAACCTAGAAATATTAGCATTTAACAAAGTATAGTTTAGACCACATTTTTACAGATGAGAAATATGAATACTTTAGGAGGCTAGTAAATTGCTTGAGGTCACATTTTTTTTCTAATGTAAAAGATGGCACTGAAATCCAGATTTTTTTGATTCCTTATAATCATAAAGTTGCTTTTTTCCCCTATTACTCATGCTGATCAAAATCCTTTAGAAGAAAATGAAATAATTCTATGGTTGACTATTGAGGAGGATGACCATGAAGGAGTAGGCACTGATAATTGGTCAAGACCAATGAAAATATTTTTAAAAATTTTACTTACATGTGTAAGTTGCCATTTTCATGCTTTAAAATAATTTTACTAGTCAAACTAGTTTTCTGATCACATTTGCTCTTTTTATTTATATTTATTTATTTCTATTTTTATACAGTTTTAAAGGTTACACTCCATTTACAGTTATTACAAAATATTAGCTGTATTCCCCATGCTGTACAATACATCCTTGTAGCCTATCTTATACCTAATAATTTGTACCTCCAACTCCTCTACCCTCATATCACCTGCCAGACACTGGTAACCACTAGTTTGCTCTCTATATTTATGAGTCGTCTTCTTTTTTGTTATATTCACTAGTTTGTTGTATTTTTTAGACTCCACATATTAGTGGTAATAATAGTGGTATTTGCCTTTCTCTGTCTGATTTATTTCACTTAGCATAATACTCTCCAAGTTCATCCATGTTGCTGCAAGTGGCAAAATTTTTTTGTGTGTGTGTGTGTGTGTGGTGGAGAGGTATTCCATTGTATATATATATATATGTACCACTTTTTTATCCATTCATCTGCTGATGGACACTTAGGTTGCTTCCATATCTTGGCAATTGCAAATAATGCTGCCATGAACATGGGGGTGCCTGTATCTTTTTGAATTAGTGTTTTTGGTTTTTTTAGATTAATACCCAGGAGTGGAATTGTTGGGTCATATGGTAGTTCTATTTTTAGTTTTTTGAGAAACCTCTGTACTGTTTTTCACAGTGGCTGTACCAATTTACATTCCCACCAACCAGTGTGCAAGGGTTCCTTTTCTCCACTCCATGAAATGCCTATTCATGTTTTTGCCCATTTAAAAATGAGTTTTGCCCATTAAAAAATGAGTTGTCCTTTTCTTATTGAGTTTTAGAAGTTCCTTGTGTAGTTTTGTACATGAATCTGTCACAGCTTATGTTCTAGGGAAGCAGATACTGAGAGTGAAAAATGTAAAATTTTATTAAGGAGTAACACTTTGTAAAGTCACTAGGTAGGAGCCTCACCAAGAAGAATGTGACCTGGGCTACTACTTTCTTGGTAGGTATCAC
Source organism: Lagenorhynchus albirostris (assembly GCF_949774975.1). Classification (NCBI taxonomy): domain Eukaryota; kingdom Metazoa; phylum Chordata; class Mammalia; order Artiodactyla; family Delphinidae; genus Lagenorhynchus; species Lagenorhynchus albirostris. The sequence continues at coordinate 100,143,101 of NC_083097.1, read as the reverse complement.
CCTAAAAATAGCATGGCTTTAGCTCAAAAGCTGAAGGAGACTCTGAAAGTGTTAATAGCTGGAGGCTGACAGCTAACCATACTCCTAGTAATGAGGTGAGTCCTTTCTTAAAGGGGATATACATCTCTGCATGTGTTACAGAACCCTTTTGTAGTTATATATATTGCAGATATCTTATCCTCTCAGTATTTTCACACTTTTAGTGGTATTTTTTGATGAACATGACTATCTAATTTTAATATAGCTTAATTTATTAAATTTTTCATTCATGTTAATTATGAGTTCTGTTAAAAACTGTCTGTTCCAAGTTAATTATGGTATGCTCTTAAAGTTACTTACTATTATTTGATCTTTTACATTTAGATCTACACACCATGTGGAATTGATTTTGGTCAATAGAGAAAAATAGGGGTGAAATTATCTATCTATCTATCCATCTGTCATCCATCTATCCATCATCATCCTCATCCTCCTTCTCATCACCATCTCTCTTTCTATAACTATCCTTAGACAAGACATAGATAGACATCCAATTAACCCAGTGGAATTTATTGAAGATTATTCTTTCTTACTATTCTGCAATTTCATCTTTGTCATACATTAATGGTCAATAAATGTGCAAGCTTGTTTCACGGCATTCTGTTTCATTCTATTAGTCTGTTTAGGCTCTCCCTGTAATAACCCCCTGACTTAATTACTGTGGTTTCATAACTAATCTTATTATCTGGTGATATCATTCTTTGTTCTGTTTCTTCAAAATTTTCTGCCAGCCTTTCTCAATTGATGTTCTCATCTGAACAGAGGAAATAAAAAAATGACTTGAGTGATAATTTTCTCAATTCTTTCAAGTATGCCACCATTCTAGATGCACAGGAGAGACGTTAACTCATGAAATGGAACTTTTAGGGCATTAGAGTTTAATCCTCTCTTAAAACTCTGGTTGAGAAATCCTGGAGAGCTACTTATGGTTCCTTGCATATTCGTGTAGAATTTAAAATAAGCTTGTAATATTTCCACAAAAATTTTATTGGGAGTTTTATGAGGGCAGAATTTAATCTATACCTCAATTTGGAGAAAACCAAAATCTTTACAATATTAAGTCTGAATTCATTAATTTGATATATTGCTCCATTTATTTAGGTCTTCTTTACTTTCTCTCATTAATGCTTTATAGAGATATGGTTCATATTTTGTTAGATTTGTTCATAGATATTTGTTATTTTTGATGTTACTGTAAAAGTAACATTTTAAAAATTAAAAAAATTTTCATTGTTTGTTGCCATTATTCAGAAATAAATTAATTTTTTGAACATTGACCTTCTAATCCATAGCCACAATAAATTTACATATTACACCTCATAGTTGTTCTGTGAGTTCTTTTAGATTTTCTATGTGCACAATCATCTTTTGGATCTATCTGTGAACAACTACAGATTAATCCTTTTCCAATCATTTTATTTTTCTTATCTTGTGGCACTGGCTGGGATCTTCATTACAGTCTAGAAAGAACTATAATCACACTCATTGCCAATTTCATGAGGGAAAGTTTTCAATATTTTCCCTTTAAGTACAGTGTAGATTTTTTTTTTTTACAAAGGATTCTCATTATATTAACAATGGTCTTTCTCCTCTTAATTTCACTAATTTTTATTACGAATGGGTATTAAATTAGGATCATGATGTAATATTTTCCCTTTAGAATATTAATATTATGAAAAACATTGATTTTCAAATTAAAATAACCTTGCATTCCTGAAATAAATGCAACATTGTCATTTTTTCCCCCATTTTATATCTTACTAGAATCCGTTTGCTAATACACTGTTTAAGAAGTTTGTACCTGTGTTCTTGGGAGAGACTTGCCTATAAATTTCTTTTTTTGATGTAGCTTTCAATGATTGCTATCAAAATTATGCTAGTATTGTGAATCCAAGCAGTCTCATTTTCTGTTCTGAAAGTGATTGCATAAAATATATTTGATTTCTTCTTAAAATATTTCTTAGAATTAATTGGTAATGTATTTTGTGCCTGAAATTTTCTTTGTTTAAAGTGTTTAATTATACATTCAATTTTTTGATAGATATAGAACTATTTAGAATTTCTATTTTTTTCTTAAGCCAATCTTTGTAAGTTCTATTTCCATGAATTTATTCATTTCACTTAAATTGTCATGTTTTGGATATAAAATCCTTTGCCTGTTTCCATCTTCCCACTATCTAATAAAGGCTTTTTGAAGTTTTCAGATTTGGTAAGTACTTTTTCCTACTTTCCAATGCATATTGTTACATTTTATACTTTCTGGTTTACTTCAGTTGGGATTAATAGAAAGGAAGTCAGCTACTCAAATACCTCACAAAGCCAGCTGCTCCTCTTACAGCACAAATCCCCAGATCAGTAATTTTGAAAGTTGTGACTTATGATTTTCAAACATTTTAAATGGAATAATAAATAAATAAATAAACTAACAAATAAATAGGGTGCACACACACACACACTCACACACACATAGGAAGAGAGAGAAATAAGAAAGAAAGCCTGAAGCCTCTGACAAACTAATCAATTTGACAGTAAACATTGAATAGGTTATCATGCTTTCTACAAAAGTTTTTCATAATTTTAGTATACTTCAGAAAGTCTTAATCTAAGCAATTGTATGAGTAATATAAATAGATTGATATTGTATGAGTTACCCAGGTGTTGATTCCAGCTTTTTATAAAAGTACTTCTCAAAGTATGACCCCCAAGGCAACAGCAACTTGAAGGACTTATTAAAAGCAAATTCCCGGGCTTCCCTGGTGGCACAGTGGTTGAGAGTCCGCCTGCCGATGCAGGGTACATGTGTTCGTGCCCCGGTCGGGGAGGATCCCACATGCCACGGAGCAGCTGGGCCCGGGAGCCATGGCCGCTGAGCCTGCGCGTCCGGAGCCTGTGCTCCGCAACGGGAGAGGCCACAGCAGTGAGAGGCCCGCGTACCGCAAAAAAAAAAAAAAAAAAAAAAAAAAGCAAATTCCTGAATCCAACCCCACATCTACTGAATCAGAATCTCTCAGGGTAAAACCCAGAAAACTGTCCTTGTAACCAGCTCTCTAGGAGAGTTTTAGCTATTTGAGATTAATCTCTTTAAGATTAAATTTTTTAGATTAACCCTCTGCTGGTAATACACCAGACTGGCTTTACCTAATGTTCAAAGCTGCATAAAGATACACTCAACATGCTTTTTGTACAGAGAAAGGAGAGTATTTTACCTGAGATGTAAGATAGCTGTCTCTAAAGATAGACGAGTATTTCAACACCTGTGCAGATATCTGTACAACTGAGCTTATCAGAGTAAGACCTTTTCGGGCATTTCATTGATCTAATTTAAAATGGAAATTGTTTATCTAACCCCAAACTGTTTTGGTTGACTAAAGCCTCATTCTGTACCTTTTTTTTCAGATAAAGGAGAAAATGAATTAGGTAGTTGTACTAAAACTCAGTGATAATGAATCAAAGCTGGATGTGATATATGTCCAGATGTTCAAAAGGAAACAATTATCATTTGTCATTTCTCAGTCTCTATTAAAACAATGCCAGTTTAGAGTGGGGGAAAATGATCACACAAAACATATCTCTTTCTAATAACTAATCAAGGTTTCTTTTCACATATTGGCGCTTAATGAGTTGTCTACCAGTGCTTCAATATTTTTACATTCAAACAATATACCTGATGACAGGAAAGCACAACCATTCTCTCTGTTTTTCCTTTGAAATTTAAAAAAGAAGCAAGAAAACAGTTTTCTAAGTAAATATTAGAATTTCTGATGGTAGTTTCCAGTGATGACAAACTAACAGCTATTAACCTGGGTGCTGGGTGCTGTGTGATATCAACAAGCTGCTCTGTAGACCACATACCTGGGTTCCCTCTCCACTGTCTCATGTCTTGTGCTAGAATACCATTCTCCAGGACAAACTAATGTAATAAATTCATTCTATCTATAAATACTGTTAACTTGTTTATTCTATAAGCACCTGGGTTGAACTGTCCTTGAAGCACTGGATGGTATGAAGCTGAGAGAGAAAGTCTTCTCTTCTGCATTGAGCTTAGCTTATACATGAGGGTAAGAAGGTAGCTAGGAGGTGTGGTTAGGTGAACATGAATGCCTTGACCAGCAATTTACAGAATGTGCTAAAGTAATTTTCTGCATTTGGTTTAGCAACCCCTTCATTTGGTCTCTGGATTGGAAAAAAAAGTAAAAATAATTTAATAAAAGTAATTTAATTCAAGCACACAAGGAAGAAACTTCTATACTGTAGATTTAAAACCCACAACATGCACAGACACAAACACATACACCTATGTCTACCTACATATTTACTTAAATTAGAGCCCTTGGTTCCTTTTGTAAAATATATTTTTTATAAAAACTAAAATCTCATCTCTTAAAAAATGTGGCCATTCATATTACAAATTGACATTGAATATCTTTACTTGTAGAACTGCTATGGAGAACTGTAGGAAGTCTTTGCCTTCGGAGGTTGTATGAAAAATTTATGCTTTAATCACTTTTGATTTCATAAAAAGTAATAAAGTTATATTTTGAAGTTTTAGGTATCTCATTGAGATTATTGACTAAATGATATATTACTGTTATGACAAATTTCAGATAATCCTCTTTAAGAAAAGACAGTAAAACAACAAAGAATACTTAAAGTTTTTTTGTTAAAATAATATTTGAATTAAAAATATATTCCTGTGGATTTCTTTTTATTATTTTTTTCATGTACATTAATTTTTATATTAGAACATTATCCAAAACAGAAAAATATTTTTCCTGTTAAAATATATGTGAATTTATAATAAATGGCTGCTTTGAATACAAGATCTATTTTAACTGCTCATAATTGTTCAAAACCCCAGTGAAAAACAGTTATGTTGTAAACCATTTAGATATACTAAAACACCAAAGTGAGCATTATAAAATATTCACAGCAGAAATCTTTAACACCTTGTCTAAGATATGCTTAAATTTGCCAATGCAGTATTCAAAGAAAACAGATCGATTACCTTATAACTGAAATTAGTATTCAGTTTGATTTTGTTTAGTAGCTTCCCATTAAAATATATATCTTGATATTATTTAAGTGAATATATTAGATATTTAATGATGAAATAAATATATTATATACTTAATAAATCAATGGAATTATTTAATAGAAAGGAATAAATATTATTCCCCCCTTTATTTTCATCTTCCCAGAAGCCCATTATATAATCAGTATTTTCTCCAAATATATGAATGGAAAGAATCTTGCAGAATATCATAAAAATTTAATCATATCCATGGCAGGAACATTTAGAGACAATTGCTATATGCTGTAATCACTTCTTTCAGTACTGTTCCTTGAGGTATGTATGAGGTAACATTATTAATGTCCTTTGTCTTTTGGGAATTATGTGTAATTATTCTGTGCCTCATCGATCTATGACTGTGCTCAGCACTTTAATGAGAATTGCTCTTGCCTTGTCTGCACAATGCACTAAAAGAGAGTCAAATCCCCTTTCTGAACTTTAGGGACCCATTCCTTGCCATGTGTTATTCATTTTAAGTAAGTTAATGTCATTGGGAGACAGAGCTTCTGCCTTGTATGATAAAAGATTTTAAGCGAGGTGCAGTTAATTACTTACTGCCCATGACCATGGTGTGCTTTGCCATATGGCCTTTTTTGGCATATGAGTGACAAGAAGTCATCAGGGCAAAGTCATAAGCAGAATTTTTATATCAAAACTTTGATGTATCAGTGCCCAGGGCAACAGCTAATTCCAGTTTTCTAGTTACAGAACCTGAGCGAATTTAGCATCTAGTGCTTCTTAACATGCTTATTTTAGTTCAACTTCTGTCTCTTAAATCAAACACAGAATTATCTCCCAAGTGCTTCAATTGCATGTGTTAGTGACCTTGAAAGGAAAGTTTTATTAGCAGAACTCATCTCCTCCTGGGAAACATACCAAAAACTTTTAAACCACAGCTGTGGGTATAGTTTTGGAGTGAAGAAAATCCAAAATGTGCATAGTGGAAAGAAAATTATAACATTTCTTTTAGTTGTCTCAGAATATAGAAAAGAAGATAAAATGCTCTTTTACCTTTTATAATTAGGAAAGTGTGCTTTAAAATATTCCTTGATCGACAAATACTTGTTCTGGTACAAGTTTTGTCAATCAATATATATAATAATTATTGGAACTAAAGAATAGAGTGTGAGCAGTTCAGCTCTAGAATGTCTACATCAGAGAAGCTTGGGGCCAGCAATCTTGCTGGGTGGGTGTGTTATAACTTGGCATCATATTGCACTTGCATAGTAGACCACCGTTTTTACTTCACTGGTCAGTTCATTTGGGAGTAGTCTTGAGTCCTATTGCAAATTTGGTTTAAAGCTTCTCCTATACTAGGCCTTGGCACTGCTATGTCATATTGAAATATTAGATTTAGAAAGGGCTTCAAAATTATTTTAGAGTAACTCATTTTATAGTTGAGAAAATTGAGGGCTAGAAGTTGGAGTGATTCAGTCAAGATTACAGTTTAATTCTTTATGCTTTAATGACATTAAAACTCTCTTTATTCTAAAATAAATTAACATGCATGCATGATTCACTATTCCTAAATAAGTATAAAAAAACACAATCAAACCACAATTTTTATTTTTTCTTATCAGACTATTGGCAATGCTTTCTCTACACCTGGTATAAGAATGTAATTACCAAGGAAGCAACATAATGTGTTTTTTAAAGCAGAAATTTTATATAATTTAAGCACAAATGTGAGATAAATTTTAGTTTCATAATTTACATATTATATATTAGTGAAGTTGGTTTGCCATACAAAAGGGAATTTGTGCTTGGAAAAACTTTCACTAGTATTACACTTGACTTATATGTTTATGATACTTAATGATAGCATTCTTTTAGTTAAATGAAAAAAGTACTTAACAGGGAACTCCACTCAATGCTCTGTGGTGACCTAAATGGGAAGGAAATCCAAAAAAGAGGGGATATGTGTATACGTATAGCTGACTCACTTTGCTGTACAGTAGAAACTAACACAACATTTTAAAGCAACTATACTCCAATAAAATTTTTTTAAAAAGGTACTTAACCATAATCTTATTTGCCTTATGCTGTAGTCATAATTTTATTAAAGAAAATGATACTTTGCATGTTGTCATTTTAGAAAGAGATGTTTGATAAAAGGTAAGAAAAAAAGAGAGAAATTTAGTTAATTGCTAATTAAATAAAACTTGCCAGGAAATCAAGGCCAAGTCCAATTTAGTAGTGATTAAATAGCAATTATAATTTTAGAGCTATTAAGACAACAGTGTGAACTGATGTGGTTTCTATTCAGTCCCAAGGAGAGGCAGATGCACACTGTGTCGACAGAGGCAGTCACTTCACTGACTAATGCTCTGGAGTGGGAATCAGGAGAGCTGAATCTATGTTCAGCTTTATCAGTAACTTTGCAGAGCTCCTGTTTTGCATCACAAACTTTTAACCTATGGCTGGTATTGCTATTCTTTCCTTTTTCTTAAAGAGAGATTTTGATGATCAAAGAATTCTTTAAGAGGGTGTTTGGTAAATTTAGACAATGCTTTGCATGTTTTCAATGCATTTCACTACTGAGAATATAGTCAAAGACTGAAAAATGTCTGTCATTAATGGATATTATGACACTACAGTAGTTGGCACAGTAGAGTAACTGTTACATGGATTAAAACTGTTGTTTTTTCAAGGACTAAAGACTTAATCCAATATCTCTAACAGAAGCTCTTCCTTCTCTTTCTCTTACTCCTTTACATGTTTCCCCTGTACAAACCTTTCTTTCCTTATGCTCAACTGTCACTCAAAGCTCGATATCTCAAAAGTCTCTCTTCAGGTTAATCGCTTTGCTAAGCTTCAAGCTCTATTTCTACACGCCAGTTGGATCTTTCCAAATGTATGTCTCATATGCACTTCAGACCCACCAAATCTCCAAACTGACTTTCTCGTTATCTTTCTCATTAAACACCCTTCTTTCATCCAGAAGCTCATTACTCATGCTAGGAAATTTAGAACTGTTTTGTATAAAGTTCCTAGCTCAGTGTTTGATACATAATATGCCTTAAATGGCTAGCAATGATAACTGTGTAAGTACACTTACCATCTTTCAATGAATTTGGCTGCTACAATGATCTCATCTTTACCTTGAGTAGCCTTTATAATGCTGCCCACGTTCTTTCTATATAATATGTCTATCCAAGTCTCTCTCAAACTTAAAAAAACCTCCAAGAGCTCAAACTGTCTGAAGTTTGGTGGCATTTGAAGTCCTTACTCATCTGAATCCCAACCTCCAAGTTTCTGGGTTCATTCTGCACCATGACAGGTCTACTCCTCACCCTTGGAATACACCAGGCACCTTCATGTACCATGATCTTATTTGTTCTGCTTTTCCCTTCCTGAATTGCCCTTTCTCCATTTTATTTAATAGGATAACTTCAGACCTAACCATTATATCTGCTTCCAAGTTTTTCCTGACTCCCACCCCTTGCTATACAGAGAGGTGATTACTTCCTGTTCTGGAAATCCTTTATCATCTGTTAAGACAGCTAATTCTAATTGTTAACTTTTGTTGATTTTATCATGTTTTTGATACTCCCACAAGTGTTTAACATGTATAAATTTATGTACACTTTATGGGAAGGCACTATGATTATCCAAATTTTACAGATGAGAAACACAGGCAAGAGTGGTTAAGAAACTCTGCCTAAGTTCAGACAGCTAGTCACTGGTAGAGTCAGGCTTTGAGGCAGGATGTCTGGCTCCTGTGTCTATACATTTATCCACTTTTTATGCCTCCCAATAGTATTTAACACTAGATGGACTGTCATGTGCCCCAGTCATATCCTTGACATTAATGGAAGACCCCAGCCCTGTGTAATACATGCATTAGTTTGGCAGTAACAAGTACAATTGGGGGCAGTTAGGATGTGAGCCCTTAGGACTATGCAAGTGGTAGCTAGTTGCAAATGATTTTCACTGTTAAAATGCTTTTGAAAGTATGCTTATCCATAATACTGAATAATCAACTTATATTACTAAGGGAGTGATTATCCATTCTTGTGACTTGCTTCTTTGTCATTTACTGACTTCTGCTCTGGCTCATCATCCCACTTTTTTGCTATTTCTCTGCTCATTAGTATGCCCCATAGAAGAAGAAAAAGAAGATGAATTCTAACCATTCATCCTTGTTGGCTACTAGAATAAGGGAAGGTTAAACCATTGGACAACATAATGCTTAGGGTTATAAGATAAAATTTTATGCATAAATACTTATTTTCCATTATTATCAATAACCAAAATTCATTTAAAATTTAAGAACCATGTATTGAATATTTACTATGTGCTGGGCTTTGTGGACTACATTAATTGCTAGTTTAAGAGCAAGGAAGGGTAAGAGTTTTCTTATATTATCAACTTTTAATATAGAACCAATCTGAGAAATCTCACTAAATAACTTTTGGCAATCTGTATAAATTAACTTAGCAGTGTTCATAAATACACCTGTACAAAAATTCTGACTTTAGGAAACTTCATTCACTTCTCATTGGATGAATATATCCGAACTCCTTGTTTTGACATTTACAGCTTTCTCCTATCTTATATCTACATTGTGCTTCGATTGCAGGTCCCAAAATATTCCTCAAGAGAATTCTTCTCGCCACACTAAGGGGGTTCCCAAACACACCATATACCCGTGCTCCAGGAACCTTCATCATGTCTGGTGAACCTCCATCCCTCGTCTGTATTGTGAGTTTTCCTCTGCCTTTGAAACCCAACCAAACAGCAAGATCTCAAGGAAAACATCTCTGGGGAATTGCCTTGTTACTGGCTTGTCTCCCTACCATGAACTCCTGCAACACTTGTTATATCTATTGCTGACACTTATCCCTGATACATTCTATTTTATGTCCATTTCCGCCCATCCTGTCTCATTTGTTAGTTTTATTTATATAATAACAGTAATATAAACTCTCATTTATTGGGCACATTCTCAAAGTCAGACACTAGCACTTTAATTTTTAACAAACTATTTCATTTACTATTCACAAAAGTAGGAGGTAAGCATTACAAAAAACTAACAGAATCTCTGAGAGTTTAAGACCCTTGCCCTAAATTTCACAATGAGTGGTGGAACCACTGCTTTTTTTTCATGATTCCCTCTAAGACCAGAAATTTGTTTCATGTCTCATGTCTTTCTCTGAGAGTTATTGTGAAGCAGCAATAAGATAAACCTCATGCACAAAGGGGACACTAATCATCTGTGGATAATCATATTACCTCTTAAAGTACAAATAAAAATTGCATGAGATCAGAAATAAATGAAAAAGAAATGAAGGAAATGACAGCAAAGATCAATAAAACTAAAAGCTTGTTCTTTTAGAAGATAAACAAAATTGATAAACCATTAGCTAGACTCATTAAGAAAAAAGGGAGAACTTTCAAATCAACAGAATTAGAAATGAAAAAGGAGAAGTAACTGACACTGCAGAAATACAAAGGATTCGGAGAGATTACTATGAGCAACTATATGCCAATAAAATGGGCAACGTGGAAGAAATGGACAAATTCTTAGAAAAGTACAACCTTCCGAGACTGAACCAGGAAGAAATAGAAAACTAAACACAGACCAATCACAAGCACTTAAATTGAAACTGATTTAAGATTTTTAAATTAAAAACCTTCCAACAAACAGAAGCTCAGGACCAGATGGCTTCACAGGGGAATTCCATCAAACATTTAGAGAAGAGCTAACATCTATCCTTCTCAAACTCTTCCAAAATATAGCAGAGGGAGGAACACTCCCAAACTCATTCTATGAGGCCACCATCACCCTGATACCAAAACCAGGCAAGGATGTCACAAAGAAAGAATACTACAGGCCAATATCAATGATGAACATAGATGCAACAATCCTCAACAAAATACTAGCAAACAGAATCCAACAGCATATTAAAAGGATCATACACCATGATCAAGTGGGGTTTATCCAAAGAATGCAAGGATTCTTCAATATACACCAATCAATGCGATACACTATTTTAACAAATTGAAGGGTAAAAAGCATATGATCATCTCAATAGATGCAGAAAAAGCTTTTGACAAAATTCAACACGAATTTATGATGAAAAGTCTCCGGGGGCTTCGCTGGTGGCCCAGTGGTTGAGAGTCCACCTGCTGATGCAGTAACACGGGTTTGTGCCCCGGTCCAGGAAGATCCCACATGCCGCAGAGCGGCTAGGCCCGTGAGCCATGGCCGCTGGGCCTGTGTGTCCAGAGCCTGTGCTCCATAACAGGAGAAGCCACAACAGTGAGAGGCCCGCATACCGCAAAAAAAAAAAAAAAGTCTCCAGAAAGTAGGCATAGAGGGAACCTACCTCAAAATAATAAAGGCCATATATGACAAACCCACAGCCAACATCATTCTCAATGGTGAAAAACTGAAACCATTTCCTCTAAGATCAAGAAAAAGACAAGGTTGCCCACTCTCACCACTATTATTCAATATAGTTTTGGAAGTTTTAGCCACAGAAATCAGACAAGAAAAAGAAATAAAAGGAATCCAAATCGGAAAAGAAGAAGTAAAACTGTCACTGTTTGCAGATGACAAGATACTATACATAGAGAATCCTAAAGATGCTACCAGAAAACTACTAGGGCTAATCAATGAATTTGGTAAAGTAGCAGGATACAAAATTAGTTCACAGAAATCTCTTGCATTCCTATACACCAACGATGAAAAATCTGAAAGAGAAATTAAGGAAACACTCCCATGTACCATTGCAACAAAAAGGATGTAATACCTAGGGATAAACCTACCTAAGGAGACAAAAGACCTATATACAGAAAATTGTAAGACACTGATGAAAGAAATTAGAGATGATAGAAACAGATGGAGAGATATACCATGTTCTTGGATTAGAAGAATCAACATTGTGAAAATGACTGTACTACCCAAAGAAATCTACAGATTCGATGCCATCCCTATCAAATTACCAATGGCATTTTTCACAGAACTAGAATGAAAAATTTCACAATTTGTATGGAAACACAAAAGAACCCAAATTGCCAAAGCAATCTTGAGAAAGAAAACAGATCTGCAGGAATCAGGCTCCCTAACTTCAGACTATACTACAAAGCTACAGTAATCAAGACAGAATGATACTGGCACAAAAACAGAAATATAGATCAATGGAACAGTATAGAAAGGCCAGACATCAACCCATGCACATATGGTCACCTTATCTTTGATAAAGGAGGCAAGAATATACAATGGAGAAAAGACAGCCTCTTCAATAAGTGGTGCTGGGAAAACTGGACAGCTACATGTAAAAGAATGAAATTAAAACACTCCCTAACACCCTATACAAAAATAAACTAAAATGAATAAAAGACCTAAATATAAGGCCAGGCACTATAAAACTCTTAGACAAAAACATAGGCAGAACACTCTATGACATAAATCACAGCAAGATCCGTTTTGACCCACCTGCTAGAGAAATAGAAATGAGAACAAAAATAAACAAATGGGACCTAATGAAACTTAAAAGCTTTTGCACAGCGAAGGAATCCATAAACAAGATGAAAAGATAACGTTCAGAATGGGAGAAAATATTTGCAACTGAAGCAACTGACAGAAGATTAGTCTCCAAAATATGCAAGCAGAACATGCAGCTCAATATCAAAAAAACAAACAACCCAATCCACAAATGGGCAGAAGACCTAAATAGACATTTCTCCAAAGAAGATATACAGATTGCCAACAAATACATGAAAGGATGCTCAACATCACTAATCATTAGAGAAATGTAAATCAAAACTAGAGTGAGGTGTCACCTCACACCAGTCAGAATGGCCATCATTTACAAATAATAAATGCTGGAGAGGGTGTGGAGAAAAGAACACCCTCTTGCACTGTTGGTGGGAATGAAAATTGATACAGCCACTATGGAGAACAGTATGGAGGTTTCTTAAAAAACTAAAAATGGAACTACCATATGACACAGCAATCCCACTACTGGGTATGTACCCTGAGGAAACCATAATTCAAAAAGAGACATGTACCGCAATGTTCATTGCAGCACTATTTACAATAGCCAGGACATGGAAGTAATATTTACAATAGCCAGGACATGGAAGTAATATTCCATTGTATATATGTGCCACATCTACTTTATCCATTTATCTGTTGTTGGACACTTAGTGTCCAACAACAGATAAATGGATAAAGTAGATGTGGCACATATATACAATGGAATATTACTCAGCCTTAAAAAGAAATGAAATTGAGTTATTTGTAGTGACGTGGATGGATCTAGAGTCTGTCATACAGAGTGAAGTAAGTCAGAAAGCGAATAACAAATACTGTATGCTAACACATATATATGGAATCTACAAAAAAAAGAAAAAATGTTTTGATGAACCTAGTGGCCGGACAGGAGTAAAGACGCAGGCGTAGAGAATGGACTTGAGGACACGGGGTGGGGGGAAGGGGAAGCTGGTACGAAGTGAGAGGGTAGCATTGACATATATATATACTACCAACTGTAAAATAGATAGATAGTGGGAAGCGGCCGCATAGCACAGGGACATCAGCTGAGTGCTTTGTGACCACCTAGAGGGGTGGGATAAGGAGGGTGGGAGGGAGATGCAAGAGGGAGGAGATATGAGGATGTATGTTTATATATAGCCTACTCACTTTGTTATAAAGCAGAAACTAACACACCATTGTAAAGCAATTATACTCCAATAAAGATGTTAAAAAATAAATAAAAAGATTCCACAAAAAAGCCCCAATAAAAATACAAATTAACTCTGTGAGTACACTTCTGAGGAATTGTTTTTGAATAGTAATTATCTTAAGCTATATTTTATTTAAAGGAATTATATTAGATAAATTTCAGATTGGTTTCAGGTCATTCAGTGAGCTGAGGTCCATGTCATGTACTTATATCATAATTTATTCTTTTTCAAAACCATCATCCTCACCTCCTTCAGGATACTCCTCCATATTCAGGAAAGATTTCGGCAGTCAAGACAAGATTTTCCTTTTCATTCTGTCCTCTGCCTTCGCTTGGGTCATTTGATATGTTTCACCTTCTCAAAACCCTAGCCTTATGGTCATTTGACTTTAGTTTAAAAATCTTAGAAATCTGATCAAGTTCATCAATTCCCACTCAACATTTGAAACTTTTCTTCACCTACAACTGCTCAACTTGAAAGATCTCATGTCTTTGATCTCAAACTTTCATTCTTTTATTTCTGCCACAGAACTTTTTCTTTTCCTTGGCCTGACCATCAGTTGCTTCACTGCATTACTAATCTAGTCCTCCAGGCATTTCTAGATTTCACCTGTGTCTATTCAACATAGACTCTTCTAGCAACTGGATCATATTCTCTCACTCTTATAAACTTTTGGTGTTCCTGGTCTGTCAATGTCCATACATATTATTTGTTTGTACCTGCATTCTAGACTTATTTTGTGGCCAAAAGTCACATGATTTGATAAATTATCTCTAACACAAACCCCATAATTTCCAAGTAAGAGTATTATAAAAGGAATAGAGACTTGAAAATGGATTTTTTTTTTGGAGAAGTGTGAGTTGTTCAGCTTGACAAGGTTGGTGGAGAATGAAAGAGAATGTAACTGGAATGGTGAATTAGACCTAGGTCATAGAAGGGTCTGAAGTATCATGCTAAGGAGTTGAAATTCATCCCATAAGTAGTGGGCAGTAGTTGAAAAAAATCTAAGTGGATTAATAATATTCCTAGAGCTGCATTTTTAGAAATAAGATGGTGGCAATAGTGTGGGTGATTACTGGCCTGTGAAGAATAATTGAAAGCCATCAGCCTAGTTTGGAGGCTATTGAGATTGCACAATCATGAAGCTTTATGGCCTGAACTGGGCAGCTGGAATAGGAATGAAGAACTGTTTCTCCTTCACTGTGTTCTTCAGCAAATTAATATCTTGCATAATATTCGTAATGGTCTATAGCTCTATATGAGGGCTTCAGAAAAATCTCTGGGCTCTTTAACAATATGACATGTCAGTTCATTTTTTTCATAGGAAACAAATGAATTTACCATACTATCTTTCCTGGGTAAAACCTGCTATGTATCTTTCCAGAGATGGAATTATTATACATACTGCAACAAGAGGATTTAACAAGTAATGTTTGTAAAATTTTTTGAGAAGTATTTTATTGTGCAGAAGTTATGCCAGCTTGCTATTTAATTTCTATTATAGAAGAGACATGGTCTTTCCCCTCAGTGTTCTAAATGAGGTAAGACCATTGAACCTACCTGAAACGATTTAAGAGGGCTATAATTGAATTGTCACCAAGATCATGCAATCTCTGCCAGGGTGTTAATAAAAACGTTTCGAAATACTTTCTACTTTTAAAGCAGCCACTGAACTTGAACATAGAGCCCGGCTAGGGGTTGTTGGCAGACCTCTCTGTGTTGCTCCTATGACCCCAGTGAGCTAGGCAAGTTAAGAGTCCTAGATAACTCTGGTTGAAAACTCACAACTTTAGAAGAAAGATGGCAGCAGAAAGAATAGACAGAATGTTCCTTGGCATTGCCTTGGATAGGAAATAAATGTATAGTATAAGTTCTTTTGTGTGTCTCCTCTCTATCTTTTGTTACCCTGAACTTTCCAACTTACTGTAAAAGCAAAAAAATATTCTAAGGTCTGGGCTGCAAAGAAGAGAAATTTCTAATTTTGTCAGTACTGTCAGGTGCTACTTTTTTCATTGCTTATAGTCAAATGTTTTTTCCCTGATTTAAGATGATTTATTGTCTGCACTGGTAGAATAGAAGTGGCTAGAATCTTTCAAATGGCAACCTATTTTGAAAAAGAATAACAATAGATCAAAATTGTATTCTGACTACTTGGACTCAAGTTCCTTGCTACATGACCTTAGTTTTATATTTTTCCATACTTTTGAGGATTTTAAGAGGGTGCATAAGTAAGTTTTTGTGTCCATTAGCCGTTATGGAGCAGAAAATCAATCATTAATCTTTAACAAATCCATGAAGCAGACATTTACTAAAATCAGCCTGCTCTAATTTGATGAAATTGATGCTTTATATAAAACTTTATTTATCTCTTATTGTACAATAGTTCTCTTTTTCTCCCTTCTATTATGGTTTGTGTATACTTGCTATATTCTTCCCAGCCTTCTGCTATGCTAGTTGTTGGAAGGCATGGACTGAATATCTCAATTTTGAATCCATGCAGCCTCTACACAGTATCACCACCTTTTTGTCATTTAATAGGATCAAAATAGTGTGAAATCTATCTCAATAGTGCAACTGTTATCCCAGGTAAAAAAGCATTTTTATTAATATGTTAAGTCACTTGGACTTATGTCAACACGGTCATGTAAATATTTACAGGGCATCTTTTAAATTTCATTTTATTCAACAACACTGACTTGAGCACTTATATTTCAATTTTTTTGTTAAGAACTTGAAATACAAAGAGAAAGAAAATGAAGTCCTGGTTGTCTAGGAAAGGTAATACTTAATTAGAAATTGGAAATCCATTTAGTTTTTCTCAAGAAGAATCTTTGAGTTCTTCCCTGACTAGCTTCCTATTGCATGACATTAGGTACTTACTCTGTAGTGGACTTCAGGATGATAGAAATACAATAATTAATTCTTGCATAGTGGACTGTGTGGAAAATAAGTTAGTCTCTCTGGGTAGGGACGAGTTATGAGTTCTGATAGTTTTCAGTATTTCAGAGCTTTTATTCCTTATCTCACACACACATACACACATAAACCCATACAAAAATGGCCTTATATATATGTATATATATATACACACATTTATATATATGTATGCTTATACGTATATATATGTATGTATATGCTTATATGTATCTATGTATATGTGTATATATGTAATAGGTATATATGTATGTATATGTGTGTATATGTATGCTTTTGACCAAAGCTATTTCCGTTCTAGCATTATCATTGGAGTGGGAAGGAATATGAAAAGAAGAATGTATGTTCTTCCTCCCAACAACAAATTCAACTAAAGGATGTATAAAATCCTAGGTACTACACAAGTCAAAATAAGATCTACTGGAAATAAAGGAAACATCGTTCAAGATTTTTTTTTTTTTTTTTTTTTTTTGTGGTACATGGGCCACTATTGTGGCCTCTCCCATTGCGAAGCATAGGCTCCGGACGCGCAGGCCCAGCGGCCATGGCTCACGGGCCCTGCCGCTCCACGGCATGTGGGATCCTCCCGGACCAGGGCATGAACGGGGGGAAGCCCCCGTTGAAGTTTTTTATGATTTCAATTAATGAATGGGAATGAATATTTGTGGTTGAATTGTCCTCAA
Organism: Lagenorhynchus albirostris; assembly: GCF_949774975.1. Lineage (NCBI taxonomy): Eukaryota > Metazoa > Chordata > Mammalia > Artiodactyla > Delphinidae > Lagenorhynchus > Lagenorhynchus albirostris. The sequence continues at coordinate 100,125,677 of NC_083097.1, read as the reverse complement.
AGAAACATGAACTATAGTCATAGCTTAGCTCAGTTTGGGTTTGGATGCTTCACATTTTTTATTTCAACAATTTTCTATGGGTCTCATGCATTTCTAAATGTCTTATGAAACAAGTCACTGTCTGCCTTATCTTAGACTATCTGTTTAAGGATGTTTGTATAGCAAACATCCTTGGAAAAGGAGAACAATGTCTTGCTCCAGAGCAAAGGGCAGGTTGGTTTACTGTTCACTATAATAAAGATAACATCTGCTTCTGGGGCAAAGTTCAAGCAGGTTTACTGCCCATTACAAGATATTTGGGTTTCCTAATTCCAGAGTTCCTTTCCTGTAATGTACCCTGCTCTGTGTACAGGTATACGCAGCCCTCTTTGCAGTGACTCATGGAAATTTGGGCTCAGAGAACTGGAGCAAAAATAATGATATTCTGGCTACTGCTAGTACTATGAGTAACAAATTGTGCTTTGTTTCTGACTCAGGAGCATAGTGTCTTGAAACTCTGCCTGTGAAACTATGGCAGGCTAACTTGTAAGCTTGCAAGTAGGGTAAAAATCTCAAACCCTTCACAGTTCTTAACAGATACAAGAGGTTGATTTCCTATTATATTTAGAATCAAATGACACTAAAAAGTGGACCATCCTTAACTATTTATCAGTGATGATACCAAAATGTTTCTTTTTTTCCAAAAGTCATACAGCCTTGTTACTGTTATTATTATAAATATAACAAAAGCAAGGATAATGACTTGAAAGCTGTAGGTAGAAATATTCCGCCAAGAAATATTATAATAGGATAATTGCATGTTTTGTTGTTGTCGCTGTTTTTCTTTTAGTTAAAGTTTTAGGCTCTTAGCCTTCTACACAGAGATCTACTTTATCATTTTCACCTCTCCACAATGTTATTCCTTTTGAGATTCTTAGCACACAAAGCCTAGCATTACAGGAGGTAGGTAGGACTATAAATACAGACTATTTGCAGACCAAGCCTCGTTCACAAACCTGTGGGGAATCAAGCAAATAGCTAGAGTGTTCTAAATGCAAGGCTTAAAATTTCAGTCCTCTGTTTTGTCTTTTCTGTACTGGGGTGGATTTCCATCACCTATTTCACTGGCATCCTTACTGAAGTGAAACTTTGCCAAGTATTTCATTGTACATTAGGTGAGGATTAAAAGAAAAATACTGTACGTTTTAAGTGTAGTGTGTGTGTTTGTGTGTGTGTGTGTGTGTGTGTGTGTGTGTGTGTGTGTTATGAACCCATAGAGGAAGCTTGCAATGATTTCCCCTGGTCTATTATCAACATCTCTCTTCATAAAGAGAGTTCTTGACAGACAAATGCGTGAAATATACAATTATTTTGCTCTTTGTTTTCTCTGCATTGTCATTGACTATGGGCTGTTCACTGACACATTTTTAAAGTAAGCCTGTGAATCAGGTAGTGGGCTAAAGCAATTTTTTGGTGTGTAATTTGGTTCTGTGCCAATATCAATTTTTCTTTAGACCAGTAACTTTTTGAGGGCAGAGACTCTGCCTTATTTATCTTTGAATTTCTACCCTTGACTCCATTGGCTCTGGATCATAGCATGTGCTCAGTGAGTGTTTGTTTAAATTAATGGAAAAAATGTATTAAAAAATAATAACTGGGCATATTTTCAGCTGAATTATTGCCAAGAGAGAATTAAGAAAATGGTTTACTTCTGGCAAAATAATGCCTCTCATTTCAAATATCCAGTAATGTTTTAAAAATGTGGCTTCAATAATCTTCATCTGTTGTTTTTTATAATCGTTTAATTTTTCCTCATTATAATGTGTCAAATAATTATAGCAAAAACTAACTGAGAACTTACCAAGTGCCAGGTATTGCTCTAAGCTCTCTCCATATTACCTCATTTACCCATCAAAAAGCTAATAGAACTATTATTTTTATCTCTATTGTGCAAATGAGGAAACGGGTTATAGGGAGGATAGATAATTTGCCCAAGGCAACACAACTAGTTTTCAAGGCAATATGGAGTCAAAGGAAAACTTGATTCTAGGTTGGTGTCTTAATCAATACTGCCTCTTAGAGAAAGGTGGATGTAGAAGTGCATACATTAAAGATGATCCACATTTGCAGGAACTAGCTAGAAGAGGTTAAAAAGAAACTGAAATGCGAACTATTTTGAAACTTAATTTTCTGATGTAGCAAACTAGAATTTGGCTTTAAAATCATTCTTGTTTCTTCACTCTTGGCAAAAGTTTACTTTCCAGAGAATCTGGCTGGAGCCCATTAAACCCGTATACTGGTAGGGAGAAAAAGCACACATTGTACTTAACCCAAGATGGAACTTTATAAAGATCATGCCAGGGCTTCACTGGTGACACAGTGGTTAAGAATCCACCTGCCAATGCAGGGGACACGGGTTCGAGTCCTGGTCCAGGAAGATCCCACATGCTGTGGAGCAACTAAGCCTGTGCACCACAACTACTGTGCCTGCGCTCTAGAGCCCGCAAGCCACAACTACTAAGCCCACGTGCCACAGCTACTGAAATCCGTGTGCCTAGAGCCCGTGCTCTGCAACAAGAGAAGCCACCGCAATGAGAAGCCCACGCACTGCAACGAAGAGTAGCCCCCACTCGCCACAACTAGAGAAAGCCCAAGCACAGCAATGAAGACCCAATGCAGCCAAAAATAAATAAATAAAATAAATTTAAAAAAAAATCATGCCACATAACAGGTGTACAATAAATGCTTTTATGGTAGACTGAGGATGGTATTTGATTCTAAATTGCTATGTCATTTTAAACTAATTAGTTTAAACTGATGCCAGTTTACAGACTATCTCATTCTCATTACTGCTTTGTGGGAGCATATATCCAGATCTTAGGTTAGAATACAACATTGATTCTGCAGTAAATTTTATGTGTCTTTTGTATGGTATCATAGTCAATTAGGTAACCGGCAAATATTTTCTGATGGTGATTCAATTTACTGACATTTTAGAGTAATTCTATACGTGTATAAATATACAGGCTAAAATACAAATAGGTCAAGAATCGTAAGTCCTAGAGCTTGGTGGGAATTTTATAATATTATGTAAGGAAATTATTTTGGGTCATCCAGAGAAAAACTTATAACCTGAAACAAGATGTGACAGTTGGCAGTTTGCTTTTACCTTGGGTGGGTTTTTCAACATTGCTCATCTATTTTATACATGGTAGTTTGTGCCTCTTAATCCCATACCCCTATCTTGCCCTTCCTCCCTTCCCTCTCCCCACTGGTAACCACTATATTGTTTTCTATCTGTGAGTATGTTTCTGCTTTGCTATATACTTTATTTTTTAGATTCCACATATCACTGATATATGTTGTCTTTGTCTGATTTATTTCACTGAGCATAGTATCCTCTAGGTCCATCCACATTGTGGCAACTGGCAGAATTTCATTCATTTTTAAGGCTGAATAATATTCCATTGTGTGTATGTATATATATACACCACATCTTCTTTATCCATTTGTCTGTTGATGGACACATGGATTGCATCCATATCTTGGCTATGGTAAATAGTGTTGCTATTGAACATTGTGGTGCATATATCTTTTTGAATGAGTGTTTCTGTTTTTTTCTGGATTTATACCCAGGAGTGGAATTGTTGCATCATATGGTAGTTCTATTTTTAGTTTTTTGAGGAAACTCCATACTGTTTTCCATAGTGGCTGCAACAATTTACATTACCACCAACAGTGTAAAAGTGTTCCTTTTTCTCTACATACTTGCCAACACTTGTTATTGTAGACCTTTCTTTTTTTTTTTTTTTTTTAGGTTAGAAGTGGATTTATTTAGATACACATTCTATAGACAGAATACAGTCTCTCTCAAAAGGCAAGAATGAATGCCCTGGGAGAAACACACTCCACAGACAGAGTGTGGGCCATCTCAGAAGGAGACTGTCCCCAAAATATGGAGTAGTTAGTTTTTATAGGCTGGGTAATTTCATAGGCTAAGAAGGGGGAAGATTATTCCAACTATTTTGGGGAAGGGGAGGAGATTTCCAGGAATTGGGCCACTGCCCACTTTTTGACCTTTTATGTTTAGCCTCAGACTGTATCATGGCACCTGTGGGTGTATCATTTAGATGCTAATGTATTACAGTGAGTGTATAATGAGGCTATAATGAGGTTCCCTAGAAGTCTAATCTTTCAACATCTTGGACCTCATTGGTTCTAACCAGTTTATGTCATGTCCTCAAGGGCTATATCATTCTTTTAGAGGTTGTGCCCTGCCCCTTTCCCTCCTATTTCATTCCCCACTTAGAGATTTTACTCCCATATTCTTATGGGAAACAGAGGGGTGACTTTTTGACAATAGCATTCTGGTATATGTGAGGTGATACCTCATTGTGGTTTTGATTTGCATCTCTCTGATGATTAACAATGAACAATGTTGAGCATCTTTTCATGTGCCTGTTAGCCAACTGTATGTCTTCTTTGGAAAAATGTCTATTCAGACCTCCTTGAATGTTTTCAGGGAGAATATTTTCTCCCATTCAGTAGGTTGTCTTTTCCTTTTGTTGATGGTTTCCTTTGATGTACAAAAGCTTTTAAGTTTAATTAGGTCCTGTTTGTTTATATTTGCTTTCATTTATTTTGCCTTAAGAGACAGATCCAAAAAAATTGCTATTATTTTTGTCAGAGAGTGTTCTGCCTATATTCTCTCCTCAGAGTTTTATGGTTTCAGGTCTTACATTTAGGTCTTAAACCATTTTGAGTTTATTTTTGTATGTGATGTGAGGAAATGTTCTAGTATCATTTTTTTATGTGTAGCTTTCCAGTTTTCCCAGCACCACTTATTGAAGACACCGTCTTTTCTCCATTGCATATTCTTACCTCTTTGTCATAGATTGATTGACCATAGGTGCATGGATTTATTTCTGGGCTCTCTATTTTGTTCCATTGATCTATGTGTCTGTTTTGTGCCAGTACCATGCTGTTTTGATGAGTGAAGCTTTGTAATATAGTCTGAAGTCTGGGAGGGTGATTTCTCCAGTTTTGTTCTTTTTCCACAAGATAGCTTTGGAAATCAGTCTTTTGTAGTTCCATATGAATTTTAGGATTATTTGTTCTAGTTCTGTGAAAAATGTCATGGGTATTTTGGTTGGAATTGTATTAATCTGTAGATTGCTCTGGGTAGTATGGTCAATTTAATAATTTTAGTTCTTTCAATCCAAGATCATGGGTTATCTTTCCATTTCTTTGAATTATCTTCAATTCCCTTCATCAATGTTTTATAGTTTTCAGAGTATAGGTCTTTCACCTTCTTGGTTAAGTTTATTCCTAGGTATTTTATTACTTTTTATGTGATTTTAAACAGGAATTTTTAAACTTTCTTTTTCTGATAGTTCATTATTAATGTATAGAAAAACAACAGATTTCTGTATATTAATCTTATATCCTGCAACTTTGCTGAATTCATTTATTATTTCTAATAGTTTTTGGGTGAGGACCTTAGGGTTTTCTATGTAAAGTATTATGCCATCTGCAATGAGTGACAAGGTAAGTCTTACTTACCTCTTTCCTTAAAATTTGGATTCCTTTTAGTTCTTTTTATTGTCTGATTGCTGTGGCTAGAACGTCCAATACTAGGCTAAATAGAAGAGGCAAGAGTGGACATCTTTGTCTTTTTCCTGATTTTAGAGGAAAGGCTTTCAGCTTTTCACCATGGAGAATTATGTTGGCTGTGGGTTTGTCATAAATGACTTTTATTATGTTGAGATATTTCCGTCTATACCCATTATGATGACAGTTTTTTATCATGAATTGATATTGAATTTTGTCAAATTCTTTGTCTGCCTGTATTGAGATGATCATGTGATTTTTTATCCTTCCTTTTGCTAATGTTATGTATTACATTGATTGATTTGTAAATATGGAAACATCCTTGTGTTCCTGGAATAAATCCAACTTCACCATGGTGTATGATTCTTTTTATATATTGTTGGATTCAATTTTCTAACATTTTGTTGAGAATTTTTGCATCTCTATGCAGCAAAGATATTGGCCTGTAATTTTCTTCTGTTGCAGTCTTTTTCTGATTTTGATATGAGGGTAATGCTGGTAATCCATCCTTGTAGAATGGATTTGGGAGTGTTCTGTCCCCTTCAATTTTTTAGAATAGGTATTAGCTCTTCTTTATATGTTTGGTAGAATTCCCCTGTGAAGCCATCTGGTCCTGGACTATTATTAGCTGGGAGTTTCCTAAATTACTAATTCAATGTCACTGCTAACAATTGTGTACATCCTCCAGGAGTGGAGTCTCTGTTTCCCCAAGTCCTGTGGTGCTCCTACGATCAAGACCCACTTGCCTTCAAAGCCAAGTATTCTGGGGGCTCCTGCACCCGATGCCAGACCCCCAAGCTGGGGAGCCTGACGTGGGGCTCAGAACTCTCACTCCCATGCATGGGAGAACTTCTGCAATATAATTACTCTCCATTTTGTGGGTCATCCACAAAATGGGGGTATGGGGGTATGGGATTTGATTATGTCACAAGTGCACCCCTCCTACTGTCTTGTTGTGATTTCTTCTTTGTCTTTGGATGTAGAATATCTTTTTTGATAGGTTCCAGTATTTTTTATTGTTGGTTGTTCAGCAGTTAGTTGTGATTTTGGTGTTCTTGTGGGAGAAGGTGAACTCAAGGTCTTTTACTCCACCATCTTGTCTTCTCTCCCCATCATATTTCTGGAAGAAAGAGGAGCTGATTTGTTAGGATCCTTTGCTCTAGCTCTGAGGAATTTAGGGCTCAGTTGAAGAGGCCTGAATCATGGGAGGTGGGGCTCACAATGGTTTTAATAGAGAAAAATCTTAGAACACTTGAGTCATCAGATATCACAGGATAGTATAAGCATTCTGAAATAAGGTGACAAACCTGTACTGAAGCAGTTAAGTATTATATTTACATTTCATTACAGTATAATAACTTCATGTTTCACAACTAAATTAATGTTGTTAATTTGAATTTTATTGCTTTCATAATTTTGTTTGTATACATTGTTAACTCATTTTGGTTGTAGAATTAAAGCTCTAAGCATAAGGAGTTTATGCTTAGTTTTGTGTTTATACATATTTAACCACCATCAATGTGTGTATCTTGGCACCAGGAGAAGGAGTATCAGGTGGGTGAACAACTCAGCATAACCTGTAACCAGGACTGGAGAAAAAGCAACTTAGGCTTGCTTTTTTTCTCTAACAATAGTCTTGTAATATTATCTCAGCTGTTGGATTGTGGTGTACATGAGAAATGGCAGAATTGTCAGATTATAAGAACCTCAATTAAAAACTAAACAGCAACAAGAAGACATTTTTAATTTATTTAATTTATTTCTTTTATTGTAACAACTATTGATAGCAATAATCATCTGGTAGTCTTTTTTTAATCCCATTTATTCATTTATTCATTTATTTATTTTAACATCTTTATTGGAGTATAATTGCTTTACAATGGTGTGTTAGTTTCTGCTTTATAACAAAGTGAATCAGCTATACATATACATATACATATATCCCCATATCTCCTCCCTCTTGCATCTCCCTCCCACCCTCCCAATTCCACCTCTCTAGGTGGTCACAAAGCACTGAGCTGATCTCCCTGTGCTATGCAGCTGCTTCCCACTAGCTATCTATTTTACATTTGGTAGTGTATATATGTCAATGTTACTCTCTCACTTCATCCCAGCTTACCCTTCCCCATCACCGTGTCCTCAAGTCCATTCTCTATGTCTGTGTCTTTATTCCTGTCCTGCCCCTAAGTTCATCAGAACCATTTTTTTTTTTAGATTCCATATATATGTGTTAGCATATGGTACTTGTTTTTCTCTTTCTGACTTACTTCAATCTATATGATAGACTATATGTCCATCCATCCACCTCACTACAAATAACTCAATTTCATTTCTTTTTATGGCTGAGTAATATTCCATTGAATATATATGTGCTACATCTTCTTTATCCCTCCGTCGATGGACACTTTTGTTGCTTCCATGTCCTGGCTATTGTAAATAGTGCTGCAATGAACATTGTGGTACATGACTCTTTTTGAATTATGGTTTTCTCAGGGTATATGCCCAGTAGTGGGATTGCTGGGTCATAAGGTAGTTCTATTTTTAGCTTTTTAAGGAACCTCCAAACTGTTCTCCATAGTGGCTGTATCAATTTACATTCCCATCATCTGGTACTCTTGACTAGAACTTAGCTTTCTGTGTAACACATTTCAGAAATATTTCATGAAAATGAGAATAGATATTATATTGTCTTGGGTTAAAGACAGTGTAGATGTTGTAAGGAGGCAGAAGGTGAAAGACGATCCTGATATTAATAATATAATATAATATATATATTATATATATATTATAATATAATATATATTATAATATATAATATATAATAATAATAAGTTTTATGACTGTACTTCTTAGAAAGCAATGGAGCATTCTTAATCTGGGCTCAGCTCCATTGCTTTCAATGAAGAATTCTTACTATAAATGCACTGGATCAATCTGGATTCAGTTGCAAGCAAGAATGTAATATGCAAAATGTTTCTCTCAAATCTTTGCTGCCAGTGAATCAGCTCATAATAGAATGCACTATTGATTTCAATTAAAAAGTTGTTAAGTGCATAGTGTGAGTATATAAAAGCATAATTAAAAAGTAGTTTAACCAAGCAGCAAAAATGCTAATATTTGAAATTATTGAAAGATGTATATTAGGAATTACCTTAAAATATGACTTACTGAAAAACATGATTCTTTTGCTATGAGGCATAGTATAGAGATATGTTAACACAGGAAGAAGGAAATCTAAAATTGTCGTGAAAGCAGTAGGTTCACGGGAAGTCCTTATGAAATCCACAAATCTATATTAAATATCTGTTATAACTCAACATTGTGCTAACATGCTAGGATAATGATTTTCAAAGGGTAGGGGTGGGGACATAACAGAATTTCTCATTGATTTTTCAAACACACCTATTTTGGAAAAGAATTTGGAACTATATTCCTGTATATTACCTTCAGTATTTTTGAGTGTGAATAATGTGATCCAGCTGTGACTGAGAAAAATATGAAATGAAATATAATCCAAATGAGTTCAAATATTATGCATGTAGCAAATCCTTCAGCCTGAATATGAAAAAATATGTTTATACTTCTATGAACATGAAAAAATCAGGTTTTCCCCCTCCAAGGTGAATGCTAAATTTATATTTAAGGACTATGGATTTGATGGAATCCTAGGTTTTTAGTTTGCTTGGAGTGTCTTGATTTGGCCCCAACTTATAAACGAGGAATCAAATCTAGTATAAGATGGCTTAGTACAGTCATTACTAACTATGATGGATAAGGAAGAATTAAGGGAAATGTTGAGAATTGAGCTGACCCTTAAAGGGAGTTCAGAAATTGATTTAGAAAAGAAAAAAAAGGTGATGAGCATGTTGACTTATTTCCTGAGACTTCTTTTTGTCCATTTATGAAATGCTTTTGTTTTAGTTAACTGCATTTTTAGTTCAATAAATCTATAGTCACATATGTGGCTGCAAACAGTGCATTATCAAATTTCCAAAATAACCAATTGGCTTTTTTGCTTTTTAAAGGATTGTATAGTAAGAGAGAGACTAAGAGTTATCTTTATATTGCTCTGTTTCCTTCACCAAGATATCTGATCACTTCTGTGACTAAGCTATTTGAACAGTCAGCAGTTTGCTGAACCTTGACCCCATATAAACTGAAGCAGTTTCAAATCCATTACAGGGAAGGTAAGTCACCTTTGTAAGTCAAAGATTCTCATAAATTATTTTCATTATAGACTAATGGTCTGTGGAGATTCAAATCTTTCCAAGAGTTGAATGTACTGTTTTCTGTGTACTGTGGTGCAGTAGGGAAATTACAAATTATTTTAAAGCTTCAGCCCTTTAGAGAAAATCAATTCAGACTCCATCAAAGTACCATTTAAGTCTTCTTCTGACTGGATATTTTGTGGGCATTAGTGAAGAACAGCATTATTTCTTCTACAAATATTGTGAATGATGGATATTTCATGCTCGGGTTTATTTTCAAGTTGGGAAGGAGGTCAAATTAAATAATATCCATTTATAATAATTATGAGAAACTATTATTTTTTGCCATATCCTACTTGACACACTGCAATCACTGTGGTAAATGTGTTACACACTTTAAAGTAGCACTCTTCAGAGACGTTTCAGGAAAATTAGAAAACCAAGGGAGAGAAAGCTCAATAACTTACCCAAAGTAATCCATCTGGTAAGTGAAGAAGTCAGATTTCAAACCCAGACCTGAATTTTTAATCCCTTCTCCATTAAATGGGTATAATTCCTTTCCCTAAGTCACATGGCTTGTGTTTTGGCCAAGATGGTTTATTGAAAGTAATAGACCCCGCTCAAAAAACCTTATGAAAAGAAAAAAAGAAAATGTGTTGGGAGCATATAGGGATGATCAGCAAAATTTTAAAAAGTGCCGAAGAAACCAGTTGTTTCAGAGTTCAGGAAATGGAACCAGGAATAAAATCAGATCCATTTCTCTTTTCATTTCCTATATTATGGTAGACTCAGAAATCTGATACATACTGTTTTATATCTTTGCAAATATTGTTTGGTTAAGCTGCCATTATTCCTTTTGACAGCTGTGATAACTAAGACATAATAAGTGAATTGATTTGTCCAAGGTGGGTGGCTGATTAGTTCCAGAGGTAGTGCTCAGCCCTCCAGACACTGTACTGTGATCTGCTAATTTATTTCTCTTTTATAAAGCCCTAATGTATCAGTATTCCTGTAAGTATTAAAGACTTTTTAATTTTAGAGAGACTAATGGAAATATTAATACATTTTAAAGAGAAAACCAGTTTGATATTTGAGATTCTCATGTAACTCATACATCCTTATCGATATTGACCATATGAAACCCAGGGCAATTAATCTATAACTTAAAAAAAGTGTTTGGCACTAAATTATAGTATTAAATGAAAAGTTACCTTCACTAATATGGATTTCATTAATTATCTGGAAAATTTTTTCATTAAAATGCATTTCTAACATAGCTATTCTGAAATACAACATTTAGTTTGCAGCTGATGCACAGTGGGAAAAAAGCTCTTTTGATAAAAATTATTCAGTATTCTTTTCTTAACCTTTACCTTATGTAGACATGCTAATAAAATAAAGGTGAAACTATGGATTAGTTTCTATGATACTTAGAACACTTTTTACCTTTTGCTTTGTAGGTGATTTCACATAGACAGGTCTCCAAATTAGATGCCTTATCCACAAGGTGGTGTCCTAACATTAGCAACCAGTAGGTTGAGCTTACAAATAGTATTGACTTTACTTGACAAAAATGTTTTTCAAGTTGAAAGTGCCAAGTGCCCATGCATAAAAATAATTACTCCTCAGCCTGTGGTTTTGTGCAAAGTGTACTTGGGAAAATGTATTGTTCAACTCAATTTGATTAACTCTTGTCATAGATTTGTATTTATTTACATTAATGCTACACTGGAATATTCAGTTCATTAACTTCTAATTTAGCTAAAACAAAGAGGAAAACTGTTTTCCTTGCAAATCTTGACAAATTTTCAAATGGCACAATAGTTGAGGTTTGCTAATGTACATTTTATTTTGTCATGAGAAATACACTTGAGAACTTAATATTTTTATCATGTTTTTTAAAATTTCCATAATGGTTTGCTTTTGAAATCATGGATAGTCACATTTAGTTAATCTTGCACTTGAATGCATTTAAAATTTGAATATGGTAAGTTGTATGTTGTTTTCTGCTTTTAAAAACCAATATTTATTTCCAGGATCCTGAGAAATCCCTGGTTCTAATAATTTGTACTGGTTATCACTCACTTTTGAACACATATAGACACTTTCTAATACCAATTCTTGGGGGAAAAGAGGTTGAATACACTCTACTGCTTTTAAGAGCGTTTGAATTAAAAAAAAAGAAATTGTCTCAGATAAAATTAAACAGAATGATAGCCTATAACTTCGTTATTTATTTATTTTTGGCTGCATTGGGTCTTCATTGCTGCACGTGGACTTTCTCTAGTTGCAGCAAGCAGGGGGCTACCCTTGGTTGCAACGTGCGGGCGTCTCTTTGCGGTGGCTTCTCTTGTTGTGGAGCGCAGGTTCTAGGCACGTGGGCTTCAGTAGTTGTGCCTCGCAGGCTCTAGAGTGCAGGCTCAGTAGTTGTGGGCTTAGTTGCTCCACGGCATGTGGGATCTTCCCGGACCAGGGATCGAACTCGCGTCCCCTGCACTGGCAGAAGGATTTTTAACTATTGCGTCACCAGGGAAATCCCTCTAACTTTGTTTTAACACTAACTTAAAAGAAAGCTAGACTTGCCCTAAATTGAAAGCAATACTTTTGCTTTTAAAAAGTTATTTTCATATGGGAAAAGAATCTAAAAAAGAGTGGATATATGTATATGTATATGTATAACTGATTCACTTTGCTGTACAGCAGAAACTAACACAACATTGTAAATCAACTATACTCCAATAAAAATTAAAAATATAAAAAGATATTTTCCGTGTTTTGTTAGTTGTTAAAAAGTTGTCAAAGTGTGTTTTGGGGACCTTTCTGTATCTTCACCCTGAAAAAGGAAGTTCACACAAAATAACTTGGCTTTGTTAGAGGGCAAGAAAGAAGTATATCAAAATGAGATATATATAATCAGTTCAAAAGTTATCATCTGCATTAATGTGAATTTTGTAGAGTTTTGAAAATAAATCTGGCAATATATGTTTGAAAAAAGTATATACATACTCCTGAACTTTGTGCCACCATTAGAAATCTATCCTACAGAAATAGAGGTACCAGTCTATTAGGGTACATGTACAATAATATTTATTCCAGCATTGTTCATGGAAGCCAAAGTAAAATAATACTGTAAGAAGGTGAGTGCCCATCAAAAGATGAATAATTGAATATATTATATATCTATACCATGGAAAATCATTTAGCTGCTAAAAGAATGAACTAAAGCTATGGAGCTATACAAATTGCCTAGAGGAAATTATATAGGTATTGTTGAATGGTAAATTGAATTTATAATGAGATCTCATTTTTTAAAAAAACCAAAAATCATATACTTATTATACATATGTACATTTATATGCCCATATATGTTTGTATATGATTAAATATTCATGGAAGGAAGCACGGAAGAATTCATATTAGCTTATTTACATGAGCTCCTTCTTGAGGGCTCTCATAGTTTCCCCAGAAAGCAGACTCAGATAGTGATTGGCATGCAGGAAGTTTATGGAGCGCTCTCAGGGTCAACCATTGAGGGAAATGAAGGAAAGTAGATTAAGCTGAGGGAGGGACTGGGCTGTGATACAATCACAGCAGCAGCTCAGCTGATCCCATGGAGACCTCTGGAGCTGGGATGTTCCTGCATAGTCATTCATAACTGGAACAAGGGAGTCATTTTGCTCTACATTCTCTATTTACCTTCCTCCTCCTAACCCTCCACACTGACTAATCATTTGACGTGGACTGCCCCCAGGAAGGAGGTGTGATAGAGCTACAGCTCTGCTCAGCTGAAGGTACTCCTTAGAAAGGAGGATTCAGCTGTGAGCATCCACTGTCAACATTCCCAGCAATTGAAGGAATAACCGCTCTAGTCCTGAAAGGGGTAAGGAAATTTAGTTGGCACACCATAACATTCTCTAAAGGATAGGGTGAAGAATAATGTGGTTGAATGGGGAAGGAGAGAGGAAGAGGTAGCCATACAAGAGAAGAGAAAAATAGTTTTAATAAAAGCATGGAAACAAATGGTAAATGTGCATCAATACTGCAAGTGGTGTGGGAGTAGCAATGCTATGAAAAATTCATAATGTTTTACCTAGAAAAACCTTCCAAAACCTTTCTTGACCCAATTTTTGGGGTTATTTTTGCTTTTCAATGTACCGTATTTTCTTTGACAACACTGAAGGGATAAAATGCTCAGTGAAGAAGGATTGAGAAGTAAGCTTAAAGATTTTATTTTCAGAAGGAATAAATGTCTGATGAAGGAAATTACATCATGATGTATACTTATTACAGTATTTTGGCTATGGTAACTATTCTTACAAAGATGCTATATTTGGAGAAAAAAAATTGTCTTGGGAAAAGAGGTAAACATGTTGATAATTTACTGTTCCTTAATGTATCATAGTAAGGCTCTGAACTACTTTAGCTCGACTTTATATACAGCTTTGTAGTTTTCATTTATTGAATAGCTATCATATACCAGGCAGTTTATTAGGCCCTGGGGGACTAGAAACTACAGACTTAGTGATTCAGAGCCTTGTAGGAAAGGCAAACGAATAATCAATCACAGAGTGATAAGGCTATGGTATAGACAGAGTGTATGGGAGCTCAAATGACTACCCAAACCAGAAGGTTGCAGGCTGAGGATGTCAAAGCTTTCAGGAAGAGAATACTTCTGAATTGTGGGTGGATACTGGGGCAGGTGAATAATAAGGAAGAAGATCTAAGGGTAAAAAGGGCACCATCAGGGAGCTGTAAGTAGTCCAGTATATTGCAGTTGAGACTGTAAACTGTATGGATTGGGATGAGGGTCTAAGTCTTAAGAGACCATGTTGGAGAACAAAGCAGGAACAAGATCATAGTTAGGATCCTGACAGGAAACACAGGGCACAAATAAGATAATTTGAAGAGAGTATAATAAAGCATCTATGTATAAAGAAGTGGTTGGGGGGTAAGGCAAGGGTTGGACATTTCCACCCTAGGCCTAATACAGCAAGAGTTAGAGGGGCTTATTAGAGCCTGGAGACAGATGGCTAAGTAGAGGGAGCCGCCTTTCTCACAGGAGGAATGTTGCAAACCTGCAGTGACATTGAAAAGAGGGAGCTGGGAGAACAAATAACTTGATGGGACCACAGGGAAGGTGAGCCCATTGTTATGTCCTTGCAGGTTAGAGTGGAGAAAGGTGAAGAGCAGAATGCGGTTCTGGAGGGGCAAACAGATCTCTTCCTTGCATAAGTGACAGTTGCAGAATTGGAGATTAAGTAGGAGGTAAGTAGATGAAGAAGGGAAGGAAGCAAATGGAGCAACATGGCAAGATTCTGTGGCAGGAGTGTGCATGGTGAATATAGAGACTAAAATAATGCCAGTACAGCTAGGGTATAGACAGCAAAGACGTGGGACATGAAGTTATAAAGGCAGACTATACAGGGCCAGTAATGCCAAGTTAAATACTTGTTATATGACCTTTAAACATTTTTTTTGGCAAAACATTAACTACTCCCTTACTGTTGGTTATAAATGTAAAGGGAAATGAAAAAAAAATGGTAAAACCAATATTTATTTAATACTCTGAAATTTAAAACATTAGAAACGTTGGGAATTAAAGTGTTTTATTTCTTTGAAAAAAGTGTCAACTGTAGTTTGATCAGTGTTTGCCTTTTTCTTCTTATAATGTAACAGCATATGGGAATATGGGACAAGAATCTTTTTTTCATGTCTTAGTGAATTGTCATACTCCTTTAAAAATTTGGATTCATTTCCAAAATTCTATCTTTTGCACTTTGAATGTTGTGAGATATCTCCAAGAGTTCTTTAAATGAGAAACTTTTTGCGGGTGTCACTTCTCTGGGATATCTTAATCTTTTTCGTTGTAACTGCTCATTTAGGGCAATGAGTTCTAATAATATCCAATTTCACTTCTAGTAGTATTGCTTTCCACTTCTTTCTTGCACTTTCATATTTTGACCAATTCTCTCTTCAGATTATTCAATATTATAAAATGTTACTGGGTTTGTCACTGAGAGACAAGGAGACAACACAACTATGTGCTTTACTATCTGAAGGTAAAGTGAATGACAGATGCACAATGACCAATCACCAACAGGCTTTAAAAGAGTTGACATGATTGGTAACTGATCATGATGTGCAGCTGCTATTTATACAGTGATCTGTAGACTAAAGAGCTATCAGCAAGTCTGCCCTTCATGCAATTTATTCACAGTAAATGTACCACGGTAACTAAAATTTGAACCATTTTGTTGAGGGACTGTTTTTATTTAAACTCTATTAACTGAAATTCATACATTTGAAACAAGGTGAAGCCAGGACTACCTATGTATTTAATCGATGGCTAAGCAGAGAGCAAAAGGAACAAACAATTTTGGGAAATGTATTAGGGTAGATATAAAGAGGGAAATATGTGTCCTCTTCCAGCTTTGTATTTGGATTACTTCTTAATTTAATGTGGGACACAGTATACAGAAATGCATCATATGTGCTATGCTTAGAAGTGAGTAAAATTAATAGAAGCTCCTATTTGCTACATTTAAATTTTATGATTTTTTTAAAAGGTGATAATTTCAAGTGCTTAAAATTTCAGGAGACACAACAGGCTATACAATGAAAAAAGTCTTACTAGCACCCCTTTCCCAGCTACCAGGTTCTCTTCATTGAGGGCAACTGACATTATCCTTTCAGAGGTAGTCTTTGCATACACAAGCAAACATATTCACAAACACACTGACAAAATTTTCTCCCTTTTTAAAATACCCATTCTGAGCAGCTAATATTTATTGAGCATTTGCTATGTACCAGACAATGTGCTGACCTTTATATTCTTTATTTCATTTAGTTCCCCAATAAACTTTGAGATAGGTTGTTATTATGGCAGAGGGAAATCCATCTCCAAAAGTTTAACTTCTTTTCCCGAAATCATGCATTTGGTATGTGGTGGAGCAGTTATTGTCATGTAAGTATTTTGAATTCTCAAGTGCAGGCTGTTAATTACCAGACTACACTATCTGGGATCTGTGTATAGGTCATGCAATACCATTTTATTAGTCTAACAGCCCTTTTACGGTACAGGAAATTCTTTTTGCTAATTCAGTCTATGAAAATATGGGGCTCAGGAGGTTTAAGAAAGACTGAGGTTTGTCCAAAAGCATTAGATATCTCTCTCAGGAGACTGGCCACCATCTGTACTGGGAAATTGGCCAGGTTGCTTGGAAGGAGCCCAACCCTGAGTGCATGTCTATGGTCTGTTCTCTGAGACTGTCAGGCAGTCCCTCTCCCTGTTGGGTATTGGCATTCCGTCTGACACTCAGCAAGCACGGGAGCATGCACACACACCACACACACACACACACATGTACACACACACAAACATATCATTTTGTTCATTTATTCATTCCAAAACAAATATACCTATTAAGTGTCTTAAACTTGCACAATAGAAATATGAAGTTTAGGAAAACTAACAACCCGTGCCAAAGCCTGTGCACCTTCTTGATTTCATAAACCGTGTGTTGCTTGGCAGTTTATGCTTAACAGTCTGTTGTGAGCAGAAATACTACCCTGGTCAGGTCTGGTTAGCAGTTGTGCGTGTTTTCTAGTTGTCTGCTTCCTGAATGTGTCTTTGGAGCACTCTTGGAGCATCTCATGCTCCCTTTTCTCCACCATAGACACCTTTCACCTTCATTTGTTACAGTGGTGTTGCTGAATGTTTTCTCTGATGCTTTTATTTGAGAGTGGAAAGCTTGAAGGTGAAGTTCAAATTTTTAAAAAGTCAAGTGAGCTTTATTGGCTTCAGGAACTCCGGGTCAAATTTCAGTAAGGAATTTACACACACACACACACACACACACACACACACACACACACTGTTCTGAGATATCTTGTCATGCAGCCTAAGTGCTTCTCCAAGGAAGCTTTTAAATGAACTGCACAAAACCTGGTTAACAGTTGAATGTGAAAGATGATGATTTTTCAATAGCTGCTAATGTTAGGGGGAATGTACTGTATTTTCCTGCAAGTCTGAAGGCCTTGGATCTTGGCATCATTTGGTGTTTGTGCTCAAGAGCAGAACAATGTCTTATGATATTTAGGGGTTTGGAGTCATTTCTTTCTGTAAACTAGATTTTTGTTTCAAAATCTGGTCTCCACTTGGCTCGACTCCAGGTGTATGCTTTTTGATTTGTAGTTTTATGAATATTAGACAAAGAGTAAAGATTATATTCCATCTGTAAAATGACTTATATTTACTATTTTGTAATAAGATCTGATAAATGAAGTTAATTAAAATATTTCTAGATAGAAATAGCTGTACATCAGTAGATGACCTCATTTGCTACTTTTGATCTCGGGTGGCCTCAGCCTGCAGCAGCTTGAAGCAGGATTTCGGTTCCTGGCAGAGATTGAAGTTAGCCTGTGGCAGTGAGAGCACTGAATCCTAGCCACTAGACCACCAGGGCCAGTGACCAGTGGTAATGCCCTGGCCCTTCAGCTGTGTAGAAATGAATTTCCACATAGAGACAGAAATCAGTGAAACAAGTAAAGTGTTTATTAGGAGGAAAAAGAGTACGTGTGGATAGACACACGGGTGGCCTCAGACAGAGAGTTTCGCCCTCGTGGTAGTTTGAATCACTTTTATGAGACATTTCTTCTGGGTTTCCTTTGGCGAATCATCTTGCTTTGCCTGGTTCTGAGTCCGTATTTGGTATATCTGAGGGTCCTCCCATGTGTGAGCATGCATCTCTTAGCCAAGATGGATTCTAGCAAAGAGGCCTCTGGGTAGGTTGACATCACTTACTATGGGGTGGCGTCCCCTCCGTTTTTGGTTTTGTTTTTGTTTTTGTTTTTTTTGCGGTACGCGGTCCTCTCACTGTTGTGGCCTCTCCCGTTGCGGAGCACAAGCTCCGGACGCGCAGGCTCAGCGGCCATGGCTCACGCGCCCAGCCGCTCCGCGGCATGTGGGATCTTCCCTGACCGGGGCACGAACCCGGTCCCTGTATCGGCAGGCTGACTCTCAACCACTGCGCCACCAGGGAAGCCCGCCCCCTCCCTTTTTGACCTGCAAAGAGTGTTTCTGCACATGTATAGTTGGGAAGGTCTCCTTGACTCTGAGAATGAGAAACATGTGGTCTCTTATCTGGGCAGGGCTTAGCTCCTCCTCCTCTTCATCTTGGAATATCTGTCCACAGGGGACAAACTCCAGCTCTTCAGCCTGGGGCCTATCTATCTCCTGCCTCACTTTATTTGGAAGTTTGAGCTCAGCCAGTGTAAGTACACTCAATTTGCCCTCTTCTCATCTTAAAGTTTATGTTACTTTCTTCCTCTTTTATGCATTCTGTTTTCAGAGGACATGTCCTTGCAGATCATACCTAGGTTCTTTACCTTGTGTTCCATTCTCCACTGGAACCTCATTCTATCATTTGCTTCTCAAGTCTTTCCTTTTTACTACCTTCTTTTCTTGTCCCAAAAGCAATCACAGCCATCCTGTACCCTCTAGTATCTTCAATTACTTAAAAAAGAAAAAAACTTTTCAAATGAGAATTTTATATTCTCTGTTTACCTTAACTCCATGAATATGGTCTTCTGTCTCTACCACTCCTAAAGCCACTATTCTGAAATAACCAATGAGTTACGGAACTGCCAACTCTGATGGCCTTGTTTTTTTTAAAAAATTGAAGTATTGTTGATTTATGATGAAAGCAAACTAGTGGTTACCAGTGGGGAGAGGGGAGGGGGGAAGGGCAAGATAGGGATATGGGATTAAGAGACACAAACTACCGTGTATAAAATAAATAACCAACAGGGATTTATTTTACAGCACAGGGAAATATAGCCACTATTTTGTAATAACTTTAAATAGAATATAATTTGATGGCCTTTCAATCCACAACCTCATTAAGCTCTGCAGCATTTGATGGAAAATCTTTCTCCTTCCCTGGCTTCCAAGGCAAGTGTTGTTTTTTTGGTCTTGCTATTTTTTTGTTCCTTTTCTGTATCCTGTCAAGGCTTCTTAATCTAATCGCCCCTAAATATAGAGCTCCACTAATTTTCCAAGTGTCTATATTTGGACCCCTCTCTCCTGTCTCTCTTTTATCTCCTCGCTTTGTCAGTTCAGCCTTTTCAGTTTTACTTATGATCTCTATATGAATAACTTCCAGATTCACTTCTCTGATACTTTATGAAAGATGAAGACCAGGACTTCCAACTGGCTTCTGGATGTCTTCACTCACTCCCTCCCTCATTCATTCACTTACATTCACTGAGAACCTATAAAGATAAGTACTGCTGTAGAGCTGTGGAGTTGGTAGTGAATAAAACAAAGTCCCTGTTCCACAGAACTTACATTCTAGTGAGAAAAGAAAGTATAAGCAAATACAAAAATGTGGAAGGTGGTGGTAATTGCTGTGGAGAAAAGCTGAGTAAGAAGATGGAGAGTGACGGGAAATGTGGTGACTAATTTAGATTGGATAATCAGTAAAGACTCTCCATAAAATGCCATTTGAGCAGAAACCTGAAGGAAGTGTGAGTGCAAACCATGTTCACATCTGGGGGCAAAGTGTTCTTTTCTAGCAGAGGGAATAGGCCTGAGGGGAAGAGGGAGAGAGAGGGAGAGATACCTCTTTGACCTCATTTTAAATATGTATCTTATAATCATACCATTTCTTACACTTTTACACACACACATACACACAAAACACATCTATGTTATGCATAGAGATGATATCAGGGTTTCAAATCACATAGGGCCTTGTGGGGCATGTTAAGGACATTGACTTTTGCCCCAAATGAGAGGAGAAGCCATTGAAGGATTTTGAATGAAGAAGTAACAAGATCTGACTTATACTTACAAAGAAACCCTTTGGCAACTTTGTGGAGTAATGATTGCACGTGCTCAAGTGTGGAAGCATTTAGACCAGTCAAAAGTGTAACAGAAAATATAATAATGCAGGGGAAAAAAAGAGGAAAGTTTGTACCAAAGGGGCAAAGACAAGATTGTTAGCACTCGTTAAGATTCAGGATTTTACTGAAGGTCTGGTATAAGGTATAAGAGAAAGAGAGTAGTCAAGAATGACAGGGCGTTAGAAACTGGTAGAATGGAATTTCCTTTTATTATGAAGCAAAAGAATTTGAACAGGTTGTAGAGCATGGTGAAATCAAATGTATAGTTTTGAACATATTAAATATGAGTTGTCTATTAAATATCTGAGGCGAAGTATCAATAAATATTTAGATATATGTCTGGAGGCAAAATCAAGCAAGCTATGTAAGCATGTTATTTGTCAATAGATTAAAAAAACCTAAAGTCACAGGACTGGATGAGATCTTTAGAAAACAAGTATAGATAAAGAAGAGAAGAGATCCAGATGTGAGGACTGATTCTGAATTGTTTAATGTTTAAAGTTCAGGAAGATGAGGGGGATTAGAAAGGGAGAGGGAGATAAAGAATAGTAAGCAAGGGTTTTAAGAAATAATAAGTCCTGCTAGCTGGTTGAGTAAGAGGAAGGCTGAGAAATGACCACTCGATTTATTATTATAGAAGTCACTTATGATCTTGACAGAAAAAAAACAAGGTTGGTGTGGTGAACAGTGAACACAGCCTTACTTAGGAGGGACCAAGAGAGAACAGAAAAATTGGAGACAGGAAGCAGAAATAACTTTTTCAAGAACTTTTGTTGTAAAAGAGAGAGTGGTAACTTAGTGTTTGCTGAAGGGAATGTAGGTCCAAAGGTGACACTTAAAAAAAAAATTAGAAGAAATATCACAATTTTTGTTTCTCATGGGAACCAACTAATAGAAAGAGCAGAATCGATGATGCAAGTGAGAGAATAATTGTAGGTGTGATGTCCTTTTGCCCTTGAGTGTGTGGGAGGGTTGGGATTCAGACACAGTGGGAGATTGGTTGGTTTTAGAGAGCAAAATAGATGCTTCAGCCATCGTAGCAGGACAAAGTGCTTTGTATGTGAATACAGATGCAAATATGTGATCAAGTCAATGAGGAGAAAGTGTGAAGTTCTCCTGTGATTACTTCTAAATTTTCAGTGAAATAAGAGGATTATCAATTGACAGTGGGGAGGGGGAGGAGATCTAGAGATCTGAGATGAGAATGTCAAATAATTATTTAGGATAATAGCTATTGCATGTTTTTGACAGCAACCTAGAATAAGAAATATCACTATCCAGGATGTAAATACATGAACACACACACACACACACACACACACACACACACACACGCACGCACAAACTAAGAATTCAGGAGATAATATTCTTACTTCACTTACTTTCACTTCAATTCTATTTTGTTAACAAAAGGTGAATAATAACTCACTAAATAATTTCATGACCCACTAATAGGTTGCAATATGCAGTTTGAAAGACACTCAACTAGAAGAATTGAAGAGGAGATTTTCTGCAGAAATGTAATAGCATTCCTGTGCAGCACAAAAAACTAGCTTAAGTATAGAATGTATAGTGAGACTGATCAGCATAATCAAAAGCAAATCATTAGGCACTGCCCCACCCCAATTATTCCTCCTATTGTGATTCCTATCATTTTTCAAGTCCTCTATTCTCTGGTAACACAGATTTGAGCTCTATTAATTTTCTTCTTTTACCCCATTTCTGAATTCTCTTCATTGAATCATTTGCAAAATTAAAAAGATTCTACCTCTAAGCTCTCACCAACATTTCCTTGTTTCTATACCCATTGGTTTCACCATGGTTCAGGACCTTTTTGCTTTCTTTTTATTTATATTTTTATTTTACTTATTATGATAATAATTGGTACCCATGATAAGAGATTTATTTAAAAAAGAACAAGTAGCTTAAGAAAATAAATATCAAACACAATATCACTAAGAGATTATCTAGCTACATTTGTTGGTATATATACTTCCATTTTATATTCATGTATTTTATATAATTTTCCCTGGAATTCTATATATATGCAATTATATAATGTAACCCTGTCTTGTAATAAGCTTATTTTTAAGATAACACATTGTGAATTTCTGTCCACATCATTATGTGTTTAATAAAATCATATTTAATAGCTGCAGAGAGTTCCCATGCATGCCACTTTAATTTAAGCCATTTTGTTGAGTTTGTGCAGTCGTGTGTGTGTGTATCTTTCAGATCTGGTACTGCAGGGTGTACAATTTCCCAAGGACCCCAGCTGCCATGCTCTAAAATCCATTCATCTCTTAGTTTGTTGCAAGGCTGTACTTCCTGTGGGTCACTCCCAGTCAATAACTGAATGCTGGAAATGTACTTAAGCAGGCCCATTTGGACACTTAGGATTCCTCTGATGAGCGCTTTTGGCTGGAGGTCTCCCAGACAGCCTTGCAGAAATTTCTGGAGCACTGCAAACCACTTTCCTTTCTTCCTTCCCTCAGAATCAGATTCACACGGAGTCTGAAGGCTCTCCCTGCTTCTCCCAGCTCTTTTCCCATTTTCTCTCAATGTCCTTTCTTTTTTTCCCCTAATAAATTTCTTGTGCACTTAATCCCATCTTGGCATCTGTTTCTCAGAGGACCCAAACTAACAGCAACATTGAGGTTGTTTTCAGACTTTTATTCTGTACAACTACACTTCTTATTGCTCAACACTTAAGCATAGCATTCTTCTGTTGGAAGCCCTTTGAAGCATTGCCACTGCTCACCAAATTGATCCTAACCCTTCCTTTTCACCTCCATAGTTATGCTCTAGCCCATCTTTCCAAACACCACCCAGCACTCTTAGTCTAGCCGAAGGCCCATTGACCAAATATTCTCCTACTCACTTTATTGCACCTCCCCCCTCCAAGAAAACATCTGCCCAGCTGATGCCTCCTTCATTCTGGATCCCTTCTTGAATTTTCCATCCCAGTATTCTTTCCACTCCATTTTAAAGGCCACAGGAAGGTGTTTTCTGCAGTGTATTCACCCGTTTTGGTATATTAAAATGGAGTCTGTATAGTCTTTTATCAGACATATCTGTATACTTATATTATCATTGTTAAAACACATGCACAAAAAGCTAGCTGAGATTGGGTTTGTTTGGGAAACACTGAGCTAAACAAAAAATGATCCAAGATTTTTTGTTTGGTTTTTGTTTTTAATTTCAAGACTTCCCAGAGCCCTTAGAATGCTAACATACATTGTGACTTTCCAAGACCAACACTGATACCTTTTGTAGCTTCTCTTGAATTTATTTGATCACAAAATCCTTCAAAAACAGATCACATATTGGAGAAATCTGGGACTGGAAATAGTTGCCAGTATATTGGGCACATTTTCAAGAGTCTGTAGTAAGATAATCCTTCAAAGACAGATCACAAATTTGTTATAGAATTTTGTATGTATGATTTTTAAGTATTATATATTCTTCATCTTGTTATAGTTCTTTGCATATTTATCTTACACATTTTCCCACTCTAGCCTTTAACATAAGGTCTTGAAAATAACAGGCATTTGTTGATTTAAATATCATGGAATTTTAGTGAAGGGTCATGGTCTGGAATGATGTTTGGTAACCAGAGAAATTTAGTTTGCATCTATTTCAGTAGCTTTTTTTTGCAGTCTTTTTTATACCATCTCATCCTGGGCTGGGAAAATTATTTTGATGGCTGGGCAAAAAGCCATTGTTAACGTGGGGCTACATACATATTCTCTACAAATCACTTTATTGGGACATTGTACCAGAAGAATATAAAAGGAAAGGAGGAACAATTGGTATAAAACTATGGTTTGAACCACAGATCTCTGTACACTGTCCGTAAAATAAGCCGAGGAAGCAGCTGCCTCTGGGTCCTGGCACACCCTGGGCGGTGGAGAAGGCAGCCTATGGGTTAGTTCTGATTGTTTTCATTTCCAAGGGTATGTCTGTCAAAAAGGAACTCTGCCAGGCCAGAATCCGGGGCTCCCATCTTAACCAAGTTGTGCACGTGGTCACCTAGTTGTTTGATAGACTTCACCTGCTCATTCAGATAGTGGGTTTCCAGGAAATCGCACAAATGGGGGTCACCTTTGTCTGAGGCCAGAGTGTGCAATTCCAGCAACGACTGGTTCACATTCTTTTCCAAGAGCAGAGCGCACTCCATGGCATTCAGCCCGCTTTTCCAATCGTCCTGGTCCGGTTTCTTGATGTCCTGTAGGCAGATCTGTCCTCCCCGCTGGTTCTGCAGCCTCATCAGCTTCTCCGCGTGCTCGGTCTCCTCCCGGGACAGTCGAAGGAAATATCTGGCGAAGTTGTGCAAGGCCACGTCATCTCGGGAGAAGTAATAGGCCATAGACAAGTACACGTAGGACGCACAGAGCTCCAGGTTGATCTGGCGGTTGATGGCGGCCTCGGAGTCCGGGTGGAAGTTCTGGCGCACGCTGGAGGAGGCGCCGGCTGGTCCTGCTGGTCCCCGCGAGGACGCGGCTGCAGCCAGCAGGCGGCCGGGGGCGGCGGGCGGGGAGCCCCAGGGCCGCCTGGGGACCCAGCGCGGCGGGAGCGCGAAGCCGTGGCGCGCCCTGCGCAGGGACACCAACGAAGTGCTGATGTGCTTGGAGAGGAACAAGAAACAGGGCAGCATGGCCCCTTCTCTTTAGAAGTGGGGAAACTGAGGCCAGGCCAGCTCAGCGCGCCGGGGCGTAAGATCTGAATCAGAATGCAGCTCTAGGTGACGGCGACTGCGTCACACGCCCCTTCCAGAGGCACCGAATTCCAGGAGGAGGGAGGCTGGGGGCGCGCGCCAGTAGCGGTTGGGAAAAGGCAGATGACAGTTACAAACATTGTACCTGTCGTCGCCGAAAGACTTCTTCTCTTGGGCGTTTGTAATTTACTATTTCACATAAGTTAAAAGTACTGTCAAAAACTAGACGCTGCAAAAGAAAGGATGGAGCCAAGCCACACTTGCCCTCCCTCTCTGACCTTTTTCTGTCCAAGGACCAAGGGATGGGAGAGGCAAGGCAGTGAAATAGGGAAAAACAAAAGTCACCACCAATTCATCTGAGAGTAAATAAAGGTCTACACCCAAAGAGGATGTTTATAAATTGACTTTCGGGTTACTTTAACAAATTTAAGTATGGAAATAGTTGCCAGTATATTGGGCAGATTTTCAAGAGTCTGTAGTAAGATAATGCTTTCTTTTAAAAGGACATATTTTTAGATACAAAATTTATCTTCATTGTAAAAAATCAGATATACAAAATGTAGGAAGAATACATAAACTAGCTCTAAGCTTGTTACTTTGATATAGATACATATCTATGATGTAGATACATATTTTTAAAAGGACAATTAAAACAATTTAAAATAGCCTTTGGTTTTAAAAGAATATATATAACTGTTGTAGTGTATTAAGAAAATGATAATTAACTCACAGAAGAAAATTCAAAACATTCCTAATCCTTCCTCTACCCAGAAAGAACCATTGTTAAAATGTTGATGTTAATTCTCACAGATTAAAATAACATAAAAAAATAGATATCGCAGATGCACCAAAGTAAATATACACACTTTTAACAGCTTATAGAGGTATAATTGACATAAAATAAACTGAAGATACTTAAAGTGTACAACTTGCTAGAGTTTGACATATATATATATATATATACACATCTTGAAATCATCACCAAAATTGAGATAATGAACATATTCATCACCTCTCAAAGTCTCCTCATGCCCCTTTGTATTTTGTAATACCTCTTTTCTGCCTCTCTCTGCTTTACCTCATCCCAGGCATCCACTGATCTGCTTTTCTTCACTGAATAGATTAGTTTGCATTTTCTAGAATTTCATGTAAATGGAATCAGTATGTATACCTTTTTGCCTGATTTCTTTCATTCAGCATAATTAGAGATCCACTCAAAATTGTAGTGTGTATCAATAGTTTTCATTGCTGAATAGTATCCCATTGCTGAGGACATACCACCGTTTGTTTATCCTTTTACCCACTGATGAACATTTTGATTGTTTACAGTTTTGGGCTATTAAAATAATGCTGTTATGGACGTTCCTGTACAAGTCTTTGTGTGGTTATATGCTCTCTTTACTCTTGGGTAAATACTTTGTATGGAAAGGCTGGATCATATGACACATGAATCTTTAACTTTCTAAGGAATTTCAAATTGTTTTTCAAAGTGGTTGTACCATTTTACATTCCAGCCAGCAGTGTGTGAGAGTTCAAGTTCCTTCACATCCTTGCTAACAGTTGCTGCTGTCATTTTTTTAATTTTTATTTTATTGTATTTATTTTTAAATTTTTATTGGAGTATAGTTGATTTACAACGTTGTGCTAGTTTCAATTGTCATTTCATTTTAATTTAAAGTTTAAATTTTAGCCATTCTAGTAGGTGTATACTGGTATTTCACTGTATATTTAATTTGCATTTCCATAATAATTAATGATGCTGAGTATATATTCACATACTTCTTTGCCAACCATATGTCTTAGTGTATGTTCAAACCTTTTTCTCATTTATTTATTGGGTCATTTTTTTCTTATGGTTGTTTAATTTCTTATGATTAATATCTGGGTCTTTGATATTAATACTCTTTTGTTCAGGTCTTTATATTATCTGTATGTTACCTTCTCTATATTACTTTCTTATATTTCTGTGCACAAGTCAAATTACATTTCTAGGTCAGTTTCCTCAGCTGTAAATTTAGGATCCTACTTACCACTAGTGAGTGGTTGAAAAGATTAAATGAGAGAATGTATGCAGAGGACTTATCACAGTGCTTGACACAGAATAAGCACTCAAAATATTCTTTCATAGTTTTTATTGGATAATATCTATTTCATTATTCAAAATCAATATATTATTGAGCAAGCAATGATGTTTATTGTTACATTTGGCAAGACTTCCATATCTTATAAAGAATGCTGACGTGTATTATATTGTTGCTATCATGTATGGGTAGTGAGATAGAAATTCTTTTATTATATGAACATATCAAACTTGTAGTTTTGTAGTAAGCTCCCTGGTTTCAAATGAGCTTCGTAAAGTGTACCATACATAAAGATGGATACCTCAGATCTAGTTGCCCTCAAACTCTGCTAGTAGAATGTGATTGATATTCACCGAGTGATTTCTCACTAATTTTTGCTTCTCTAGACACATTTCTGCTTTTATTTTCCTCAAACTTTTTCTACTCCTAAAATGTAGTGCCCTAAAGAGAGGTTACGAAAATGATTCTTTAGAGTAGTTTTAAATGCCAACTGCTGCTACTAATGTTTTAGGAGAAATGATGCTCTTCATATAAATGCTTATCCCCAAGGTAATAAAAAGCATAGATATAAAACAAATACATGAGATGTAATGCAAGACAGTGCCATAAAATAAAATGCACATTTAAATATTCCACGTTAACTTGTCAAAAATGTTTCTTTTTCCCATTACAAAGTTTGTCATATATTTTGTTAGACTTTGAAAATGTGAGGATCTGGTAGGTGTTATTTGTATCTTATGGGCATTTTGATTTCTAGTATTCACAGTAAAACTAATGTCATTCTACCAAAAATACGAACCTAGACCTTCGCCTACCACTCTTCACAGATCATTTCTTCCTCAGTTTTAATGGCTTCTTCTATTCCTTGTAAGTCTTATATAACCTCATTCAGAGTTCATCACTACTTTTTGTTGTTGTTGGCAAAGACTTTGTTTATATTGAGAGTATACCATATCATAATTATAATCATTATTGTAGTTATAATTCCTTATATATAACTGTGTGTATGTGTCCTTAAGGGCAGAACTATCGTCTTATTCACTTTAGAATCCCCAGGCCTAGCACAATGCTTGACTATTTTTAAGAAGCACAAATAAATCCTTTCAGGTGCCGAAATAGAAGTGGATAGAAATTCTTATTTCGTATAACATACCAGCTGGGCCTAATGCACTTTTATAAAGTATATTAATAGATGGCTTCACTTCAAATTATTTGAGTCTGTCCAGAAAACCTCTGTACTTTGATTTCAGTCTCCAAATGAATAAAAGTATCCACTCATTTCTTCTTTATAGATATATTGGTTAAATTATTTATTTTATATGCTAAAATGCTTTGCCAGTTGGAAATTAAAAACTATATGAATGTGGATTGTCATTGACTGTCATGTTTTAATTTACATAATATATAGATCAAATTTTATCATATTATTTTCTTTAAAGCATTTGGTTATAAATACTAAATGTATATATTTAAAAAAAAATTATTTATTTTTATTTTTGGCTGCATCGGGTCTTCATTGCTGCATGTGGGCTTTCTCCAGTTGCGGAGAGCAGGGGCTACTCTTGGTTGTGGTGCGTGGGCTTCTCATTGCAGTGGCTTCTCTTGTTGCGGAGCACGGGCTCTAGGTGCGTGGGCCTCAGCAGCCGTGGCTTGTGGGCTCTAGAGCACAGGCTCAGCAGTTGTGGCACACGGGCCTAGTTGCTCCACGGCCTGTGGGATCTTCCCAGACCAGGGCTCAAACCCGTGTCCCCTGCATTGGCAGGCAGACTCTCAACCACTGCGCCACCAAGGAAGCCCAATACTAAATATTTTTTAAAAATTACCTACCTTGGAAAATATTTAAACAACACTCTACATTTTTGCATAAAATAGATGGAAATAGAGTCATAATGAGGGAAAGAAAAGATGAAAAGTAACTCCACCCTCATTTGTTTTTACAATGAAGTTACTTTTTCTCATTTCTTTTTATTCTCACTTTTACATTCAAATAAGTTAGTCACATAAGCAACTCTTCATTTTCACTACTGATCCTGGCCCTTTCTAAAATTGCTTTGCTATGAGACGCCTGTAATGTGACAAAGCCAGAGTGGAGAGAAGTCCATTGATCACTAAGGATTATGTACTTGCTGTTAGTAGAGTATTTGAGGGTTTTGAATAGAGAACAATAGAGGAATTTGTCTGAAAAAAAAAAAGGTATCCTATATGTATTGCTATTCTGTGTATTATCACTAGGAAATCTCTCAAAATTCCAAAGGGAGTGGTTGGACTCAGCTGTGGAGCCCTTTCTGGCCTCACCCTGGGATCCATTCAAAACTGGGAAACCTTCTGGGTCATCTGATAAATGAGCCAGAACTAAACTCTCAAGTGCAGTTCATGCTGCCTCTGAAACTGGAAGAGGTCTACTAGCAAACTGTTTTATTCATTCATTTTATTCATCTAGGGTCAGAGGTGCAAGGTGAGGTAGCTCTTACTTTACCTTGCATGAAGTGTCTGGCAAGCCTCAAACTTTTAGACTCCTAAAACTACACCAGTATTCCAGCCACTGGTTGGAATACTTCCAACTTCTTACCTGAGTATCCAGAGTCCTTCTTTGCTCACCAGATCTGATTAGCTTAGTGCCATCATTCTAACATGATGTCCTGTGGAATGTTCAGATGAGCCAGCTGTCTTTGGACTTACTGTGACAGAGAGCAGGCAATTTAGCATATCTCTGGAGCAAAGAATGGGAATACACACTGCTGCCTGTCCTAGGTGAATGTGAACTACCTCAGATGCTCCTTCCTGATGGATATTGAAAATAATATATACACTAAGCTCAAAAGTCACATACCATGAACTAGGGGCTTAGTCGATCTGTTTTAGTAAAGATGCCATACCTAGAACAACAACTTCAGTTGGGGCTACTGCTTGGGTAACTACACTATGCTCCATTTTGATTCATTTGGTTTTTGCAGAGACTAGATTGGTGACTTAAATGGTGGTATAGTAGGGACCATTACCCTTGCCTCATTTAAGTCTTTGGGGATGGCCCTGATCTCTGCCATTCTACCCAGGGTGTGGTGCTCATTGGTTTTAAGAACTGTGATGGATGGGGGCTTCTTCTCAGCCTTTCTGTCAGCTCTTAGTCCATGTGTCAAGGAATCAATGTGAAGATCCTGGGACCTGCTAAGTTTGTCCATTCCAATTATGCATTCAGGAACTGAGATGATAACAGCTGGATATGTCCATGGATACATTGGACCCAAAGTAAGATAATCCTGGGCCAGAACTTTTGCCGTATGAATTCCATATGACCTTACTGTAAATAGTGGAGCCATGATGGTTCTTTGGGTCGCTGGATATCAGCATGAGTCAGATTCTGTATCCAAGAGCTCTTAGTATTTTTTCTTCAGTGTATGATTACCCAAGCGAATGTCCATAGGACCCTTTGGGAAAGAAAGGGAATTTAAAGTGTATACACCTGCCATGCATTTGAAGAGTCCTTCAAGAAGACACAACTATTCCTTCAATTGATGGGTCACAGTGTGAGAACTGGTTCTTGTCTGGAAAATGGACAACTGATTATAACTTTCCATCAGGGCAGCTGACATCATTCATTCTGGACTTCTTTTTATTATATCATCCATACCAAATTGACTCTTCATTCATCTTGTCCCTGGTAAGACCATGGTCAATAGGCATTACATATACGTCCCTGAAGGTCAATGTCCCCACTTGCCATTCGATCTTGGTGCTATTATAATAAGTAAGTTAACTTTGTTTCTGGTGGTTTTGTGCTGTTTTCTGGGTTTGTTATTCTGGAATCCTTTCATATCCATTGATACTTGGGAACCCAGTACTTTATCTGTAACAGCACCTTTTCTAGTCAGTCCTGGCCTATGCTGCTGAGCTTCTGATTAATGTTGGTGACTGCCTCACCATCACGTTCTTTTTTGTCTTCTGTAAACAGTGAATGCCACCAGCTGGTGGAGTCTTGGATCTTATATAACAGATTCAATCTAGCATGCTCACTTTCTGAGCCTTTCCTCATTTAGAATTCTGCATTCTCTATTCTGCATAGGTGGTTCTGCTCGTTCCACCTCATTTAACGTGGACTACCAGTATTTTCAAACTCCAGAGAGCCACCCCAGTAGTGTATTAATACTGGTTCTAAGGTCTATTGTCAGGAAATTAAATCCTGAGTGTCCCCACATCAATAAAACTCTACCTTACTCAATCTTATATTCCAACCTCCACTATCCTATGGTCCAACACCCCCAGAATCCACTCCTAAGCCATGCTCTCCCTGGTCATGCCAGTATTTAATAACAAAGTTTTGTCACTCCTTCTAAGTATAATCCCTCTACTCCTTAGCAGGGCCAGCATTTTCCTACTTATGCTGAGATAAGAGCTTAATTATTGATGTAAAGGTGAATGAGTTGAATAGTATTCCCTTAAAATTCATGTCCACCCAGAATCTGTGAATGTGACCTTATTTGGAAATAGGGTTTTTGCAGATATAATCAAGTTAAAATGAGATCATGCTGGATTTCGGTGTGCTTTATCTCAGTGACTGGTGTCCTTAAAAGAAAAGGGCAATTTAAAATTAACACATAGACACACAAGGGAGAAAGCCATGCAAAGTCAGATGAAGAGATTAGAGTGAAAGATTAATTGGCTAAGGAATGCCAAGGATTACTGGAGACTGCCACAAGCTGTAAGAGATAAGGAAGGATTCTTCTTTAGCATCTTCAGAGACAGAGTATGGCCCTGCCAATATGTTTTGAATTCCTAGAATCCAGAACTATGACAGAGTTAAGTCTCAGTCCTTCTCTATCAGGGCCCTGATTTTGGTGAAGGCTGCAAATTCAGGCTTCATTGAAATTCTCCCAATTTTATAATCAAGTCCTGTGTCTTGTCTATAGCTCAGGCTACTCTCAGACTCTAGGATAGGGATTTGCAAACTTTTTCTATAAAGGGCCGATATACTCCAGTCATTATGAACTTCTTTTTAGACCCTGGAATTTACCCTTTGTTCCTTTCCCGCAGTCTTCTGCGTGCTGTGTCCACTACCTGGAACACTGTTCTACCCAGAAGTAATCAGAGAGGATTTGTGGGCAGAGGGTTAACAAAATCTACTCCACTTCTGCATGAGATTATGACTGCTGGTTAGTCTAGTTCTGTTAAGATGTGGACTGTATGTCTAGGCAATCTTGCTTGTGGAAAAATTACCCCTGATTGGCAAATTAACATTGAGCTTTCCTGAGTGTGGTGACTCTTGTTCCTGGGAACGCCCTTAGTGGAATTGCTACAAGAGATATTGGCTCCTCTGGGACATGAGGCTTTTTAGCTAGGTTATCTTCCATACTCATTTTATGGGGATCTTGAGAGGAAGCTTGGTATTTTCTTCCAGGAAGCTGTGGTTCTTATCCTATGTCCTTCTGGGTGGCATGGCACTAGTCTTGTAAGTACAAAAGTTTAGTTGAACCCAAGAAGACCCCTTGGTGGTTGCTACAGGGAATAAAAAAATTTACATGGATTTATCTTCTGACAAGCCCCTTGCTGGTATTGCTTTCCCATAGCTATGCAACTATGTCTACCACTCCTCCTTTTGCATCTGTGTCTTCTGGCTCATTTCCACTGTCCTTTTTTTTTTTTTAATCACATTTTAGATGGTTCTTAGAAGCCTTCAGGGAGTCCCCAACCCTTTCTACTTACCCTGTTGTGAGAGTGAATTATAATGATCTATTTAGGGTTTTTTTTTACTCCACTAAATTGAAAAATTCTGATTGTTAGGGGAATGTCCATCTTTTTCACTCCTATGTAGCTAGTGTTTAGGATGCACTCAATAATACTGTTAATAAAATGAATTAGGGACTAAAATTTCCTCAAGTCTCCAAACTCTCCTGGTTCCAAATAATACAAAGTTGAGGGGAGTTATAGTTTGTTTAATAGTTTAGTTGTAGTTCATTTAATAGCTTATTTTTTGTCAAGCTCCACTACTAGTGGAGGCCAGTGAATAATTACTAATTTTGAGTCTTATATTCTTAAAGGTTGAATAAAGAGTCATGTTCAATTCAACTGACTTGATTGGATTCAGTTCCAAATATATATATATGTGTTGACCAACTGATGCGGGAATAGTAAGAAGCACATGATATGGTTAGAGTAAAAGAGACTTGGATTTTAGGGCCTCTGTGGATTCAAGATAAAGTGGCAGAGCCACATTCAGTCATTGAAGGTCAACTGTGTTAGCATCTCAAACCAAGTGCAGGAGGATTGTGACTGCCTTGTTAAGAAGGTCAGATTTGACTATGATCTTACAAGAGGATGGGAAATCTATGCAGAAAAAACATCATGGGAAGCTCCCAAAGGTGAGAGGATAGAATTTCATTTGCAGCAGAAAGAATGTAGACAAAACTTCTGTGGTGTTTGGTTGCAATATGGACAGTGTGTATATTGTACCTTAGGAGAGAATTGATTTAAATTGGATCAAAGTTTTGAATCTTCTACCTCTAAAAAATTTAATGATTGACTCATATCCTTTCTTGCTGTAGTATGGTGCAGTTTGAAATCTTATGAAATAATAAAGTGCATAAAACATACATGTGCTGACCTTTATATATACTTGGGGTAACTATTTTAAGTGCTAGAACCCTGGGATGCCACTTCCACCAAAGATGTGGTTTGCCATTGTTACTTAAGTTATATAACACAGGTTTCTTTCAGTTAATGGCTTAGACACCGACGATGATTGATGACAGTAAGTGTATTCTTTTTAAGTTCTTGTGCTCTCTCAATATTAGCTCAGGAATAAATATGTTTGAAAGTATTATTTTCTTTATGAAAGGAACTGGACACCACGTATTTTGTGTCATAAAAATTTTTTGATAATGATTAATTATTTACTTCTGCTATTCTGAATAATTTTATAATTTAAAACAGGATAGAGTGATACAGCATTTACACATAAGCTCTAAACCTTCTCCAATGATTATAATGAGAAAAGTGGTAGTCACTGATTAGCTGTATGTGGTAAGCCCTATGCAAATTATTCTAAGTACTTTCTCTGTATCTTCACAAAAACACTGTAGTAGGAATCAGTACGTCCATTTTGACTGTTCACAAATTACAGAGAATATATGCACATTTATCCCCATTTTTATACAATCTGAAGGAATTTAGAAAAAAAGTTTCTAATAATTCCATTTTCAATCAAAACAACTATTTTAAAAGTTGAATAGTACGGCAATGCTATCTTTTTTTTTTTTTTTTTTTTTTTTTTTGCGGTACACGGACCTCTCACTGTTGTGGCCTCTCCCATTGCAGAGCATAGGCTCCGGACGCGCAGGCTCAGCGGCCATGGCTCACGGGCCTAGACGCTCCGCAGCATGTGGGATCTCCCCGGACCGTGGCACGAACCCGTGTTCCCTGCATCGGCAGGCGGACTCTCAGCCACTGCGCCACCAGGGAAGCCCCAATGCTATCTTTATTGACATGATTTATAGTAGAGAATTTTAGAATCAGAAAGAACCACAGAATTTGTCTATTTCATTTATCTTATTTTATGAATGAAGAAGCTGTGTGCTACAGAGTACTGGCGCAGAGTGACAAATCTGGATAGCAACAGGCTTTCCTTAAGACAATATTCTTTCAAGTATACTGCACTCACCTAATACATGCTGTATTTTCTCAATAATGCTGTAAAATCATGAGATGTTAGTGCTCAGTTACAGTGTTACAGCTCAGTTACAATGCTGTAAAATCATGAGATGTTAGTACTCAGTTACAGTGGAGTGTGGCTTTCCTTTCTATCAAACAGAATAAAGCATTGCTTTTCAATAAAGAGTTGCCTATCACCAGAACCTCCTAAACTGAAGATTTAGATGGCTGTGGAGAATCTATTGTTGTAGGGAAAAGTGAAATGGCCATTCAATTGTATCTGTTCAGATTGTTTACAAAGGTCAGTGTAGTCAACCACTAATACCATTTAGTAACCACCATATTTTAGAGTGTTATATGAATCCTGTGAGAATCTACAAATAAATCCTGGTCTCAAGAATCTCATAAAAACTTTTGATTTAGCAATCCTATTTTGAGAAATTTATTATATGGAAAAAATATGGTACATGGTGAGTACATAAAGACATATGTTAACTTAATTGCAGGGTTGTACATAAATCTAAAACTAAAACTGTCTTTCAGTGGAGCACTGAGAAGTCATAGGAGAGTCATACAATGGAACATCATACAGCCCTTTAATAGAATAAAGTAGTTCTCTTTGTGTTAATATGGAGAGGTATTCATAAGATATTTTCAATGGAAAGATCAATATATATTTGTGTGTGTGTGTGTGTGTGTGTGTATACAATTCTATCTTTGGAGGAAAAAAAGAGTGTATATGTAAGTGTAAAATATTAGTAGAAAATTAAGATAGAATAGGTGTGAGAAAGATTAAGAACAAGTGTGCTTGCTGGAAGGGGGAATAAGTTGTGATAGTCTAGAATATAGATGCTAGATGATTGCCCTAGAATCTAGTGCTATTGTATGATCATAGATATTGCAGTGGTTTTGATTTTAATCACATTTTAAAAATGTTATTCATATTTTGTCAGCATATATTACCAAAGATATTTTCTATTACTCTTATTATAATTTGTCCACCTAAATATGACTTATAGTTAAGAGAGTACAGGTTTTACTAACATTTTTTTCTGGGTTAAAAATAATATCAATACAAATTTCAGTTCAATAACCTTTACAATAATTACTTGTTGCCTTTGAACATGAATAAATTTCTGTCCAAAGATCTGAAATGTATTTTAATAAATGAGTTTTGTGGTTCATTTAATTATAAGCCTAAAGCTAAGTTGTGTATTTATCTTCATGATATAGAAAAATGGTGTTATCAAACTTCTCACTCACCAAATTGATGACATGCAGTCATGCATGCCTACTGGAAAAACACTAACTAAAATAAATGAAATATGGAGATATTTTAGAATAGTGTATGCAGGACACTTTTGAGACCGCTCCTTTTCACCCAGTAATTGTTTCCATAACTGTAGAGATTAGTCATTTTTACCCAGCTGATTAAAAGAAAAAATCTCACTTTCTCTATTTTCCTCTGCATAAAGTAGGATTTTATTGCTTTGCATTTAGTAAGTACTCATAATGTACATGGCATTCATAGCTTAGGTCTCTGTTCATTTGTAATCCAACCCAGAAAATAGATGGCTGGGACAAGCATGCTATAAAGGTACTCTACCTTTCTGTTTTTCTCTA
The DNA here is from genome assembly GCF_949774975.1 of Lagenorhynchus albirostris. NCBI lineage: Eukaryota > Metazoa > Chordata > Mammalia > Artiodactyla > Delphinidae > Lagenorhynchus > Lagenorhynchus albirostris. Next base: position 100,088,913 of record NC_083097.1, on the reverse strand, counting down.
GCAGATGAAAGAGGTCCCTGGTATAAAATCAATCACAAAGCTTGCTGGAATTTCATTGCTGTGGAATTCATAGCTATTCACATTTTTTGACTTTTGGATTCTCCTGACTATGCTCCCTGATCTCTGGATTGACCTCAAAATCTCCTAGACTTTAATCTTCTCAGCTTAATTGTTTGGATTGCAGGGGTGGCATTAAGTTGGAATGTTTTCTGGGGGTCTGTGTTGCTCCTCAATACATTCTAAGTCCCACCACCTGGAAGATGACTGCCATGTATGATTGATTGTGCAGTTTATGTTCTGTGGACAAGAGGGTATAACTGAGGGGTCTATAGGTGGCCAAAATCCTGCATGGGTGTCCTGCTTACCTTGTGCCCCTTGAAGAAAAGGGTGCTTATTGTACAACAGCATTGTTCATGTGTCAATCTGAGCCAACTGGGGTTCCCATTTTGGCATTAAAAAATGAGGAGTTCCCATGTTTTAATTTGTACAAAGGCACTGTATGGCTTAGCAGGAGTTCTGACTTGGAAGAATTTTAATTTTGATCCACCTTTTAATGGTATTGAAATTGAGATAGTGATTATGTACTTCAAACTTAGGTCCAAAGGTCCAAATTTTAGAAGTTCAAATTTAGTTCTCATTTATGTATTGTTCAAGGACAGGGACCTTATCTTCCTTGTCTCTGAATTCCCAGAGTCTTGGATATTGACTAGCACATTCAACAATAAGTAGTTGATAAGTGAATGGGTAAATGAATAGATGATTGATTTACTCAGATGGCTCCAAATATTACATGTATGGATGGATATTTATGTGATGGGGAGTGGTACCCTTATAGGATAGTACCCTGGATTTCTGTGAGTGACTGGTAAATGATTTGCTTTATTTCCTGAAGTGTAAAGGAAAGGTTACAAGAGTTTACTCTAGAAGTGCCACTGGTTGCTACAATTATGCAAAGACACGAGTCCATATATACTTGGTCTATATAACAAGACACAAGTCCAGAGGTAGCTGAAGATCTGTGATGGGGTTAGCAAATGGAAAGCCACAGGCCTTCTAGAGCTGAATGAATCCTAGATGAAGCATAGTTTCCGGTGGGACCCTAAAGATTTGACATCACTAAGAGCCAGCCCTTTAAGATCCCAGCATGTTGCCTAGTGTTATGCACTGAATTGTTTTCCCTGCAAATCAACATGGTAAAGTCTTAACCCACAATGTGACTGTATTTGGAGATAGGTTCTTTCATGAGATAATTAGGTTAAATGAGATCATAAGGATGGGACCCTAATCTGATAGGGTTGGTGTTCTTATAGGAAGAGGAAGAGACACCAGGAACGTGTTGCACAGAGGAAAAGACATGTGAGGACACAGGGAGAAGATGGTCATCCGTAAGCCAAGGACAGAGTTCTCACCAGAAACCAACCCTGCTGTCACTTTGATCTTAGATTTTTAGCCTCCAGAACTATAATAAAATAAACTTCTGTTGTTTAAACCACCCAGTCTGTGGTATTTTGTTAGGATAGCCCTAGCAGAATACTACAGCTAGTAATCCTTTGTTACTAATAAGATTTAACTTACTTTCACAAAAAAATCTGTAGAGACTGCTCAGGAGCAGATAATACTACTTACAATGGTTTGTCTTATGATAGTTTGACTTTACGATGGCGTGAGCTCTATAAGCATTGAGTAAAAACTGTACTTTGAATTTTGATCTTTTCCTGGACTAGCGATATGCTGTACAATACTCTCTTGTGATCCCGGGCAGTGGCAGTGAGGCGCAGCTCCTAGTCAGCTCTGCTACAGAGACATATACAGTCATTCTGTAATCCACATAGCCATTCTAGTTTTCACTTTTAGGACAATATTCAATAAATTGCATGAGGTATTCAATCAACACTTTATCATAAAATAGGCTTTGTGTTAGATGATTTTGCCGACTGTAGGCTAACGTAATTGTTCTGTACACATTTAAGTATGCTAGTCTAAGCTATGATGTTCCGTAGGTTAGGTGTATTAAATGAATTTTCAACTTACAGTACTTTCAACTACGATGGGTTTTTCGGGACTTAACCCCATAGTAAGTAAAGGAAGATTTGTAATTTAAATATAGACTCATCAGACCATGTAGGACCATCATAGAAATATGAAAGCAGAGTATATTAAAGCTTTGTCGATACAGGCTTTTTCCAGAGATTAATTATAGTAAGAAATGGAGGAAAGTTAGTAAAGGAGGGGAAAACTACTGAAACTATCTGTTCTCCCCAGTTAAAATCAGGTAAGTGGTATGTTACATCAAGGAAGAGTAATGGCTGAGTTGAATTGTTAGGGCAAGACACACAAAAGGGCAGTGTAGAGGCAAAATATCGTAGGCAGTTCAACAAAATGTTCACTGTGACACTCTTATCTTTGGGTAATATATGTTCCTATATGTGAAAGTTGTTATTTTGGGGAAAGCTGGTAAATAACTGCTAACTCACATAAGATACTCTTTCTCAAAGCACTAATCTTCTCATTGTCAGGGTAAGCTAATCGCTTATGTGTTTATAAAGGTCTTGAATGAAACTTTGTTTTCACGTTAAGGAATCATCACCAGAGAAAAGGATAGCCATACAGTTTAAAATTTAAAGCTGATGAATTCAAATAACAGTTAAAAGTGCTATTTTTCTCTTAGGAATTAAAAATGTATGTTATTTTTTGGTAATCAGATTTTTTTTTGTCCTATGTAGTGAACTTGAATTTTTAAGTGACATTTACTTCTTAGCACTCATTATTTCCTTTTAAAATTGTTTAACTTGTAAATCTTAGCAGTTTGATGCACATAAATTCATACATGGGTCCTTTATGCTTCGGTAAAAGTGCATTTCAGAATCATTTTAGAAGAAAAGCAGTTTCATTATTCTTCACAGTATGTGTAAGCCTGAATATACAATGTATGTGTGTGTGTGTGTATATATATATATATATATATAACATATATACATTTATGAACAATTCTTATGTCAACTTGTATTATTTATGAATAACCTCTAAACAAATCTACTTATATAATGAAAGCAGTTAGGAAAATAAAGTTGCCTCTATGTATTTAAAATTATCTAATTCTTAGCATTCTCAGCATGTGCCTTACAGGGTTGCTAGAAAAATTTTAAAATGGCATTCTTGAAAGTGATAAATCATTTCAACAGAGGGTATTCTGAAAGCCTTGAGAAGACTATTGTGTTATGAGGTGTGATTTTTGCAGATATGCGTGATCATTAGAGCCTGTTTTTTTGTCACATGCAACAGTTTCAATTTAGGGCCAACCACAGGCAAGAGACAGGTCAGGGAGACAGATGTTCTGAAATGAGCATAACATCCTCTGAAATACCAATGGGTCAGAGGATTGGTCTGACCCCTTCTAACTTAAAAAAATAAATAAGTAGTAGGGATCCAATGTGATTCTGATGGTCTGATACTATTACTTGGCTCAAGAAAGAGAGCTAAAAATGTAATAGCCTGATACAGAATGTATAGAAAAAGATCCCTTAGAAAACTGTGAAGGGTCAGAGGTGGTGACTCATTATTACTATTTAAATTTAATCCTTGATGATGCTTATATAAAGAATAATATGAGTGACTTGGAGCAAGACTTGAATAACATTTTTGACTTTGAGAAATAATGAATTAAATGACAGCTATATGAGTGGCAGATATGGATATTATACATATTTCTGATTGATACTCATTTTCCATTTTTTATTTTTAAAAATTAGAGGTAATGATATATGTGGACTAAATCAAGTTTTCCAAGTCTTTTACATTTTTGTCTGTTTCCTTCTACAATTTAACCCCTTTCTACTGAATCAAAAGAATATTCTTGCCAAACTGAAAGAGAAATTATTCTCATCAGATTTGAGTTATGGTTTAAACTTAAGTTTACTAATACTTTACCAGAGGATTTCATAATCTCATTTCCAAACAATATAATGACATCTAACAATTATTTGATAAGTAGAAATTACTCGTGAAGGCGATTATAAATAGTACAAAAAGTTCAAATTATTTTCTTACAGTGCTAAAACTGGCCCACATTGGAAGATATAACTTACTCTATATAAAAGAATAAATTATATTTAAATGTGCTTATTGGAGCCTTTAGTCCAGGAGGTGCAAATAACTGAATTAGTCATACTGATATAAGATATTTTAATCAATTATCACAAATGAGCAATGGCTGCTGATTCAGCAAAATTGAGACTTAGAGTATATATTTCCAAGAGAGTTTCAACACAATATATGTGAAAGGCAGCCTTTACCTTCACCCCAGATATCCACACTTTTGTGTAATTCCCTTCCCTTGAACGTGCGCTGGACTTACTGACTTGTTAATGAACAGAATATGGTAAGCAATATGGGATGACACTTCCAAGCTTGGGTGAAAAAAGACTGACTTTGAGTTTGGATGTTTTTTCTTGCTCTTTCCACTTAGAAATAAAGTAGAAATAAATTGCCATGTTGTGAGGCAGACCTGTGGGGAGGGACAAGTGAGTGAGCTTGGATGCAGGTGTTCTGAGGCCTGCCAGCAGCCACCAGATGCACCTTGGAAGGAAATCCTCCCCGAATCCAGTCTTGTGATAAGAGCTTGACCCTAGGCAGCAGTTTGACTGCAATTTCATAAAAGACTCTGAACCAGAGGCACCAAGCTATGTCGCACCTGGATTCCTGATCCGCAGAAACTGTAAGATAAATGTTTATTGTTTTCAATCACTAATTTTGTTATATAGCCATAGATAACCAGTACACCATGTTTATCAATTCATTAACTAATATTAACTTATTAAGCCATCTGTCACCTTCTTATTTTAATTGATATACTTTTCAAATGTTTTCTTACTAAAGACAACATGAGTTGGATATTGCAGACATTCTACATAGCATTTGAATTGATTAATATTACATGTTACTGGAGAAATTATGTTTATAAGGGAAAGTCTTATATTTGTTAGAGTATATTTGATTCCTAAATTTCAGGCATGCTTACATCCAGGGAGGGAAAGGTGAAAAATTTAGAAATGGAAATTATAAAATGGTGAGATTAAATCCATTTGCTTTAAAAGACTATTTGTCTTTTGATCTGTCAGATCACCTTTGGACATCTCTTTATCTAAAACTAATTTTCTGTGGCTATTTATAGCATAGAGTTGAATATGTTGTTTATATCCAGAACATGATTTTTCTGGCCCTCCCTCATAACTTGCTTCAGTGGATCTATGCCTATAGTTTCTCAGGATAGATAAATAAATAAATAGAAATATATTTCCAAGTATGTTCTACTAAGGGCTTAGGTTACAGATAAATGAGTATTTTACATGAGAACATACTGTCTTCTAACAAATTACAGAGTACATAAAACATTCATAATATTTCTGAATGTATATCAGTATAATAAATGATGACAAATTGATTATGATATTTTCCACAAATGATCTCAAAGCACTTTTTCAGAGTAAAATTCCTATTTCTGATGCAGTCTGTAAATAGGGCAATGGCCGTTATCTTTATGAAAAATACATCTGAATTTTAAACTTCTATTAATAAAACAAAGAGGGGTAGCATAGAGTGAGAAGGATACAGTGATACGTGCATATGCTTGACACCTCTCAACTTCCAGGGAGAATCTAAGCCTTAGATCATAATGATAGTTTAGCTGGGTCCAACAGTCGCCCTACCCCTAACAAACCATTACTCTGTTTTTCCCATGGCTGCCAAGTACCCTCTGGTTAGGTCTCCATTTCTAAAAGTGAAACAGACGCTTAATGTCCTTGAAGTGGAAGTCAGAATATAAATCAAGGAATTTAGACAAAACCTTTGACCATGGAGAATGCAGGCCATTTTGGAATAAAGGGTAGACAAAGCAAATGTGCTTGGCTTTCTGGTTAAAGTTCACCCTGAATTATCATTATGTAAGCTGGTCTGGTAGCCAGTATTCTAGGAGCTGTCCATGGTTGTCTGAAAACTGGCTCAGCTGCTGCTTCTGGTTGGTACCTGTCATAAAGTGACCTGAGCTACAAAGTATACATTAAAAAATCTGTCACTTGCTTTCCTTTCCTTTCTTTGTTTGTATTGTGTTGTGTATTGGGCAAAATCTCATACCCACAGTCCAGTATAATCATAGGCTTTTAGTTTGCAACAAAGCACTGAAACGTCAGGCTTGATGAGAAAGGAAAGGATCATGCAGAGTGTGAGCACTTCCACTCTTTAGGGAAAACATACTCCTAACCAGGATAATCAGGTTTCGCCGTGACACCTGTTGTCAGCAGCATGAAGAATCTGAAATGAATTCTTCTTCTTCTTCTCTCCTGGCGCGCTAAGTGAGCTGTCAGAGGAATCTGTCTCAAAGAAACAGCTAAATAAGTGATTAAATTTCTTGATATAACCTGAAACAAAATGTAATAGTCACAATACTCTGTACTGAGTCATTGCTTTCTCCCAGAGCTATTAGCAGCCTTCTGCTCTATCAACCAGTGATGTGACAAAGAACAGTGAGGTACTTGAAGCCATAGATATGGGAGAGGTAGTATGGCAGAGCTTTGACACTTGCTGCTTCTACAGCATTGCCTAAAACCTGTCATAATTGGTCATTTTACCAAGACACCGACTTGAACTGTGTGCACGGTTTGTTAGAATGAGGTGGGGAATGTGTGGCCTAGCTTTCTCGGGAGCGTTGTCTTGTGTTAATATCTGCAGTTCAACAAAGTTATACTGCTCCTTACTAGAATTCAGTGTTGCTTTGAAGTGCTCAAGTATTTGATAATTTGGGGAAGCACCAAGTTATTCAGATTAATTTCATATCAGAGTCCTACTGGCAAGTAGAATTAAGGCTGCCAGAGATCCTCTGAGACCAATAGAACAAACCATCTTCCGGGATTGGGCATATAATTTATATAAAATTCTAGGAAGACATTAGGCCTTTACAATTGGCTTAGAACATTTTTCCAGTTAGAGAACTGTACATAAACTGTCCAAAGACAAAGCTGTTTTCTTTATTAAAGATCTGTAAGGAGTAAGCTTTCATAACTCTCTGGATACCCTATTATTTGAGTGCTGCTATCCAGAGTGAAGAAAGTGGCCAGAGAGTTTTTGATGGTCATAGTTTTAAGTTCATAGAAAATGTAAAATTTTATGGTCTTGTTTTGTACTTCAGGGTCTACTTAGACAAGCACATTTTCTGGCACTGACAGGGTCCTTGAAAATCATGGTATATTTTTGTTCTGTTTTCTGAAGCTATTCAGTGGAAACAATTTCCCTCTCAAAAAATTTCAAAACATATTCTTCAAGCTAACTTTTGGTGTTTTCCTAGGAGGTAATAACAGTGGCAATTTGCAGAAACTATACTGTAACTGTTAAAGAGGTAATGTTTTCAGCAGATGCTTTGTAAATCAAAGATAAGCAAAAGACCATTTGGGGAATCTTGTCATTGCACTGTTGGATGATAATCCGAGAAAATATTGACATCCTTAATAGAAACCTACAGTCTATATTTATTTTTTATTTTAGATATGTAGAATTCAAATACAGTAATTAACAATAAAAAGAGAAAGAAAATAGTTAAATTATGCTTAACAGTGATAACAAGACTTTGAGGAATATGTGTGATAATGGCAGATCCCAAATGGAGAAAATAGAACTCTATATCTTGGACAACGGTTGTTAATGTTAAAATTACTATCTTGTTCCTAAAAGGGCAAAGTATTAAAAAAGGTCAGTAATTTACTGTCAAGTTCTCAAGTTTGTTGGCTAGGAAATTTCTGTGAATACTGATGGTGCAATATTGTGTTACACATTTTTTCTCCACCAAACCCTGGTAACTATTTCTCCCTGGGACAAGAAAAATGTCTATGTTAAAATGGGAAAAATGAAGACAACTGTAATGGCTACTGCTCTGTAGTAAGGAGCCCTGAACACAATTGTAATATCTCTTAATGGTCATAAGTGATGAGTCTTAAATGGTATCCTAACTCAGCCATTCTTTGAAAGTTCAAAAGGAACTTTATGGGAACTGTCACATTCCCAGAATGCACAGGATATATCTATTTACTTATCTCTGTGGCGTCTACACACCGAATTCATCCCTGGTACTGCAAGACATCCGCTTCCTGAAGCTCATGGGCCACTGAAAGCAAAGGACAAGACTTGTTCTGTTATTTCCCATTAATGGCCCTTTGAGGGGTATATCATCTCTGTCCCTGTGGATCTTCTTTCTCTGTGACAACTCAGTTATGGTAAGTACGCATAGCCTCAGCCAAGAGCAGAAACGAAAATCAAATTGACATAAGTCCAATTCAAAATCATAAATCAGTCTGACAGAAGTTGAATTTAGAAATGTATGCGCTATTCAAGATTAACCGTGATCCTTTGAAGCTGTTTAAATAGAAAGATTTGGGCATAGTAAATCATTTTGGGAAGATCTTAGGAAAGGTTGAGATATATGCCAAAAACTTACCTGGGCTTCTAGAAAACGTAGCCATCATTAAACTAACTCCTCTATAGCATTTTTCTTTTTAAAATTGATCATGGAAGCAATTACAGTGACTTACTCTTAAATTTGACCTCATTCAAGTATATATTTAGTATGTTAGATATCTTTAATGAAAAATTCTATTGTTCACCTTATTTAAAAAATTTCTGTTCACCTTATAATGTATCCTTAATTTGCAGGTGTCTTATTTTTTCATGTCATATTTTTACCTTCATATATAATTATAGTCCAGGCAGAGAAAATAACCTTTCAAACTGAAGGTTTTAATATTTCAAATCTTCCTACACTCCTTGAATAAATCACTCTGTACCAGCAGAATCTCTCCAGTGACTAAAGCCATGTTCTCGTACTATATCGAGATACAATTTTAGCCTGCAAGTAAAATACAGTTCTGAGAACTTTGTCCTCCTATAAATAATTACATGTTGTGTTAATATTGATTTTTTGGCTCTTTAAATCATTTTCTAGAAGCCCATGATGTATCTGAGTTTAGTAGAATTTTGTTCCTCTGTTATATGCTTATTCTTTGGAGGATTACTGGTACATGGCTGCACTTAAATTTTTAGTCTCACTCTTTATTACCAAACTGGGGAAATCCAGTTTTTCTCCCTTAAATGCTATATACCTTAATGTACATATAGAGCACAGTAGCAGAATTCTCTGGAAACTTTTTTTGTTGTACTTCTTCAGAATTATAGAAGATATGAAAATGGAGAAAGAGGGAGTTCTTGCAGGAAAATATTTATATACATTTTAAGAAGGTGGAGGTCTTCTCATTCTGACTGCTGACTTTTGTCTTCACTTGTAAATCCATTTCCCAGGGGCTGATTATGTCCTGTCTGGACGAAGATGATCATGCCAATCCCCATTTGTTCTTCTTCTCCTTCTTCTTTTCCTTCTCCTTCTTCTTCTCTTCTCCTTCCCCCTTCTCCTCCCCTTCTTTTTCTTCCTCTTCTTTCTTTTCAAGGTGAAAGCCATGTTAGTGAAGAAGAATGTAATGGTAAAAAGAAGAAGACAGGGGCAAATGTTAGGAGACTCAGACCCCTGGTGGCTGTGAAACTTTGGACAAGTGATTTAACTCCTCTCAGGCCCAGTTTTCTCATGTAAGATGGTAATGGAAATATTGAGTGCTAAAACTTTGTGAATCTATGAATTTATTTTGAGAGCTAGAAAGCACCAGCTATCACCCTATCTCTCCCCTTTTGGCCATGGTGTTCTCCAGAATTTGCTTGTATCCTCATCTCCATGTCCTATCTCTCTCAGCTCAATGAGCCACTCAATCAGACACTGTCGCAGACAGTGTTTGTGCCCCTCTCCCATCCTCTCAGCCCACCCTGAAATTCACCTTCAGGGAGAAATGTCAATGGCTTCCTTGGTCTCTGCTTGAGGCATTCTCTGGTCCTGGGAGTATGCTGTACCCACAGATGAGCCAGACCAGCAGTACTGGGGAGTTATCTGCCCTGGAGCAATCCCAAACCAATGAAGGATGGGAGTTGGTGAGACTACCTCAGCGTTCTTACCCCACAGGAGGCAACTCTGAGGGAGTGTTCCATTCCATCTCTCAGAGGGTCCCCAGTAGGAATAAGTTCCAGTTACCCACAGAGCAACCTTTATTAGCTATCGTCCTTTCCCTGTCTTACATTCCCATGAGCTTCCTGCAATACCTTCCAAAATGAACTCCTTGAACCCAAATCCTTATCTCAGGTTTTGTGTTTGGGGAAAATACTTGTTTTGTCTGCTGTCTGCTCCTTCCTGCTTCTGAGACCGCACTGCTGGTTTGCAGTTTTAAGTCATCACATTCCCATGGGTCAGTCAGAACCCACTTTCTTTCCCCCTAAGTATGTTAGCATTGGCTGTGTGTTACTCACATAGTCAGTATCTGTTCAAGAGTCAGTACTGCAGCCCATGCTCTTCTCTCTGCTGCGAATGCCCTGCCCTTCTTCTACCTTTTCTCCGTGTCTCTGTGCAACCTGTTCTTCTCCCTCCCACAAACCAAGAAACAGTTTACTTAACTAATTCTTGATCATCCTTCCAGTTTCATCTTAAACATTCCTTCCTCAGGGAAGTCTTCCTATACACACTTCAAAGAGGATGAAGTGTGTAGAAAGACTCCCTACCCCCAGGGGCTCCCATTGCCTCCTGTGCTTCTATTATGGGATGAACTACATTTGTAATTACTTATTGACTATTCTTCCTCCTAATGGCATTATAAGCTGCCTTTTGCTTTTGTCCACCCCTGTAATTTCAGGATTTAGCACATTCCCCAGCCTCTAACAGACACTAAGTATATATTTATTAAAGAATAAATAACTGGACTTGTGGAATCACAGAGCAAACCTTCATTTTGTAGACGAGAAGATCAGTGCCCCAAAGATATAAAATTAAGAAGGACAATGGAACAGAATTCAGAAACCCTATCTCTCAGTCCAGGGATTATATTAGCATATACAGGAGTCTCCTCCCATCTGCAAGGGATAAGTTCCAACACTCCCAGTGGATGCCTGAAACCACAGATAGTACCAAATCCTATATATACTATGTTTTTCCTATACATAGTTTAATTTATAAATTAGGCAGAGTAAAAGAATATCTGAATTGACAGCAACACTAGTCTTGCATTTGGGAGCCATTATTAAGTAAAATAAGAGTCGCTTGAACACACATGCTCTGATAACCCAGATGGCTTCTAAGTGACTAATGGGCAGATATGCTAGACAAAAGGATGATTCACATCTGGGCAGGACAAAGTGGGACAGTGTGAGATATCATCATGCTATTCAGAATGGCTGGCTACTTAAAACACACGTTATTTATTTCTGGAATTTTCCATGTAATATTTTTGGACCATGGTTGACTACAGCTAACTGAAACTTTAGAAAATGAAACAGTGGATTAAGGGGGACTATTGTATACTATGGCAATACTTCTTCTTTTCCGTTCCAAGATCCCTAACAGACATCTTCAGCGTTTTGTCAGCGAAATCTCATGAGATGATGGAGCAAGCACAGGGTCTTGGAGCCTTGGCTCGCTGCAGTCTCCCTGGCTGGTTCTCCCTGCTCCCTGACTCCCTGGCCACCTGGGCCCCACTCATCTCCTTCTCCCCACCCCCACCCTGTGATCTCTGCCGTCCTCCATCCCTGACCGAGGCCTGGGTGTGGGTGCAGGAAGGTCGGGGTGGGTGCCTGGAACTTGTAGCGTCTTGGGGCCTGGAATGATATTAACCATCCCTACCCCAGACTAGCAGCCCCTGCTCCATGATCCATCCACTGGAGACTGCGTCTGGCCTCTTGTCCACCCTTAATCCAGGTATGAGTGCCTCCCAGCACAGAAGTTTAAAGATCCTTCGGGGTCGCCTGTGTGTCATGGTGGGCTTGCCCATGCACCAGAGAGACATGGGGCTGACTTCTCCAAATCCACCTCCTCCATGGAACAGCTCTGGGATCTGCTGCAGGCCAGCACTTATGCCCTGCATCACTGGACAGCCCCACACCTGTGTCACCCGTTAGGGTCTATACTTGCCCCACAGTCCTTGTGCCCCAGAACACTCCCTAGGCTGATTTTACCCTGAGGTGGGCCAGGATCCTCTCTTTTTTCTTCCAGGTTTTCTGAGTCTGGCTTGCATCTCTCTCTTCTATCAGCCTGTGGTACCCTCTGGGAAGGAGCCATATAATATGAATTGTGTAAATTTGGTGATTCCGCATGTAAGTTCAATGCTTTGATATTTGCATTTGAAACTAGCATCGCAGAATACAAACAGTAAATATCATGCTCATCATTTAAAATGTTAATTTTTCTTTACTGAAAGTGGCATGAATAGCAAATAAAAAAACAAAGGGTTAAAGATGCTGTGAAAGAAAGCAAGCTTTCCGTGTGCATTAAGAGCACTTCTTTCCTGCTTTCTGAGCAAGGGTCCACACATTTTCATTTGGCACTGGGGCCCACAAATTACGTAGCCATCCCTGCCATTGCCTCACAATCCTGTCCATGCACAATGAGGCTTCAGACTTCACCAGGTAGTACATATTTATCATCTGGTTGGTTTCCACAGAGCACCCACAATTTGAACTAGTTGCCTTCTGTAACAAAATAATTCTGGTGAAACATGAAGTGCTGGTTGTTCTTTGCTGTAAAACAAATTACCCTAAAGCTTAATGACTTAAAACAACAACAATTATTTGATTCCTTATGACTCTGAGGGCTTACTGAGTTCAATGCGACTCTTCTCACTCAGGGTCTACATGTGTTGCAGTCAGACAGTGCCTGGCCAAGTCTTCCTCACTCACATTTCTGGAGTTTAGGCTGGATGTTGGCTGGGATGTCAGCTGAGACTATGGTCTAGAACAATTACATATGGCTTCTGTATATGGCCTGAATTCCTCAGAGCATGGTGGTTGAGATGCTGGAGAGAAAGAGAAAGAGAGAGAAGCAAAAACACTATTGTCTTTTCTGAGCTGACCCAGCCTGGGAGGTTATACAGCATCACTTCCACCTCATTCTATTTATTAGGGGTATTGACAGGAAGAGGCTATTGATTATATGAGTAGAGGCTCATATAATAATATATGGGTCCTAGGACTCAGCAGCTGGGCTTGGAAGACCTCTCAGAGAGCAAAACACTTACCACACAGTTGGTGCTCAACAAATGGCAGTTACTTCCGTCTTCAGAACTCATTTTCTAATGTAATATAGACCAGAACGTCATCACCTTTGGTTCTGCAAAGAGCACTATTTCGAACATTTGGCTTCAAGTTCTGGCTCTATCCAACATCTAGCTGTTAGCTTTTACTCAAGTTACTCAAGCTTTTTGAGCAGCTGTTTTCTACCCAAGTTTTTTGCGTGAATTAATAATAAAATGTGTGCAAAGTCACTTTGTAAACGATTTTAGGATGTCTGAGTGTGAGCTAGTAAGAATTACAGTTCCATTGACAAACTTGGTGGCAATTCTAATTAGTTCTGTAGATTTGAGTTTTGTTTTTATGATGAACCATTGACATTTTGTATGGAAAAATTGCCTCCTGCCCTTTCCTCTCGTTTTCTTCCCCCCTCCACTTATTTGGTTGATTGTTTCTTAGAACAGACTACTGATGATACCCTGTTCTCTTATCATTTACTCTATAACTTTTTAATCATATTACCTCTACCTTACCACTGTAAGCTCTTTAATATTTGTGGTATGGGGAGTGTGGGAAGAGAAGGAAAAGGAAAGCAGCAAGAGAGATAATGATTTTATCCTTAAAAAACAGCTGAAGAAGGAATCCCAAACCAACTTAACCTTGATACCACCTGCCAATGTGAATCTTTTTCTGATTGACATTGACCCCTGTAGCCCTCATCATCCATCATAAAATTGGCCCTTACCTTGTTCTGAGTTTTCTTATACGTATCTTATCCTCCCACCCATCAGAGAAGAAACATAAGCTTCGCAGGCTTTTGCTGCCTCTCCTGTACATGCTAACATGTTCTGGAATAACTTACGTGGCTCTGGAGTTCAATAAATTCTCCTGATACATTGCTTCTTATTTACAGTTTCATTATCATATGTCCCATAGTCTTCCACTGTTCCTCATTAGGTGACTTAAATCCTCTTACGACAAACTCTGAAACCTTTGTTGTTAGCATAGTGGACAATTGTGTCTTCTCTTTTTTCTTGTTCACTAACTCCTTCTCCTTGGTATATTAACAAAGCCATTTAAGGAGCTGATATTTCCAGCTTGAAAGTAAAGATAATAGAATGTACTGTAAGATTTAATAACAATGCTTACAAAGCACCTACTATATGTCTGAGGCATTATATACCAACATCATCTTATCTTACTGGATAAAATAGAGATATTTTTGTGGGCCATAGGAAAAAACTGGCTACAATATTGTTTCTTAGAGTATGAAATTTATGTTTTCTCTCTAGGGCATTTAACCTGCACTTTCATTGCAAAGTAGATTGTGTCCTCTGTGAAAACAGGAGCTATACTAGATTCTAATTCCCAAAGTGGTTAATACTTTGCTATTCCCTATACAGATGCTCAATTACTTTTAAAAATAGTAATGTAGACAGTACCTTGGCAATAGTTTAAGATTGTGATTCTAAATTCCCTTTGTCTTCCCCCTACCCCTGCCTTTACTCTGCTTTTAATTTACAAGTGTGTCTCTGAATGGAAGTTAAATTGGGAAAATCAGTTCTTCCATTTTACATATAAATTACTTTATTTTATGCAAGCTCCTCCTTAGATGAATTTTGTGGCTTTGTAAATCTTTATGTATTTGAAATGAAATTCAATACTAACCTCTTCTTCAACCTTCAGTTTTTGGCTTTTTTTCTTTGGTGACTTTTCCCTGTGTACTATGTGATATTTCTTGTTCTCTTCACTAAAGCAACAGTTATGAAAAGAAAGGAAAAAAATATGTTTAGCATAAGTTATGTGGTAAAACACATTAAAAAAAGTCCTGCCCAAGTGTTTGAAAAAATTTCCCTGGTATAACAGTTCCATTTTATTGTTTTTAGAAAATAAGACTGAGCTTGCCTTTTTGTATTTTTATTTTTGTAATACAGGCATACCTCAGAGATATTGTAGGTTCAGTTCTAGACCACCTCAATAAAGCGAGTCACATGAATTTTTTGGTTTCCCAGTGCATATAGAAGTTATGTTTACACCGTACTGTAGTCTGTTAAGTATGTAAATAGCACTATTTCTAAAAGAACAATGTACATATCTTAATTTAAAAATACTTTATTGCCAAAATACTAAGCATTATCTGAGCCTTCAGTGAATCTTAATATTTCTGACACATAACATCAAAAATCACTGATCACAGATCATTATAACAGATATGATAGTAATAAAAAAGTTTGAAATATTGCAAGAATTACCAAATGTGGCACAGAGACACAAAGTGAGCAAATAAATACTGTTGGAAAAATGGCACTGATAGACTTGCTCAATGCAGGGTTGTCCCAAATCTTTAATTTGTAAAAAATGCAAAATCCGCAATGTGCAGTAAAGCCAAGTGCAATAAAATGTGGTATGCTTGTAGTGGAACCAGGTCCTAAAATAACCCAAGAATTGTCATTTCCTTTCAAGGTAGAACAATGTCATTCTTTTAGAAGTCTGAAAGAAAAGCCCTTGAGGAGCACAAATTTGCTCTAAGCCAGAGTTCTCCCAATTTAGCACGCAACAGACACACTTGCAGAGTTGATTAAAACACAGATTACTGGGCCCACTTCCAGAGTTTCTGACTCAGCAGTTCAGGGATAGGGCCTGAGAATTTTCATCTCTAACAAGCACCCAGGTGATGCTGATGCTGCCATCCAGAGACTACACTTTAAGGCCTACGGCCACAGGCTTGTGCTGAGAATCACTTCTAAGGTGAATTTTGTGGCACTATAAACTTATAGGCTCTGTTAACAAAAATAATCAATAAATAATCTATAATAAGAATAGAAGAGTTTTATTTGAGCCAAACTAAGGACTAGCCTGGAAACCATCTTCCCAGATTACTCTGAGAAGATGCTCCTGAGAAGCAGAGTTTTCAGCACAGTTTTACATCTTGTCAGAACAAAGAACATTACAAAAGTCGGGATTACATTTCTTCAATGTTTTGAAAAAAGAACAGACCAGCATGTACGCAGTGAGTCAGTATGGCCTTGGCAGCTGGGAAAGGAGTGTTTATCATCAGAGGAGTACCAGCATTGGCATCCCAGGAAGAGGGGCATTTAATCTTTATTTTTAACATGGACATTTTTTACTTCTGGTCCATGTGCCCTTTTCTTAAATAACTAAAGCAGATGTACAATGTACGTATGATGGGCCACAAACAGGCTATTTTAGCTAGCATAAAATTCAACTTAACTCATGTATAAGCTAGAAATGACTTCCCTATATCTCAATATGTGAATGAGTTATTAATTAATTTTAATGAGTTATTAATTTTTTACCTGCAGAATTTGTTTTATGTGTGTACGTAGTTAAAAAAATGAACTCCCATCTGAATAATAGTTCCTACTTAGCTTTGTACTTTTTAATATTGCCTTTAGTATCCTACAGCATCTAAAATTACTTTCAATATATTCAGTAATTTATTCCAAGAATACTCACTGAGTGCCTACTGGGTGTCAGTCTACTGGGAGAGATACATTATCACACAGCACAGATAGGGAGTTTACACGTATATGCCTATCATAATGCATCAGCTATGGCTATATAGATTCTAACAGCCATTTGAAAGCAGAGCAGGCTCAACATGAGCGTTATGATTAAAATATGCCCTTCATACTTCTTGTCATTAGAGTTCATTCATAATATAGACTACTATGACAAAACTGCATTGGAATATTTGAGGCAATAAAAATTTTAAGTAATTTTGTCCAATTCTGAAAACTGATTAACAGATGGAGTATGAAATTAAAAACAGGAAGTTGGCTGGTTTTTTAATTAAAAATTTGTTAATTTTTAAAATTTAAGGCATACGTGGGCTGGGTTTTGTTTCTTCTCAGAACAGTACATGTGGACTAGCTAATCATTCCCAGCCACTTACTGTCTACGTTTAGATACACGATACTTACATAACGTTTTCTCTGTGCTTAGGACTTCATATGTATTAGCATTTAAACAGTTGTAGGCCTTTTGTATATGTTAATTCTCTATAATGGTCTATGAGGTGGGTACTATATATTTATATACATATTTTATAGATTAGGAAATAGGCCCAGAGAGGTCAAAAAACTTGTCCAAGCTGCACAGCAGGTAAGTGATGGAGCCAGGATCAGATTCCCCCAGTCTGGCTCCAGAGCTGACTCTCTTCACCATTAAGCTCTACTGACCTATGTGATATCTCTGGTACTTGTCATGTATTATGTTTTAGCTTGTAGTTTGCTTTCTAATAAGTAAATATGTTTGTTCTCCAATTAATAGTAAGGTCTTTGAGGTCAATTTCTAGGTCTAACACCTCTTATATCCTATAAAGTGTCAAGCACAATACAGTACATGTAATAGGTATTTCATAACTACTTTTCAATAGACTGGTGAAACAACTAATTGCTTAATATTAGAAAATACAAACCTCTATTTCTCAATATAGATAGATAAATAAAGTTAGGAATGTGCATATTTTCTTTCTTGAAATATATATATAAATCTTCCATACATACCTCTAGCAAAGAATATAGTTACATGAATTCAACTGCTATGGAAGACATTGTTATTAGCATAATGGTCAGACAGGCCTCAAAATTTGAAATGGAATCAGAAAGATATTTTAAAGCTAGATGGAAAATCAGATTTCATCTCATCCAATCTCCCTTATTTTACTTAATAAGCAGCAGAGGAAAAGAACTGTCAAGTTACATACTCTGGGTCACCTGTATATTTATTGGTTACTAGGTCTTTTGTTGGTTTGAAAATTGGGCCCCATATACAGAGGGCAAGGAGAGACCAAAGAAAGGCAGACTACTTCAGATTGATAGGTGGCAGTTCTAATAAGTAAGAGAATTTATGTACGATTCTTGTTTTCACCCACCTGCCAGAATCTACAAAGTTTATATAGAGGCCTTAACTGGGTTCAGTTACGTATACCATCCAGATGGTCTCAACAACATATTGTTCTCTCTAGGCTGCATCCTTGAGAACGACTCCCACTGTGGAAACAGTGAGCATAGTGTACTTTTCAAAGGCAGGAGGGGTCGAGGAGCCTCCACTTGCCTGGGTTCAGCTTTTGCATCTATAGGCAGTCACATCCTCTGAATGATCTCCTCCAACATTTTTCAACTCTAACTCTACGTTTTTTTCCCCCCAATATAATTTATACTCTTGGTTTTTAAGATAGTATTTCTCGGGCTAGTGTCGATATATGTTTTCAAAAAAGTTTCAACTTTCCCCCCCAAATGTTTTCCTTTTAACAAACAAACAAAAATATCTAATCTTCAGCAATCTAGATTTCCAGACTTCTCAATAGGAGATATAGAAAACTTTCACGTTATTCTTTCAAGATTACACCTAGGTGTCTATATTGAAGTAGATTAGTCCTGTGTATTTTTTTGTCTTTGCTGTTGAACAAACTAGTGTAACAAATACAGTGGCTTAAAACAACCTTTTGCTTAGTTAGGTAGTTTCTGCAAGGCCATCCTTGAGCTGTGCTGCACTCAGCTGGGCTTACTAATTCCTCAGCTGTTAATTGTAAGGCCATTTGGGCCTGGCTGATTCTGGATAACTTTATTCACATGTTTGATTCTTGACTCTCAGATGGGTTATAAATACAACTAGGTCACATGTCTCTTATCAACCAATAGGCTAATCTAAGTGTATTCATGTGGTGGCAGTGGCAGAAGTCCTTGGTGCAGGTTGCAAGTAGGTAAGTTCAAACATGCAAGAGCTTTTCTACCCTATGCTTGTGTCATGTGTGAGTCTCATTTACATGGTAAATTACATGACCAACCTAGATACAAGAGGTGGGAAAATAGATTCTGCCTTTATATGATAGGAAGGATCATGGTGAGCAATTTAATAACCCACTACAGTCTGTCCTTTGATAGCAATTAATTCACTTTCCTCTCACTTTCAAAATACCCGCATCTCCTCTTGACTCCCCAAAAGCCTCATTGAGTTCCAGCTTTAGATGGAAGTCTAGAATCTCATGATTTAAACAGGCCTGAATATGGGCTTCCCTGGTGGCGCAGTGGTTGAGAGTCCGCCTGCCGATGTAGGGGACATGGGTTCGTGCCCCAGTTAGGGAAGATCCCACATGCCGCGGAGCGGCTGGGCCCGTGAGCCATGGTCGCTGAGCCTGTGCGTCTGGAGCTTGTGCTCTGCAGTGGGAAAAGCCACAACAGTGAGAGGCCTGTGTACGGCAAAAAAAAAAAAAAAAAAAGGTCTGAATATGGTTCTTGGATGTGTTCCTTTTGCTCTCATGAACTAAAGTTCATAAACTGTGAACTAAAATTACAAGTTATTTGTCCCCCACATACAATGGTGAGACAAGGATAGATAAGGTAATTATAATTGACTTTTCTGCTCAAAAAAAATGAAGAGCAGGAGGCAGATAACAGACACTGATTCATGCAATTCTGAAATCCCACAGGCCAAATGCTGTCGGGTCTTCTGACTCTGGAGTCAGGAATGTTTTTCTGACTAGGGCTTAGCTCTGCTCCATAGAAGTCACTTCCCAGTGCAAAATTTCTAAGTTTGAGTGTGGTTTCTTGGTCCATAGTTCTCCATGAATCTTGACTCCATCATTTGGGCTCTTGCTTCTATCTTCATAAATGTTCTTGTTTTTCCCACAAAAATTGCCTTGTTTGCAATTGCCTCAATTGCCTTGAGTAGCTTTCTTAGCTTGCTTCCTCCCATAGAGAGTTGAGATACAGAGGATTTTTTGTTGTTGAAATTTTAAGTCTCAGTTTCTTTTCAGCTAAACTAGTGGCCCTTTTACTGATAAAACTACCATAAATTTTTGGTGGGTTTTCAGATTCTAGTCCACTGTAATCAATAAAATCCAAAATCTCAATTGTTTTTGAAACTGCCTCTCTCTGTAGAGTTAATAAATGCCTTTTGGGGGATTAAGCGTTTGTGTGACCACACTCATTATTTTTAGAGGCCTTGTGTGTATCTCGGAGAGGCCATTCAACACCCCTTGAATCTTTCAGGATTTTAACAAAGGGTTTTACAGACACATCCTTGATTTGATGCTTGTTTTCATTTTATTTTGAAAATATTTTGCTGGTTGGACATACTGGAAATGAAAATCAGTTTTGTTTTCCAGGCCTAGTCCTACAGCTTCAATTTCCCTTTAAATTCTGCCTGAGAACAGAATGGTTCCTTTTTATCTTATCCCTCTCTTGCCACACTTTATCCTTGAAGTTGAAAGAAGCCAACTGGCACTTTGAACATTTTGCTTGGGAGCTATCTTGTCAATGCCAACAAGGGTGTCGGTAAGTTTTCTGCCTTCTGTGTCACTACAGGTGACAGTTTTGCCAATTGTTCTTTCACTTCAGCTTTTGCAGCAGTTTCCTCACTGCTTTTCCAGCTTTAATTTACCACCCAGTCCTAAATCCAGTGCCACATATTTCAGGTTAGTCAACAACAGCACACCTCTTATAGGTACCTATTTATATATCAGCTAATTTGTTTGTGTAAAAAAACCTCAAACCTCAGAACTTAGTGGCTTGAAAATATAGCCATTTTTTAGCTGATGATTCTGCAGGTCTGCAATATGCACCAGGTTCAGTGGTGTCTCTTTTGATCTGAGGTGGCCTTGGCTCATCTCTATTGGACTAGCTCATGCATCTGCTGTTAATTGGCAGGTTGACTGGGGGCTGGCTGATCTAGGATGGCCTTAGAAATTTTTCTGGTGAGTGGCTGGCTGATATCTGGACAGATAGGGTAGCTGAGTCGTGTGTTTCTCCTCATCTAGCAGGCTGACCAAGGCTTATTCATACGATGATGATAACAAGAACTCCCCAAAGTGGCAAGTGGCTAAGCCTCAATGTGCAAATGATTTTCAAATCTCTGTTTGTGCCACAATTTGCTAATAACTTATTGGCAAAAGCAATTCACATAGCTCATCCATATTCGTGGATTAAGGAAATAGAATCTGTCTCTTCATTGGAGAAATGAAGAATTGTTATCTTGTCAATCTACTACATCCTGAAAATATTCTCTATGACTACAGTCCATTGTCTACTGTCTAATATTTTCAGTACCCAAGGAATTCACAAGGGAAGAAACGGGACCTGCCTCATATCTACATTTTTGAGGATGCATTTGATAGAATAAACTTCAATTCTATTTATTGTATATATAAAAATAATCTGAATATAAAATAACAAAACCAGTATTCACCTGACCTTTTAAGCCTTATTATGCTATTGATAGTCAATATATACATTTCCTTGGTTACTACTGAGTTGCTCTCTTTGATTACTAATCTAAATATCTACATAAAACAATACAGGCAAAGCATATACATGATAAATATTGTAGAAAATACTACTACTCCACAGGAGGTCACTTTTCATAAATATTTATGAGTAAATTTTAGTGTTTATAGTATATAATGGTATGCTGGCTCATGCAGTATCTGCTTTATCCCCTTCTGGTATGTTTTCCTAAATTATTGTGGCTTAAAACCTAAAACTAAAATTTCCAAACTCCTTGCAGCTTATGTTCTTCATGTTATCTGAGGTCTACCAGGCAGACTGTTGAGATTTGGAAGCCAGAGATAAGTTACATTATACATAGCTGAATGTAGGGAGAGAGCATCTTGTGGGGGAGAATTTTGATTTTTCTGAGATAGCTAAACATGTCTTCAATAACAAAAATGAAAATCTGGTTTTGATCAGTCTGAGTATCAACAGGAGACAAATGACCCACTGTCTATTTACAAAGGGACTAATTGTAAAGGTCTGAGTAGTATGTAAGAGATTTCAATGAATACAGCAAGAACCCTGGTCTAACAGCAGTGGAGACGTACCTCGACCCTATCCCAAGGAAATGAGAAAGGTGGTAAGGTTACTGGAATCCAGAGGGAGAGAGAGTTGTGTAAGGCAAATTGCCTTGAGGACCACAGCCATCCTGAGGCAACCTAACACAACAGGGAGGAACCTAAATGAATAAATACCACAAACTCACTCTTTCTTCTTTCCAGTCTTCTCCCAATATTCCCCTGGTCTATCCAAGGAGAAGCTACAGGGGTCATTAGCCTGTTAGTGGAGTCTGGAAGATCATCTTCTTGGGGCAGAAGGCAGAGTGGAGAAGGGTAAGTAGATCTGGAAGAGCAGATATCTGGCACAGGTGCCTTGTAGCTGTCAAATACTTGATCCATAGTGTAATAGGTGGCAGACAGACGCCACAGTGGAGTTTTCACTAGAGAAGTACTGAAGTTCCGCTCTGACTGCAATTTTCCTAGCTGTCTATCATCCAAACTTGGTTCTTTGTCTGAGATAGAAATTCTTTAAGCTACCTAATGCCCTTAATAAATCCTTTCCTGCTTAGAAGGTATTCTGTTGTTGAGAACAAAAATTCCTAACTCTATAGTGGTAATAAGGATGAATGGATGAAAGAAATAAATGAAAATAATCTATGACCTTACTTAAAATTGGAAAATCAAATTAAAGGTAAAATCAAATTAAAATATAAGATAAAGTATAACATAATGTAAAATTATGTTAACTTAAAAGACAAAGTATTAACATTAATATAGAGATAAAATATTATTTGAAATGACCAATGTGTTTAAATAAATCTTAGAAAATGTATGGGAAAAATGCCCTCATAAAATTTCAAAGACTTGTGGAATCCTTGAAGGGTATCTGTGAACTCGAAGTTAACATTGTTTTGAAGAACCACGAACAAATGAGATAATTAGACATATGAAGGTTTGTGGTTATCACATATTCAGTGTTAATATCACTTGCTATAGCAATCTTAAAGTTATTCCAAAGGGGTGCTCTGTTCATCCAATATGAACTGGCGTATTTTGTGGCACTTAGTCTAAGGAGAAAGTACCTTGATCTACAGGTTTATCAGCCTATATAAAAAGAGTTTGCTAACAAAAGCTGAGATGCCTCTGAAGTTGCTAAAGAGCAGAACTTATCATTTTATTCTGAATTTATGACAATTTGAGAAGTGTATGACTTTGCATCAGAAACTATAATTTGCTTTTAAGTTTTTGAGCTCAGCAATTCACATATTTCCTGAAGTCTATTTGAAGCAAGATAGCAAAAGCTGGTATAATTTATATATAAAATTGGGAAACTATATTGAGTATGAACCATTAAGTTTATATTAAATTATGTTGTACATTTTAAAACTGTGAGCAGTAGAAAGAAAATATATGTGGTAAGGAAGATACATACATAATGGCATATTATGAGTACATTTGAAAATTTGTCTGTCACTTATAAATCGGCCTTCAGCAACATGTCTTTAATAACAAAAATGCAAAATATCTGCTATTTTAAGTAATCTTGCAGCAAGTAAATAACAGCATATGGGGTACATATAACTGTTTTTCCCCTTCCCCCTACATGATCCACCATCTGGACTCTCAAGTAGTTTTTAGGTGGTTGAATAGGTTTTTGTTCTGCAGTCTTTTTATTCCTTTTTAAAATTGTTGTTTTGTTGAGAATCAAGATAAATGAAGATGAAGTGAACTAAAAAACAAAAAGCAGTAAAACTGTGCATCAAAAAAAGATGTTTTCCAGATTATAAACTAAAAAGAGCAATTAGAGAAACATGGGGGATATGTGAGGAATATAATTATTTGATAGGTGATAATAGCGCCTCCCACTTTGTTAACTAGATTCATTTGTTATTTTTTAAATTTAAAATATAATCATTAATGTACCAGTACAGCCATTATAAGTTGTCATATTTAGCTTTTAAAAAATAATTTTTTTATCATAAGCCTCTGAATTGGCCAATCTGTTCATTTATTATTCTCTATGCAGTAGCACTGATCTTCCCACATTATAACTCAGTCTTTTTGGAAATTAAACAAGTTTTCATTAGCTAATGACTTCTTTTATATGTAGTTTTAAAAGTGTAAGTTAGATTCACGTTATAAGAGAGGAAGGAAAATGAGAGGGCAAGTTAGTTGGACTTTGAAACTAATTTGTTAATTAAGTTCTTCTTCACCATCAATATGCACTTGAGAGACTGAATATACAAGTAGACAATTTATAAAAACAGAACTCTGATCCACAATCTGTAGCAATCAGTTAGACAGCCAAACAACAACCCTTGTAGCAATCAGCAACCAACCAACCAGTTCTTGATCAATAGCTGACAGCTTCCCTAAGTTTTGCCCCTGCTTCCAACTTAGGACCAACTGGAGAGAGCCAAATATGCACCCCTAATCAATCACAGAGTATTCTCCACTTCTAGTTAGTCCACTTATAACTTCCCCATGCCAATAGTCTCCAATTAGGGCATACTGAAACCTTCCCTTTTTTCCACTATAAAGCTATTTCTCTCTTCTTCCTGTCTTTGGGTGGCTGCCAAACACAAGTGATGGTGGCTGGGCTGACTTCCTTTCTATACCAAACAATATTGCTTGCTGTCATTCGTGTGATCTTTAATTATTTTTGTGTTTATTAAGGGCTTCCTCTCTTAGCACTCTGAGAATACGTCTTTATTGACTCACATCATTATAGAGAGAAATAGTGTGTTTGCTTACCTGCCTTCCCCATGAGCATGTGATACCCTAGAAAGAAGGGTGCCTCACGATATCTGAAAATGTCTGTTACGTAGTAGGTTCTCGGAAATACTTATCCATTTATTTGTTGAATGGGTGGATTCTATTCTTAGTACTGTGTTAGTAGCAGGACACCAAGTGGTAGAGTACAAGGACTCTAGTCTCAAAACACTTAAAATTTCTCATTATTTTTCTAGGTAAAACTTGCCTCTGCAACTTTAATAATGCCCAAAGATAATCGGATTATTTCTGAAAACAAGATAGCATCTTTTTGGATTCAAGGACTGCTATTTAGATATAGTATTTTTACTAGTTTCATAAAATTTCATGACTCATTAGACCATTTTAATCTTGCTTAGTTTTAGATCAACACCCTGTTTAGTAGTTTCATTTAGGTCCACTCTTAATGGAAATTTATTCCTGCCAGCCCTTTAAAGTTCCAATGTTCTGAAATTACAGGTTTAGAATCATATTTATTCTGTTTTCTTCTCCTTTGTAAGATAGTCTTATGCTAGAATTTATTCATAAATGACTACTTTAGGTGAAAGAAGTTGATCAACATTTACAGGAAATATATTATTCATTCCTCAAATTCTTCTTCTGCATTCTTTCTTTAAGGATATTTTACGCCTATTCTATTCTATTCTATTCTATTCTATTCTATTCTATTCTTCTATTCTATTCTATTCTATTCTATTCTATTCTATTCTTCTATTCTATTCTATTCTACTCTATTCTATTCTATGCATAGCAATAAACAATAGAAGAGCAAAGCAAACATTTTCTTTGGCTGTGTTCGTTCTTCTCTTCCGCCTAAAATTCTTTTCTCTCAGTTCCTTGTCTATTAAAAATAGAGTTTGTTCTTTTTATTTTTCTTCCTCTACCTCCTTTACTTCCTGTTATTCTTCAAATATATATATATATATATATGTATGTATGTATTTTAACATCTTTATTAGAGTATAATTGCTTTACAATGGTTTGCCAGTTTCTGCTTTATAACAAAGTGAATCAGTTATACATATACATATGTCCCCATATCTCTTCCCTCTTGTATCTCCTTCCCTCCCACCCTCCCTATCCCACCCCTCTAGGTGGTCACAAAACACCGAGCTGATCTCACTGTGCTTTGCGGCTGCTTCCCACTAGCTATCTATTTTACGTTTGGTAGTGTATATATGTCCATGCCAGTCTCTCACTTGGTCCCAGCTTCCCCTTCCCCCTCCCCGTGTCTTCAATTCCACTCTCTACGTCTGCGTCTTTACTCCTGTCCTGCCCTAAGTTCTTCAGAACCATTTTTTAAAATTTTTTAAAATTTCTTAGATTCCATATATATGTGTTAGCATATGGTATTTGAGCACTTACTCTTTGAGGCATTGGCAATACAGGGATGAACAAGACAGATCCGATCCTTGCCCTTATGAAACATATCAGAATGGAAGAAGATTCACAGTAAGTTGACAAATAAAAAAGACAGCTAAAAATTGTGAAAATTTTTAATTAAATAAACACGGTGATTCAATAGACAGGGACTGAAAATCAATTGCAACAGTTCTTCAGAGAAGGCTGTCAGAAAGCCTTTTGGAGGAGCAAATATTTAAGATAAAAATACTTTGTCCCTTTAATTTTTCTTATTCATCAGTTTCAAATAATACATTTCAAAATACAAGTTTCATAGATTACTTTAAATTTTCTAAAATTCACATGTTATGACTTCACTGTTTGCTGCAGAATGTGGGCCATAGAGGGAAGAGCTACACATTTTCTTATTGGGACAGTTATTATATGGTCATTATTTAACCAATGAACTTTTTTGTTTTTTTATGGATAGTTATAGAACATTGCCTACCACAGTAGACTGGATACCTTAGTTTTCTCAACGTAAGAAAAGCAAATCAGTAAATCTATATTAGAAGTTGGCAAACTTTTCCTGTAGTGGGCCATATAAGCGAATAATTTAGACTTTGCAGAACATATGGTCTGCTACAACTATCCAACTCTGCCGTTGTATGATGAAAGCAGCTATAGACAATATATAAATGAATAAGCATGACTGTACTCCAGTAAACATTTCATTACAAAAACAGGTGGCAGGTCAGATTTAGCCCCCAGGCTCTAGTTTGGCAACCCCTGACCTATCTGACAGTGGTGAATGAGGTAATGCACTTAAGATACTAAGCACAGTGGCTGTTACATTGTAAGCCTTCAGTAAATATGTTACGACATTTAGTAAAATTATGATTAGCATCATTATAGATCTTACAAAGACTAAGGGGTCAAATGCTGGGCAAAATTCTTAGCTTGAACAATCATCAAACATTTACTTTTGTCCTCTCTCTCTAGTTTTTCTCTCATTAAAATTCAATTATATTTGGGGTTCCTTTGAGTGTTAGCCAAATGAGCAATAGTATGTGTTGAGGAATTAATGGGTAGTCACGATTCACTGTTAAACTAAATGTGTTTTTATTTTAAGTTTTTCTAGTTATTTTTTATGGCAAATCAACTTGTAGTACCTTTAAGTAATAAGGATAATAAATGCCCTCTTGTCTTATGCATGATACTCCAAAGGGCAATGAGCTATAATCACTATCCCTGAAAACAGTAAAATTTGCAGTCTACTTGGCAATCTCTATCCTCTCTGTTCTCCGAGTCCTTTTTTTCTTAACCTGTATCAGTTTTAAAATATATATTGTCCCTGGACACTCTTACATTTTCATTTTCTTCATGTATGCTGCTGTACTTAACCTCGTAGCACAATGTGCAGTATAGAAAGAGACAATTTAAAAACTGCTGCTGCTGCAGGTTGTCTGAAAGTTCCTTTCAAGTTAGGAGAAAAGATTTTAAAACTTTTGCCATTAAGAATAAAAGAATGTGGGCTTCCCTGGTGGCGCAGTGGTTGAGAGTCCGCCTGCCGATGCAGGGGACGCGGGTTCGTGCCCCGGTCTGGGAGGATCCCACATGCCGCGGAGCGGCTGGGCCCGTGAGCCATGGCCGCTGAGCCTGCGCGTCCGGAGCCTGTGCTCCGCAACGGGAGAGGCCACAATAGTGAGAGGCCCGTGTACCGCAAAAAAAAAAAAAAAAGAATAAAAGAATGTTTAATTAGATTAAGCATGAATATTCCTATTTGTATTAATAAATGTATACTATTTCTATTTTGTGTGACTGTATTATTTATTATGAAATGCAGATGAGTACATTAACACAGAACAAGTGAAAAATGTAAAATATTTATGGAATTGTTGGAAGATCTTTTTCCAGCATGAGATTAAGCAATAGGCCAAAGAGAAAAGGGCTAAAGTTAGGGAATATATAAAATGCTATCCTTTTCTATTATTGTAAATACTGGCAGAAAATAAATTACATATAACTTATACTTGGTATGGTTTACAATAATGGAAAATTAATTACATAAATTCAGTCTACTAAAAATGCTATCGTTAGTAATATGCCTCAAATATATATACCTAGGAAGTCTGAAAGAGAGAAAATTCACAAGTATACAGAAAGCACATAAAATTAGAATGGTGGGGAAAATCTTTAGGTTGTAAAAGAGAAGACTTGTCAATTGGGGGAGGACAGGATTCCTGCTTTGAAATTAATTAAAAAACCTGATATGTTGAAGGAGTATCAAAGTTTTAGACTGTAAAATTCTCAGTGGCACAACTAGGAGGAATGAGTTTTTGTAGGAAGACAGAATTCATGAGGTAAATCAGTGGTTCTGAACCTGTTTTGAGTCACTGAGTTGATGGAAGCTGTACTTGTCAACAATATGCAAATAGTTACTTAGGGTTTCAGGCTCACAGATCAACTACTTTGGGGAAGGGATGTCCATAGATCCCAGATTAAGGACCCCTAGAGTCCTTTCTGAGAAATAGAACTGTTGAAAATTTTGTTTAATTAATTAATTGTGTACTTTCTCTTTCATTGGTCTTCTTTATTGCTCTTTGATCAGAAGATGTATTCAGATAAATCAAAAAAGGTAATATGTACTACTCATGAGGTTCATTGTATCTTTTCCTTAAAGCATTTAAGACTAGGATAGATGAATACCTTCATCTAGGTAAAAGTGCCCACATAGAAATGAATCGATAATCAATAAGAATTCTTACCAAGAACCATTTGAAATTTTTATGTGTATTGAGTGTGTTATGTATCTATAGCAGTGGAGACAACAGCATTCTAGCATGAGTATTGTGTTCATTTGCATATCTTATCAATTATTTAATTTTAAATATAGAGTTCATAAAATCTCCCTGTTTAGAGATTTCTCTGGAAATTCTAACATTTGGCTTGCTAGAGAATTTAGGAAACTGATATTGGTCTGAGAATGATTTTTTTATTGGAGGGAAAGGGATTCAAAACACCCATCTAATAAAGAGGCAATACAATTTGCTCAGATACAAAATTACTAAAGCCGAACTTTCGAAAGCCTGAATTTTTAAATAATAAAATTGAATATAGATACATTATCTAGCATTTTGATGAGTCTACAAGTTTTCATAAAGGCACCTCACACAGGGAAGTAATTACTACCAGTTTCTCAAGCATTTTCTGAGAGACTCTATGGTATAGTTCAGTAAAAATGTGGTCCTTAGACCAGAAGCATCAGTATTACTTGTAAGATTGTCTCAAATGCAAATTTATGGCTATCACCTCAACCTTCTCCCTCAGAATCTCTCGTGATGGGAACTGGAAACTATTTTAACAAGCTTTCCAGGAGATTTTTTTGTATGCTAAGGTGTGAGAACCACTGGTATAGTTGAAATTATATGGGCTTTGGGGTCAGATAAACACTCATTTTAATCCTGAGTTTTCTATTAACTAATTTTATAAGCTATCAAATCTGTCTGTGCTTATTTACTATAAATCAGGGATAATAAAATTTTTTAGGGTCACTAGAGGGTTTGTGAAAATGTATCAAAAGTAATAGAATGCTCCCAGAAAATAATAGGGTTCATAATAAATTGCAGTTTTTTCATATTGGAGTCATGATATATGCTATTACTTGACTATTTACCTGGAACCAAGGCAACTGCTTTACATGTATTGACTAACTTGATATTCATAGCAACCTTATGTGATATGATTTTACAGAGGAAGAAACTGAGGTATAGAATAGTGAATTTTCAGCTCAATGAACAACTGAAAACTAAATGAAGGTTAATGTACAACTCAGTGATAATTACTTGCATGGAATTTGTAATTTTTAATTAAAGGTATTATGTTTGGTAATGGTACTTTGGCTTCTTTTTTGAATTTTAAAAATCCAAAAAAAATATTTTTCATAAAGTGCTGATCCCAAATTAATGTTACCTGCTTACATCTCACTGTGTCATCTACACATTTGTTTTCTTCAGTGGTTTACTGATGCCTAGTTTGATTTCCTATAGTTTTTCCATCAGTTTTAAACCATTGTCGATGATGTTGTCAGTTAAATAATAACAGAAATCTGATTGGTAGCTACACTTAATCACTTTTAATATTTATGAGTTGAATGGAACTTCTTTAGTGCATTCTCTGTTTTGTGGTATGTGGATTGAACCTAGGGTGAATTATATATTTTAGACTTAACCATCATTTTCAATTTCAATATACTCCAACTAGAAAGCTCCTAGACTGTTGGGCTCTTCACTGTCACACTAAAAGGATAATTTATTTTCTTGGAAAGCTGTCTTGAAATCATGGCCTTTTGATGGAAAAAATGCTGAGTTAAGTTCAAGGCAAATAAATATGTAAAATATTTCTTCAGGATTGGGTCATGTACTTTTCAAATGAAATGCTCACATGATATTGCTGTGAGTTGAAAATCAGTGCCCCCCTGGCCTGACACAGTTCTGATGGCACTCTGAGCACTTTTAATCAGCACTGCTTTCCTGACGGTGAATAGTGAGAACTCAATGATTAGGAATTACTTTTTTCTTGATTCCTAATTTTTTCCCACTTCTTGGTTGCAATTATTGCTAGCTCTATGGGGTATAAACTTGTATTAGTCTCAAATTTTTCTGCGATACAAATAGAAAGATTTAATCATTTCTCTTGTTTTGAGCCTGTGGGAAACTAAAAAGATTTCTAAGAGATCATTTGAAGTTAACTAATAACTGGATCAACAAATACATTTTGTGTATTCTCTTGAATGTAGGAACAGTAAAAATGAAAGCACATTTCTAGAGGAAACCACTTCATAATTTAGTGCTCTCAGTTAGCAAATTAGTTTTCTTCTATTCTTGTTTGAAACAAAACAGCAAACTACCCCATTGTCATAGTCAAAATTAACATCTTTGCTGCTGACTTAACACTTAATAAGAACTCATTAATTCTTACTGAATGTATGATTTTATTTCCTTTATATAATCTTCTAGAATAATCTGTTTTCATATGCAATTTTGATTTTCCTTTTATAGGAGTTATTTGTTCTTAATTATTTATCTGAAGACATTCATTACTTTTATCTGTAAATTAAATCTATTTTTATTGTCAGGTTTTATTTTTTATATTTGAAATGGTTTTCCTTTTTAATTTTCAGCCTTTTCAAAAGCAATGATTATGATGGTATTTACAGGTACTATTTTTTAACTATGATAACGGTTAGCTACATACTGATCTTTTTCTACTCTTATTTTTATTTCCATCCTTGTCCTTTGGAGTAGGAATATTTTGTATAGAAATTTTGGACAACAGAATCTTTTAGTGGAAATAGCACGTGAATGTTTGCAGATGAACACTTGAAATCAGAAAGAGGAGAGGAAAAGAGGAGGGAAGAAGAATGAATAGAAAGTCATAGCACACAATCTGTGAGTGAGAGGGATCACATGAATACACTCTCCAGTGGCAAAATTGTGGCCTTATGTTAATCTAATCAACGAAACTATTTCCCTCTGGTACTACCTGTGTCCATTTCAGGTTATGAAAACTTACAGAATATGAGTCAACAGTGCTGAGAGCTCTTTACATGTCACATTTGTAGGCATGTTCTCATTCCATGTAAAGAATAATCTTGCCTTGGCATTAGAAACTGCAGCTAAGATTTTTATCTGATACAAAAATGACAAAAAATGTTTATCCAAAGCACTCACACAGATAGGTTCTTCTATCATAGTATTGACAGTTTGGCTCTTTAAATGAGTGTGTAAAAGTTCTGTTGACTTAATTACAATAAGTTAATAAAATTGATATTGGTTTATTTGAGAGAATTAACATTAGGTCTATTTCTTCAACTTCTGTTTTTCATCTTTAGTTTGAAAACTCCGTAAGAGTGACTCTGTAATTTTTATTTATCTATGGGTCAGAATTTTGCTATTTATATACTTAAAGAATATATGACTCTCTAATGGGAGTACAAGCTGTGAGATTTTAATCTATTATCATGCCCATCTGTTAATTAGATAAATGTGAAATGATTGAATATGTCGGGAAATATTGAAAGTAGTTTAGTCTCTACATTCTTTAAACCGTGTGCAATTTTCCCTACATCATTGTAAAAGGACACCTTTCAAGTGTTCATCGTTATCTTTAGACTCAGTAAGTCCAGATGAAGTTAAAATCTGTTATTTTTCTATCATTGAACTCAAATAAAACTTTTAACAGCAGTTATTTAACTGCTTATTTAAAGCAGTTATTAGGCAAATGTTTCTTTTCCAGACAAATAATCCTATACCTATTGCTATTCCTTGTACACCTTTGTGACGTTTTGAAGTTAAAGTTAGCTTTGTTTAACTAGTCCTAGGAAATCTGACTTTGGATTATTATAAAGGATACAACTCAGGGACAGCCAGATGGGAGAGATGCACAGGGCAAGGCATTTGGGAAGGGGGGTGCATAACCCTCCCAACACCTCCTTGTGTTCACCAACTTGGAAGCTCTCAAAACCCCATTCTTTAGGGGTTTTGATGGAGGTTTTATTACATAGGCATGAGTGATTAAATCATGCACCATTAGTGATAGCTAAACATCCAGTCTCTCTCCCCTCTCAGAGATAAAGGGGTGGGGATGAAAGTTTCAAGCCTCTAATCGTGCCTGGCCTTTCTGGTGACAAGTCCCCATCCTGAAGCTACCTTGCGGCCCACCAAGAATTGCCTCATTAAAACAAAAGATGCTCCTGTCACTCAGGAATTTACAAAGAACTTAAGAGCTCTGTGTCAGGAACTAGGGACAAAGACCAAATATCTAGTTCCCATCGTTCACCTTCCATAATCAAAAAGTGTGCAGAGGAAGGCCACTGATTGTCTCATGCATGCTAAAACTTCCATAATGCACAGGACTCTTCTGTTTTATTCAGTTACAAAAGTGACAACAAAATAACTCTAGTTTTTATTCTAGCTAAGTCCTTTCATCCATTTTCAATTCCACATTTACAATAGGATGGAAACAAGTTCCCTGTTTTTTGTATCAATATCTCTCACAGCCCTTAACACATTGCCTTGTATAGAACATATTCCCAAAATGTGTTGAATACACTCTGTTTAAAATAAGCACCAGAATAGCTTATAGAGGTTCTAATAACTTTTCTGTTAGTAAACAATAAAAACAATCATAACAACACTAAACACTTGAAAAAATTGAATGTCACTTATGTACCAAGAACTATGATAGGCTCTTTATATGCATTCTCTAATTCATCAATATTTTGAGATATGTCTTACTTTCCCCCACTCTATACATTAAGCTCAAACAGCTTAATTGACTTTCACATAGCTGTACAGTTGAGTTCAAATATAAGACTATTTGTAACATGCTACTCCTTATGCCAGAAACTTTAAAAAATGTTCTATGTATATATTAAATGAGTTTTTTACAAAATGAAACAGAGTTGGGAAAGTTACAGCAATATTTTTACTGCCCTACATTCTAATTCCTCAAAAACTTCAATTTGTCCCCCCTCCCACCCATGGATTACTGCTTTGTAGTTCTACATCTGGCTTATTTTTATCAATTACAATATTGATGTTGAGGAGGAAAAGTGAAAGTATATCTGTGTCATATGGTATCACATTGGAAACCTGACATCAGTTAATTGAGTATTTTGCCTTAAAATTTAAGGACATTTTCTCCACATGTACCGCTTTATATTTGAATACAAAATGACAAAACATAGAGGTGAATATATAACAGTACAGTTCTAGTTCTATTTCTAGAGTCTTGGCTTTCTACTCAGAGCAATCAGTGCCTTTTTTTTTTTTTGGAACAAGAACTACACTTTATGCTTTTAGTTTTATAAGAAAAATCATTAAATAATCATTGCAACATATTTTATTTCTATCTTATATCTAGGTGAGAAAATTTTTTGTTGTTCAGTAGTGCCAGAATTTTAACACCAGACATTCTATTGATTGAAGACGATAGCTATTTGGATAAGAGGTACAGGCAAACTGTCCTTAATAAGTGTGGTACAATGATATTGACAAAGTTTCAGTCTGCAGTCTGACTTGCCTAGTCTATGCATACAAATAGAGAAAAATCACATAGTCTGACAGATTCCAATGTTTTATACAGAATTCTTTTCTGAGTTTTATTTTGCATGAATATGATTGGAATTAAATAACTCTTTCTATCCAACTGAGAAACCGATATTCAGAACTAATCTGATGTCAAATTTGGCTCCCAGTTTTAATCCTATGCTTAATTAAAGCATCTCATGCATTTCTTGTCTCTCATTGTCTTTTTTATAATTCTATATAGAAATAATATTCACAAATCTATGATTTAATCATAAAACTAAAAGATAATTTGAGTGGCATCAGTTTAACAAAAGTACAGAAATTTTGTGGAGTTAAAGTGGATAAAAAATGTTTCATTATTCAATTTACTCAGCCATACTTTGGACAGGAATTCAACTCCTCCAGCTTTCCAGTTGCTCTGTGGAATACTTCATCATCTGGTGTACAACCTCGGAATATGTGTTCCCTCAAATTTACTTCTCTTTTTTGGAAAAGGATTATGATTCCCATCTATTTTTTAAAAAAATTTATTTTATATTGGAGTATAGTTGACTAACAATGTTGTATAATTTTCAGGTGTACATCAAAATGATTCAGTTATACATATCCATGTATCTATTCTTTTTAAACTTATTTTCCCATTTAGGTTGTTACAGAATATTGAGCAGAGTTTCCTGTGTTGTACAGTAGGTCCTTGTTGGTTATCTATTTTAAATATAGCAGTGTGTACATGTTCATCCCAAACTCCCAATTTATCCCTCCTCCCACCTTTCCCTTTTGATAACCATAAATTTGTTTTCTAAGTCTGTGAGTCTGTGTCTGTTTTGTAAATAATTTCATTTGTATCATTTTTTTTAGATTCCACA
Source organism: Lagenorhynchus albirostris (assembly GCF_949774975.1). NCBI lineage: Eukaryota > Metazoa > Chordata > Mammalia > Artiodactyla > Delphinidae > Lagenorhynchus > Lagenorhynchus albirostris. Next base: position 100,053,919 of record NC_083097.1, on the reverse strand, counting down.
TATAAGTGATATCACATGATACTTGTCTTTGTATGATTTACTTCACTTAGTATGTTAATCTCCAGGTCCATCCATGTTGCTGCAAATGGCATTATTTCATTCTTTTTAATGGCTGAATAATATTTTATTGTATATATGTACCACATCTTCTTTATACATTCATCTGTCGATGGACATTTAGGCTGCTTCAATGTCTTGGTTACTGTAAACAGTACTGCACTGTGAACACTGCGGTGCATGTATCTTTTCAAATTATGGTTTTCTCCGGATATATGCCCAGGAGTGGGATTCTGGATGATATGGTAGCTCTATTTTTAGTTTCTTAAGGAACCTCCATACTATTCTCCATAGTGGCTGTACCGATTTACATTCCCACCAACAGTGTAGGAGGGTTCCCTTTTCTCCACATCCTCTCTGGCATTTATTGTTTGTAGACTGTTTGATGATGGCCTTTCTGACTTGTGTGAGGTATCTTGTGAGATATCTCATTGTAGTTTTGATTTGCATTTCTCTAATAGTGATCTTGAGCATCTTTTCTTGTGCAGCTTGGCCATCTGTATGTCTTCTTTGGAGAAATGTCTATTTAGATCTTCTGCCCATCTTTTGATTGGGTTGTTTGCTTTTTTGATATTGAGCTGCATGAGCTGTTTGTAAATTTTGGAGATGAACCCCTTGTCTGTCACATTGTTTGCAAATATTTTCTTCCATTCTGTGGGTTTCTATGTAACTTGTTGTGTCTACTGTGTGAAATAGAGATTCCTACTCCATGGACATTGAGCTTTGGCCAATGGAATGTTATCAGAAGTTACATACACCACATCCAAGCAGAAATCTTCAATAGCCATTGTGTCTGTTTCTACCAGTTCTCTTGTGCTTTGCCCCCTGCTTTGAGAATTTCTGTCCCAGGTAGATGTCTCACCTTCAGCCTGGATCCTTGAATGAAAGAACATGTAGAGCGGAGACTCACAGCTGCCAACATAAAACATCAGTGAAAAGTAAAACTTTATTATTATAAGCCATTGAGATTTATAGCTTGTTTATTACCATAACACAGCTAACTAATACAAAATGGTTGTATGTAACTCCAGGAAATTATGAATGGATTGGGTTTATTTCAGTAATAAAGACAAGAAAATGGTAAATTCCTTTTAGGGTTTGGAGTAAAGAAGTGAGATTAATCTCATTTTAGAGCTTCTCCACTTTAAACATGGATTCAAGAGTTATAAGTCCAACCTTCAATTATGAATATATAGAAATAATAGTGTATCATTTAGAATTCATTATGTTGTGATATGAACAATGAATAGTTGCTATTTCGAGGGTAATTGTTTTTCAGTCCTAAAGGCAAACATTTTCAAGTCTAATTCCAATCAAATCCAAGAAACTGTCAAAGCCTTTTGTTGAAACAAAATGGAATTTTACTCTATTGAATACTTTAAAAATACATAGAAACTTAGCTGTAGTTTGTAAATCTTTTCTTATGCTTCACTGTAATAGTATTTGTTTTTTTCTAAACTTGCTTTGCATGTAATGATTATCTGGTCTAGTACACCAAAATTAATTTAACAAATCCAAACAGTTAATGGAGGTTTAAAACCGTTGTGGTGGGCTTCCCTGGTGGTGCAGTGGTTGAAAATCTGCCTGCTAATTCAGGGGACACGGTTTCAAGCCCTGGCCTGGGAAGATCCCACATGCCGTGGAGCAACTAGGCCCGTGAGCCACAACTACTGAGCCTGCACGTCTGGAGCCTGTGCTCCACAACAAGAGAGGCCGCGATAGTGAAGAGGCCCGCACACCGTGATGAAGAGTGGTCCCCGCTTGCAGCAACTAGAGAAAGCCCTTGTACAGAAACGAAGACCCAACACAGCCAAAAATAAATATAAAAATAAATAAATAAAAGATTACTATTAATTAAAAGAAAAAATCAGACATCTCAAGTTAATGAATTTAGAAAAAAAAAACGTTGTGGAACTATAAATATTTTGCAATCATTGGAGTTCCCATTCTTTTCATAGTTATAAAATAACTTTTTTACGTAGTTAAAAAATAAACTGTACAAAGAGTAGAATATGAAAAGTAAAATATTACCTCTATTTAATCCTATAATCTTACTTCTTAGAGGTAATAATAATTAAACATTTCTATTTTTAGTTCAAGCTTTTATTCTGCCTGCCTGTAATTCTAAACATCATTCTTGAACCTTTATTTCTTTCTTGATTTATCAACTTTAGACTTTATCCGTTTACTTGTGATATGGTAAAGCTCTAATTTAGATCATTACCAGTTTTTCTCAAACTTTAACATACATACACATCACCTGGTGATCTAATAAAAATATGGATTATAATTAAGAACATACAGCCTTTTAATCATACTTCTTATTATTTGGTCATGTTGGGATGGACTGTTCTCTAAACCTGACAAAAATGGGTCATTCTACAACTTCTTGTCAGCTCTCCTCTGAGTTAGTGTCATTGTTTCTTGGATCTCCTATTTCCTTTCTATTAGATTTTATGTTTTTTAAAACAATTTTCCTTGGTTATTACTTCAAATAATTTTTCTTTTTGCTTTTATAGATGCAAATGTCTTTATTTTGTTTTCAGAATCAAAGCTACTAATATTTTAATTGTAGAATGCTAGATTCAAAATCTACTGCTTTTGGAATTTTAAAGACATTGCTCTAGTTTCCAGTAACGGTGATGGGAAATTAGATGAAAATCTTATTTTTATACCTTTGAAGTAAACTTATTTTTTAGATGCTTTTAAAACTTTACATTTATTCGCAGAGGTCTAAATTTTATTATGATGAAGCTATGTTTGGGTTATTTCAAATTCATTATGCTATGCCTTTAAAGATTCCTTAAAATCTGAAGACTCGGCTTTCAGTTATTGCTTCTTAGATATCCCTTATTCCCCCTTTGCCATCCTCTACTGTACAGTCCAGCATCTGAATAGTCTGTAAGTCCAATTCTGTTTTCTTTGTTTTTTGACAGTGTGTTGTTTTCTCCTGTGAGTGTCTCATAATTTTTTTATTGATTTGAGACATAATTTCTATAATTGATTTTAGAAATAATGTCATAATATAGGAGAGACTAGGTGAAATCATATTAATGCCTATAAATGGGCAGGTCCCTTCTCCTGCTCTGTCCTTACAGTAAAATGTTGAGTCCATATTGTCAAGAGTTGAGGCGAGTCTGGAATTTTTTGTTGCTATGTTTACCCTCAGTGCACAACCAGATTCAATTGCTCTAGTGTTTCCTTGTGTTTTCTCTGGGGGCTGGTTTGCTGGAAGTTTTTTCTCAATGTTCCCTTGCACGGTCAGCTTTCTTTCTTTCCTGTGCCACAGTGCAAGTCTCTCTCCATACTTTTCCTCTCCTTCAGCAGTAGATAGTTGTTACACATTCTTGGTGTTTTCTAGCCTGGTGGTGCAGGTGGGGGACAAGGGGTGTTGTCTCTTGTCCTGGTGCAGCCTGAGTCTTAAGTATGCTCTGTGTCCTTGGGTGAGGGATGTGCTGTGATTCTGCTCCCAGGCCCTATGACAGCCAATGTCTGCCTTTTATATTTTGCAGATTTGGGGCTGGAGCAGTTTTTATGCCTTTCCCCATACGTAGGAGACCTCTATTGGTGTGGGATTTGGAATATTTCTTGACCCTTTGTCAGGGATAGGATTTTCTCTTTACCTTCCTGCAGCCACAGTGAGTCTTCTCCTGTGCCCTGGGTGGCAGGGCTTCCTTTTATCCTTAAGGTACTTAAGGATGTTGTTTCATAGAGAGGGTTCTCATTAGAACTTCAGGCTTCACTCCTATAGACCTGCACCACCAGCAAAGGCTCTCCTTGGTCTCCCACTTTGCCCTCAATCTTTTTCATGAGCACCTGGTGGAGGTCATTGGAAAGGAGCCTGTGAACAGAAACAAAATCCTCTTGTATATACAGCTTCCCAGGGTTCAACACTCTCTTGCTTGTCCACATTCAGGCTTTAAGCAATTGTGATGGTTAATTGGATGGGTCAACTTGGCTAGGCCACAGTGCCTGGATATGTGGTCAAACATTATTCTAAATGTTTCTGTGAGGGTGTTTTTGGATGAGATTCACATTAAACTAGGTGGATGTTGTGTAAAGCCGTTGCCCTCCAAAATATGGGTTGGCCTCATCCCATCAGCTGAAGGCCTGAATAGAACAGAAGTCTGACCTTTTCGAAGCAAGAGGAATTTTGCCAGCAGATGACCTTTGTACTTGATTGAATGGCAGCAACAGCTCTTTCCTGGGTTTCCAGCTTGCTGGCCCATCCTGTAGATTTTAGACTTGCTAGCCTCCATAACTGCATGAGCCAATTCCTTAAAATATCTGTCCATCTCTCTTTCCTATTAGTTCTGTTTCTCTGGAGAACGCTGACTAATACAGCAATTAAAAATAAATTTGCCTGAATTTTTATAATCTTATACTTTTACGATACCTGGATTTCTTCTTTCCACGTTCTGCCACAGGTGAGCCGGAGCTCACATCTCATCTCTCTGAGAAGGGACCTATCTTCCCCTGGATTTCAGGCTACGTCATTACATTGCAAACTCAGATTAAGAAAAATTGATTATTTTTAGCTTATCCAGCGTTTTCTTGTTTTAATTGTGGGCACAATATTCCTTCCTAGACAGAAAAAGAACTTTCAGTAATAATTTTCTTTAATCTCCCTTAGCATAAAACTAGAGTTTTTATTTTAATTATCTTCTGCTCCTTACAATGTTGATATTTGGCCCAGTGTTCTATTTTTAAATTTGAACACGGAATGTTTCTTTTCCATGTTGCTGTTTTTATCGAGCAGTGTGATGATCCTCATTTGACCACTCATGTTTATGGATAAAGGTCTATGCTGATTAGCGTAGATAAATATTAGTCAAAGCCCATGTGTCTATATAACTTAAAGCCTCTACCCTGAGTAGAATGCCTGGATGTGAGGGTTTTTTTAAGTGTATAGATTTTGTCACCCAGAAGGCTACCTTTTCGTTCCAAAATTGGGGAACATCCAGGCAGTCCCTGAACCATGACAGCCACTCATGTAAGGATTCTCTATGCTGGTGGGGAAACAAATGAACATGTTTTATTCCAAGGTAGAGATACTTCCCTTCCCACTGCATCCCCAGTTGCATTCTCACAGGTCCATTGCAGAGGTATAAAGTCATTGCAGGCTTGCATCTGTCCCCCTCCGCATTCTTAACACTCACGTCATGATCGACCATTAGAATAATCTTTCTCTTTATAAAGTAGATCCAGGAGCAGATCCAGGTATTTTATCAGTAGCCCTATAATTAATACATGGTGCTTCCCTATACTCCATCCCTATTTTCTACACCTGTGACTCCATGCTTGAAACCTTTTCAAGTCTTCACCAGGCTAAACAACTCCCATCTCTGCATTAGTCTTTTCTTTTTGTTAATGATTTGGTTTGTAATTTTCTCTGGTCTGATTTGTCTGCATTTACACTCTCAGGTGTATTCTGTCTGCCACAAATTTTTTCCTTCATCAATGGCATATTTTCTATTTTTAGTGTATATTTTGTTATTTATGGTATATCTTCATTATTATCCCACTGTAATTTTTGGAGTCATTAAAGAAAAATGCTTACAATAAATCCATTATCTTGAATTAGAAGTTGCCTTGTAGACTCTTAGCAAAGGATAAATAACGGTATTTTTGGTGAGTGTGATTCAGTCCTGCTTAAATAATAATTTGATCATCCATCCTACTATCCATTTATTGGTTATTCAGTCAATAAATATTGAGAGCTCTATATATAAGGCACTGTTTTAGGTTTTTTATATATATAGTGGAGAACAAGACAGAAGTTAGCTTATATTCTATTAGGAAAGTAATTAATTATTAATGATTTAATTACGATTGTAAATAGATTCTACAAGAAGAAGCTAATTTGTAATGGCAGTATGTAATAAGAAACCTAACCTAATCTGGCAGTGAGGGGAGATTCTTCCATAAAGTAAAATTTGAGTTCCACTCTAAAGAAGTATGTGTAGAAATTTCTAAGGAAGGAAAGGTTCAGGAAAAAGTATTTTATGCTGAGAAAACAGCATCAAATGAAATCCCTATTATCCTTGGGATTCAGTGAAATCTACATCCTTCTTTTTGGAAAAAACAAGCCCATGATTTCCTTTTTTTCTTATATGTATAACTGTACTCAAATTAATGTCAGGGAGTCAAGAGATGAGTTTCTAAAACCTATTCTGGTACTGATGAAGCTCTTTATTTTGGGTAAGTTACTTCATTCTTTGGAGATTTGATGCCTTATTAAATGGTTTAAATTATTATACTTGCTACAAGAATTTTGGAGAGCAGATATAATAAGAGATAATAATAATAATCAGGAGACATAGAAATGTTTGTATGTTTGTCTTAAACATTACTACTATCATGTAACTCCATAGAAATAATTCAAAAATAGTATAAAGCTAAGCATGCCAAATATTCATTGAAATATTGTACATAATAGCAAAAATATAGAAATAGGCTTAATTTAATAACATAAAGGTAAACTACGTTACATCAAATTAATGGAAAATTATCCAGCTAATAAAACGAATGGCTATCTAGAAGCATGGGAAACTATATTCTAAAAGTTAAAGCAGCAGATTATGTGTGTATGGATTTGAATTTGCAAAAGTAAAAATAGTTCTGTTGATGTTGTGGCTTATAGAATTGTTTTCTTCTCAAAAGAGTCTTTGATATGAATATAATAGTTTAGAAGGAAAAATGACAGCATAGCTATAAAAAATCTGCCCCTTCTGACTTGTCTTCTGAGGTTTAATAAAATATGTCAAGATCTCTGAGCTAGACATGGCAATTTTTAGATATTCATAGATAACATAATTCTCATGCCCCAAATACAGAAGACGATACAAAGTGAGAGATGGTTACAAATCTCTCTCTGCATGTGTCAAATTCAATCACCTGAAAATCATTCCTTTGGGCCTTGAGCCTATTTGTCTTTATAGATTTCTACTGAAATATAAATGGTCCTGGGAAGAGTAACTCCTTAAGGCATTATTAACTAACATCTTTGCTGATCCCAGTTGGCTAAGCCCATAATTCTGTGACAAAAAAGTTATAAGAAACTTTGGGTTGAAAATGGAAAGAAGACCAAGTTGATGAAGAGCAGAGAATAGGAACTACACTGAACCTAGTAGAATGTCCAACCGATGTTATCCCAATGAACAGTTTTGCCTTAGGATCAGTCTCATATTTGTGCTTGCTTTTGAAAAAACATATTAGTACCCATCTGTCAATCTATTATACATCAATCATCTACTTTCTTTTCAACCATGCACCCCAGAAGGTACAGCAAGGCATTATATTTTAAAAGAAGTCTAAATGGGAAATTAGGATCAGGAAAAATACCTATTAGTAGACAATCCAAACCCTATTTTAAAAAGCCACAATCGGGCTTCTCTGGTGGCGCAGTGGTTCAGAGTCCGCCTGCCGATGCAGGGGATACGGGGGCTGGGCGCGTGAGCCATGGCCGCTGAGCCTGCGCGTCCGGAGCCTGTGCTCCGCAACGGGAGACGCCACAACAGTGAGAGGCCCGCGTCCCGCGGAAAAAAAAAAAAGGCCACAATTATGCTAACAAGATGGATTAGCAAAGATGTCACAGTTGGGCCTTAAATTTGGCTTTAAGTTTTCAGCAAGGCAAAAAAATAAATGGAGACATGGTTTATTATATATTTCTGATCATAAAACCAGCAGAAAGGAAGCATGCTCGTTTGACTAGAATCAAAGCATCAGATTTAACTGAACAGTGAAATTTTTTTTGCTCATGAGAGGGAAGCCCATTTTAATTTGTTTCTCAGGCTACTTTTCTTTTCATATAAGATCATAACAAAGTGCACTGCCCCAAATTCTGCATGTTGGGAGAATTATCCCTTGGCACTGAGCTGCAAGCCACCCCCTGAGTGAGGATATTACAATTGCTACCCATTTTTGGCTGCCATCCACATACCAATCTGTCCCATCTCTGAACCAAGCTCAGGCTTTTCTTCCTTGGTCAACCAGTTGTGAGAGATGCCTCATATGGCCACAGGTGTGGGCTGAGGGAGAGCTACTGCTGCAGCAGTGATACCATGAAGTGTGGGATACAAGCTCACACAGTGCGCTTGTGTCCTCTGGTTCTGCTTGTGCTAGTCCCATCTTAAGACAGATTTTTGTTGGCCCATTTTTTCATATGACTTGATGGGTCTGAAAGTGCCAAACTCATAATGGGCAGATTTGGCAGCAAGATCACTTAGTACCCCATGGGTGGGCTCTCTATCATAGTAGCATGCCAGGAATTGTTCTTCAAAAGGTGCATAACTTCAGCTACAGACAGCATAGCCCTGTTGGAGACCTCTAGCAGTTTCCATTGTGATTTCCTTGGAGATTTCCCTAAGTTCCTTGTGAACCTTGTCCCACCACCCAAATCTTTAATACCGTAAGTGTCTTCCAGTTGATTTGCTCAAGTAGTTGAGCTGCTTACATTGCAGCTTGGGTGCTCAGCAGGGCCTTTCCTGCTCTGGCTCCCATGGCAAGCTGCTTGGTTCTCATTGTTTACAAACAGAGCTTTCAGAAACTCTCTTCTTAGCAGAGCAGATCTGTCTTGGTGGAAGGTTTAACCTTCTTTGGAGTTAGGTTACTCCAACTATTAAGTCTTGGGCCTGGGCCTCAACTTTCTCTGCCCTCTGCGAGAGATTAGTGACTCTCTGTGAGCTACCGAGGAGGCCTTCTGGCTTTCACACTTAACTATTAACCGGTGACTAATCACTCCAGGTTTTCTTTATCTTTACTCAGAACATCAGTTGTTAGTAATAACCACCCAACTTCAATGTCTTATTTTTTTTAACATCTTTATTGGAGTATAACTGCTTTACAATGGTGTGTTAGTTTCTGCTGTATAACAAAGTGAATCAGCTATACATATACATATATCCCCATATCTCCTCCCTCCCACCCTCCCTATCCCACCCTCCTTATCCCAACAGTAGTTACTATTACTCCCGTATTTCTCAGATGTTTGACACAATGTACCAATTAATGTATTTTCCTCCACTGGAATAACATTTCAATTTATGGCTCTGGAGAATTTTAACAATTGGACTGCCACTTGTGCCAGAGACTATCGTGCTCCATCTGTGACTAGCAGTGGAGATCCTTATTGCCAGTGGGTAACAAGTGATCCAGTTTCAAAACACCATATTAGCTCTCTTTCTTGGACCACTCTCAGTATCAACTGTTGCAGGTGTGTTCCCTGGGAAGCACCCTCCGAGATGCAGTTTTAACATACTCCCTCTCACCCTGTCCAAGATGGTCTTAGCTTTCCTCTATCATTGTTGAATTCCCATCTTTCTGATTGGAAATTCACAAGTTTTGCTGTGAATTCATTTACCACAGAGAACTCCCAGACTCCTGAGCTAAAATCTCAGGAAAATCTTTAAAGCATTATAATGAAAACTATTTAATCAATTAAAAGAATAGATTTTGTCAGTGCATGGTGACACATGTATACTTCCTCATGCACAAAAAGCTAGAAACATTTACTTGAGTGTGACTGCCAAATTCATGGTGATTAGAAGCATAAATACAAGCTTCCATCATAAGGATTTCAGAAAGCTGTTAAAATTCATAGAAACTTTCCTATTATTATACCTATGAGTCCTTACTATAGACTCTGTCCAAATACAGACAGTGTGGTCAAGTGTTGGGTTCTATTTATAGTTTAGAATGTTGTGTTCCTTAGAAAAATGACTGAATAATTGGGTGGGTTCCTTTGGTTCCTAATTATGTAGTAGGGAGCATAATTTATATGCTTATTTCCCAAGAGTAATGTAAACATGAATTATGATAATACCCATAAAGTATTTGGAGCTTTTTAATGATAAATAGAAAGTATCGCTAGTAAGAACTTTATATTTTTAACTTCGTTCCACAGGTCTAAGCTAATAGTGATTTAAAATATTTTAGTAAAAATTTTAAAAAAATATATTCTTGCTAGGCTCTATTAGCTCCTTTGCTGATTAACCCCACTTGCTTCAAGAGCTCACCTCTTAAATTTGTTTAAGATTAAAACACACTAAAATGTTAGATGTCAAAATCTTCTTGAAACTGCAAAATGATTTGGGTAGCAAATCAGTTAAAATAGGTTATTTTATCAAAAGTTGAAAAAAATGTGGTTTATAGATATTTTCTGCAGTGCCAAGGCTGGCAAATTTAGACAAAATCCAGCATGAATACTGAAAATATAAAAATGGTTAAACCAGAACAGAAATATTGGTGTCAAAATAATAATTTGATGGGGGCAAGTTGGCCTTGGGTAACACCAGACTCTTTTTTATGTCACCATGTCTTCCATTAGTGGCTCGTTGGTATACTTTCCATAGAATTGTGCTCCTGTGGTGTGTTCCCCCCCCCATGTGATAACTTTTTTGTCTTTCTGGGGATATTTGGAGTTTAACAAGGCATACAGTTAATCTAGAGAATGGAGTGAAATACTGGGTGACAGAGAGCAGGTGGGATATTTTGTGAGGGTATTGGACTTGATCTTTTTCTGTCAAGATCCATGAAGGGTCTAAGATTTTACTCTACTTTCCAGCTAACAAGTTGTCTTGCCATAGTTTCACAGATGATGGCAGGAAACATGAGACTCCTAGGTCAGGGACAAGTAAACAGTAATATGGGATGGATGAGCAAAGATTAAAGGTAGGCTTGTGAGTGACAAAGGAGAAATGTTCAGCTCAGGTGTAGAGGGGGTGGGAGAGGAAAGAGTGGAGAAAGAAATGGCTCCGTGCAGAGAGCGCAGCCCGTGAAAACTCATGGAAGCACCAGAGAAGCTTGGAATGTTCAGCTTCTACAGTCTCAGGAATTTTTTTGTACTTATTTGTATATGTATGTTTCAAATGAATGCAATGCACAGTACACTGATCTGAGAGACAGAAGCTAAACGAGAAATGTGGAATCTCATTCAATAATCACCTCCCTTTCAGGTGCGATGCTTAAGAGACAATGCAGGCATCTCCTGGGTTCTCAAACTTCGGTTGTATTAGAATCACTTGGGGGACTTGGTAAAAATAAAGAGGTCCAGGTCCTTCAATGAGCCTCGGCCTCTCCTCTTTATCAGCTTTCAGGTGATTCTGACACACACCAGAGTTTGATAATCTCTGTCCTAGAAGGTGGCTAAAAATAGCTTAGGCTTAAGTAGTCCCAGGCCAACTCATGCACTGTTGCAACACCTGGGGGCAGGCCCAGTCCTCCCACCACAGGGAGGAGCCTTCAGAAGGTGCTTAAGAGGAAGCAGAGTCTTCAGGTACGCAGAGCGGAGGTTTGGTGATCCAAAGAAGTTACTGGTCAGGAGGGCTCAATTTTAATCCTCTGGCCAAAAGACTGTGTAGCTTTGAACCAGTTCTCTACCCTTGGTGTCGCTGTCTGCATTACTATGGAGTTAAAAATTACACATTGTTCCTACGGATGCTGCAAGAAGAATGAGGTTAGTCTCTCAAATTACTATGGAAAATAAGTTACTTTCGGCCCTAGAGCCCTGGCTTCTCGACCTTGAAGGAGCACAGGTCAAGAGCAGATCCTCGGGGGGACCCGGGGGCAGGGGTGAGCTGGGGGGTTCGGAGAAGTGCACGGGTCCTGGGATTGGACTACCTCCCCCCTCTCCTGGACTTTCTCTCCTGCACTTCCTGCTGGGTATCGGGGGCAGCCCAAGGCACCACAGCCGTGGCCAGCAGGCCAGCATGGGGCGGCCCTGTGGTCCAGGCTGGCCGTGGGGGTCAGAGCTGCTCGCGAGCCAGGAACACACGTGGCCTAAGCCGGGGAGCCTTGGCCTGCAGTCAGCCCTTCGCAGGGTCTACCCGGGCCCAGGTGCTGAAGCTGCGGTGCGGGCAGCGAGCATGGCTGGGGCCTGGGGCGGGAGGGGCGCGGACCGCCAAGGAAGAAGCTGGCAGCAGGCAGGCAAGTGACGTACTCTCTCCTGAATTTTGAGAATTGTCTTGCTGGGCATTGTAACCTGTCAGAAGCAAGACTTTAAAAGGCAGCTCTTGGCAGAAAACAGAGCTGAGCCCTTGATGTTGTAATGCAGTTGGCTCCCCGTCCTGACTTGGTGCAGGGTGTTGGCTGACCAGCAATGCGCACTTTCCGCTGCTTCATCTAAGACTATTTGTTAACTGTCCCGTGACTGTAGCTTGGAGGTTTTATTTTTTAAAGGGTAATGTAACACTTCAATAGCTATCCTATTATACAGAAACATACTTGAGGGCCCAAAATAATAATGGTAACCACACGAAATCGAATTTTATTTTCTTCAGAGATCTCTGCTTTTGTATTACACAAAACTATAAATTTTAATAACAAAATCATAATCTGCTGGAATTTATGTTTAGCATCCTGTACTTGACCCCCTACTGTCTGTCCTTTAATTTTCCTGGGAGACATAAACCACATTCATGGCTCAGTGTACATCCTCCCAAATGCTCATGGCTCCCAACTACTTAATTTGCCTGTTTTGTAAAAAAAAAAAAAAAAAAAAATTATTTTTGGCTGCATTGGGTCTTCGTTGCTGCCCGTAGGCTTTTTCTAGTTGCGGTGAGCGGGGGCTACTCTTCGTTGCGGTGCACGGGCTCCTCATTGCGGAGGCTTCTCTTTGTTGTGGAGCACGGGTTCTAGGTGCACGGGCTTCAGTGGTTGTGACATGCAGTCGCAGTTGCTCCACAGCATGTGGGACCTTCTCGAACCAGGGAATGAAACTGTGTCCCCTGCATTGGCAGGCGGATTCTTAACCACTGCACCACCAGGAAAGTCCCATTAATTCACCTTAACTGCTTTTTCAAAATATCTGTTTAGTTATACCACAGGCACTTAGCATTCTAAATATCCCAAACTGGATTCATCTATTCATTACAAAACCTTCTTCTCTAGCTATATTTTTTATTGATTTAATCTGTTGCTGTTATCAGCCTGTTACCTAATATTCTCTCATCCATGTACATCTCGCCTCCTAAATGTTTTCTTGAATTTATAGTATCTCAACTGCACTGCTTTGGCAGGTTCTCATTTTTTTACCTATATCTCTATGTTGAGAAATTTAAACATGGAAAACATCAAGGAATTAGTGTGATAAAACTCAGAGGAGATGGAGTCTGAGGAGAAGCGGGCAGGGGAGTCAGCTGCAGGAAGAGAAGAAGCAGAGAAGAGACAGGACCTGGTGTTGTTCTGAGGCCTTAGCTTGGACTTTTCAGCCACGTTGGACTTTGTTTCACGATGCTACTGACATTCTAGCCTGGCATAGGAATGTAGAGTGTGACGGTGTCACCATCTTCAGAAATAGGCAGGATATTATGTTGGAGTGTGACATCTAAGAGTTTCTACTCTATGGTCTTAGCTTTTCAGTGTATGAGGGCAGGGAACATCAACAGAAGGTGGGCATGGAATAAGAAGAGGTAGCCACAGGGATGCTTGTGTAGCATACGTAAGGGCAAGGGATGCATTGTGTCACATATATACAAGATGGATATTGCGGGACTTGGACATGTGAGACAGGGTGGCAGTCATGGCTACAACCAAGTGAGGGCAAATACATCCTTAAACAATATGTGGATTAACTAAGTTACTCTGCACATGTTTAGGAACTGACTGCTGTGTGCCAATTGCCCACCTAGGGCCTGCGGAGACAGCTGTGAAGAAGAGTGGGTCACAGCCCTTATGGAGCTTAAGTTGGGATGGAGGTGTCTGACAATAAACTAGTATTCTCTCCCCAGAATATAATTTCAAGCAGTCGTAAGTGCTATTTAAAAAGTAGGCAGAGAATGATGGAGAGAGGGGCTATTTTGTATTGGGTGTTGAGAGAAGGCCTCATTGATGAGGTCATGTCTGAGCAAAGACCTGAATGGAATAAGGAACCAAACCGTGCAATGATCTATGTGAAGTATGTTCCGTATAGAACAATTAGCAAGTTCAAAGTTTCTACCCTGGTTCTGTTGATCAGGTCAGGATGCTGTTTGAGAGAGTGAAAGAAATAGCAGGTGTGAGACACCTGGATTTTCTCCTGCCTTTCTGAGAAGAGGTAACACAGAGGATTAGGACAATGCAGAGTAGCTGTGCTGCTGATGCACTTGATTACTCTGTCTCAGATTCCTTACGCATTTTCATGTTGTTGCTTCATATGAAATGCCAAACACACACTTCCTTACCTACATGGCTAAAGAGACATCTGCGGGAAGACTTACCAAGGCCTTCCCCTGTGCTCCTATACCTCAGTGAGCATTGCTTTTTCATAACTATTCTCCCACCATAGTGCAATGGTCTAATGACTTGTATGTCCTCTCTGCCCTCCCCCACTCCTAATATTACCAACACTGTGACCTCCTTAAGGGGATGGGGTGCTCCCTATTAACGATTAGTATTATTTTCATTTTGAGTATAGGTACACACACAGAATAGGATGAGAGTATATGTGTCTTTGTCATTAGCAGAAATAACAGTTTTTTTCATACTATATTCCAGTTGTTACAGATACTATAAAACATCATTTATGCTTGTCACTACTTGGATAAATAAATGATGTTATGGTAGGTACTAAACTTACCTCCATAGTTATTTAATGCATTAAAAATAAATAACTTACTGTATTATAAATTTAATTTTTATATTTTGATAAGTATATTTCAAAATAATTGGTTTCCTTGTTATCCTGTGTATTTTACTTTATACATTGAGAAAAATTATTCTGAAATGGGGGTCCATAGGTTTCATCATTCCACCAAAGGTGTCTCTGGCACAAAATATGTAAGTATTTCTGTTTTAAAACTCAGTTGATTTATATTAAAATTATCTAGGTAAACCAGAGACAATATTGTCTTCTCACAGCATTAGGTGATCTCATTAATTCCCCTGGCCTGGTGGTAATTACTAACACTTTCTGGTGACTCTTATTACAAGGTCAGACCACTTTTTTGAGCTAGAACTTAAGGTATATTTTTGCTTATTTGACACTTCACTTGATGTCTCAAAGTCATCTCAAACTCAGCATAGCCAAGACTAAGCCTCTTATCTTCCCCTCCTAAATCTGTTCCTGCCTAGTCTTACCCATTGAGAAATATTCAGCTTGTTGCTCAAGCTGGTAATCTGATAGTCATCGTTGATTCCTCCTTTTCTATTACCCCAACATCAAACCCATGTGAAGATCCTGTCAGTTCTACCCTCAACTTGAATGTGCTCACTTACCTCCATCTCCACTGTTCACACCCTAATCCAGGCCACCATCATGCTTTTTGTCTAGATTATTGCCATAGCTTCCTTATGGGTCTCCCTAGTTCCACTTATGCTCTTATAATCCATTCTTCACATACCAGACAGAGTTAAAACACATTTATGGATCTTGCCATTCCTTTCTGCAAACGCTTCAGTGACTTTTCATTGCATTTAGAATAAAATCTAAATCCCTTTGGTGCCTTTGAGTAATTCATCTCCTTCCTGACTATCCACTCTCCTTTTGTAGCATTCTCCTCCTCAATCACTGTTTTTTCATTCATCCTAGATTCTTTTCATTCTAATTCACAGTACTAGATATCTTTCCCTTGCCCCCATTTCCCCCCTCTCCTTTCTCTAACTTGTTCCGTGCCCTAGTAGACTGGCTTTTATAGACTACATCAATGGTTTCCTTGCCTTCTGGCTGCTTGGGTTGAGTAATAGTGCCTTAGTGGGGAATCTGAAGAAGAGGTTATTTCTCCCATGGCTTTCTCCCTGTGCAGTCACCTCTGGCTGGCTCTATCCTTTAGGAGGTCACAGCCTCTCAAGGTAGCCTGATATGCATGCCTCCCTCCTCCTGGGTTCTGGTAACCACAGCCCTCTCTTATCCTTTTGGCTTAAGGTAGTAATGGTTCTTCCACTATGATACCCATGATGCTGCATTTCCTGCTGATAAATTTGTAGATAGTTCCTTCGTTGGTTTCTCCTCTAATTAGCCTACCTTGAGTGTGTCTCCTCGTCCTCCTGGGACTTTGGCTCTCTATTATTTTTCCTATTTCAAGGCATTCCCATGTCTTGTTCTTTTGCCTGGAATGTGCCTATCCACATTCTTCACATGGCTGGCATCTATTCCTTCTTTAATTATTAGTTGAAATGTCTTCTTCTGAGGTGTACTCCTTAACCAACTAGATACAGTGGGACCACTACAATAGTCTCAATGGTAGCACACTGTTTTCATTACAGCATTTATATTTACATTTGTTTCTTTGATTTATTTATGTCTCTCTTCCAAGGGACTGTTAATTTCCTGAGGCCATAGAACTTGTCTGTCTTGCTCTTGTAAACATCCTCAGAGACTAGAAAAGTACTTGGCATATAATAAGGATAATGATAATGTCTAAAGCATTCTGAAAATTTACTGTGCCAAGAGTTGTCCTAAATGCTTTATGTATATTAACTCCTTTAATCCTCACAATAACTCCATGGGGTGTGTGTGACTGTTATTATTTTTCCCGTTTAATTTATGAGGACTCAGATACACATGAATTTAAAGTACTTTGTCCAAGGTCATATGCTAATAAGTGATTTAAGTGGAAGCCTAATATATAAAGATACATTGTGCTTGCCTGAGCCTGTATTTTGTTGTATTATCTAAGGAACAGTCTGCTCTAAATGTGAAGACAAACCTTGTAAATAACTTAGGGTACACTTTGAATGTTAACTAATTTTTTATATCTCAAAGGTAACAAATGGCTTATGCAATGCCTGACTCTCATTTTTTGACTTTGAATTATTTTACAATGATCAGTAAACTGTATTATATTACATTTTTCCAAAAAATCCTTTACTCTAAATAAAACTATGACCCAAAACACAATCATAAAACCTAAAATCCTACTCTATTCCTCTTAGATTTCCCTTTTTACAAATATGTGGATTAAAGGGCCCATGAATCCTTTTCATATTGATCTACAGAAACTGTTGGGCAAAAAGTTAAATCGTCTTCATTGAAAGAATTTGCCATCAATTAGTTTTCATCAACTTGCAGAGAATAATTTCATTTCCACATGTGTAGACCAAAGACTTCATTTTGTGTGATGATTAAAAGAGTAGAACTACTCTATTTCACGATCTCTCACAACATCTAAGGAATAGAGTATGTAGGTTTGTCATTGTATATTCACCTGTTATAGATTTATTTCTTTCATGAGTAAGTAGAACAGTAGTTACCAAAATGTGTTCTGAACAACACTAATATCATAGGATGAATGCTTACTGCCATGGTTTCCTGATCAGATAGATATGAAACTCTGCAGAGTCTGTTGCCTTTTAAATTCACTAAATGCTTGAGCATGTCAACTGCCTGAGAAGTCCTATAGTGAAAAAAAAAATCTGTTAATCTAGTGTTTTTAAACTTAGTAGAGCAAGATTCATTTTTCTTTAGGATATCTACTAACAAACGTATCACAGAAAAGTTCCATAGAACACACCTGGAAATACTGCTGTAGGCTTTTAAAAATCAGTGTTTACATATTGGTATGAGTAAAGTATTGTCTTATGAGAACAGAGTTGACCTTGACATAAGCAATGAAAAGGCCTGAGAAATTTCCTCTGCTATTGTAGGAGAAATACATTATTTACCTACAACTTTGATCATTCTTACTGTTTGTATTTTCCTTATAGTAGCTGTGAACTCTGGTTCCTATGAAACATGACAGTTGCCCATAATCAATTTTATGTGTGTAATAGAAGTATCCTCCTATGTAAAATGTGAAAGCAGATTGATTGAGGGTAGTAAAGATGACAGTTCCATTTCTATGTATTATAAGCTAAGAAATTGTGTTCTAAATTGCTAACAAAAGTAATTTGTCAACAAAATACTTTGGTTTTCTTCATTTATTATTTGGAATAATTTTGAGAGAAAGGAAAACAGAAGAGAGAGCTATCTCTATGAGTCTTTGAACATTTTCAGAGAAAAACATCATACCAATTACTGAATTGAGAATTAAAGTGTTTTAAAATGTAGGACTTAAATGCAGCATCAGAAGAATGATCGTTTCTTTCCATGTAACTGGATGGTGGTAATTTTTAAAGCTCCCCTTTCTGGTCAGTTACTTTTGCCCTTGTACTTGGCTTCTGTACATCTTTGTCCTACATTCTTCTAAACTCTTTCTCTATTGACTAGATTGTCTAAATGACTATTGCAGTGTCTTCACATTGGCTCTTCATTTTTTCCCCTGCTCCCAGGATAAATACCTGCCCAAACTGTATTATATGAAGGCTATGTGAAGAACAACCTTTCTTATTATAAACACCCAAACTGAGGTGTGTCCTTTGAACTCTCCTTATTTCTATCTTGTTTAGTCCTCAGTAGCTGCACCTGTGCCTGATGACTCATATTCAGACAGCATGAATTGAGAGATGGTTATGTTTCTGTATGTGTTTTCTATTGATAAGACTGAGCTTCTGCATGACGTTTGCCACCTATGAAAAGCCTGCTTATATTAAAAAGGTGATTTGGGTTTGGGTGATTAAATGAATATTGTAGCTTCTTGATCTAAACAAAGGTAAATTGGGGACATTCAGTTATTGGAATAACAGTGGAAGCCTTCTCTTGTGAGCCACGTGACTTGTCCATTTAACTTTAAATTATTATGGCTGCCATGAAGCAGGTTCAATTCTTGGGTAGGAGAGCACATGCCCTACTGAGTAACAAAATCATTACCAGGGGAAGCTGCTTGACATGATTTTGATGGGTGAAATCTTTAAAAAAATTTTTATTTTATTGAAGTATAGTTGATTTACAATATTATATTGGTTTTAGGTGTACAACATAGTGATTTAATATTTTTATAAATTATATCATTTAAAGTTATTATAAAACATTAGCTATACTCCCTGTGCTGTACAATATATTCTTGTAGCTAATCAATTTTATACTTGGTAGTTTGTACCTCTTAATCCTCTACACCTACTTTGCCCCTGCCCTGTTCCCTCTCCCCACTGGTAACCACTAGTTCATTTTCTATATCTGTGAGTCTGTTTCTGTTTTCTTATATTAATTCATTTTATTTTTTAGATTCTACACGTAAGTGTTAACATATAGTATCTGTCTTTCTCTATCTGACTTATTTCAGTAAACATAATACTCTCCAGGTCCATGTGTGTTGTTGCAAATGGCAGAATTTTCTTTTTTATGGCTGAGTAATATTCCATTTTATATCTATATGTATATATATCTTACATCTTTATCCGCTCATCTTTTGATGGACACTTAGGCTGATTCCATATCTTGGCTCTTGTAAATAATGCAGCTATTAACATTGGGGTGCATGTATCTTTTCAAATTAGCGTTTTCATTTTCTTTGGATGTGTGCCAAGAAATGAAATTACTGAATCGTATGGTAGTTCTTTTTTATATTTTTTATATTGTTTATATTTTCTCATTGAAATATTTAAAATGTTATCTGCTGACAGGGAGGAGGTTTGGGGAGATAAAATGGATAGGAGAAGGTAGTCAATGGTCCACTCAGAGAGAGGCAGTATGGACTGGCTGAGAAAGATGGGGGGATGGCAGGGCAGTTTTAAAAGTCTACTCAAGCTTCATGGTCATTAATTTAAAGTCAGAATGGTTAGGTGGCTTTGTTCTATCCGTAAGAGCAAGTTCAAAGTCATCAGAGAGTTGGCGTTAATCTTAATTGGAGTTTTTCCATGTGAGTTTGAATATATAAAAGAGGGATGGAGGTGTTGAGGGTGAATGAGAAAGTGAAGAGAATAATGAACCATGGGAAACCTACTTAGGTAAAAAGAGAATCTGTATTTCCCCAGTGTGTTCAATATAATTTTATGAACTCTAATTTCTTTCCTTTGTGTGTTGTGCCCTCTGAAATCAAAAGTAGATACTAATCTTACTAGCAAACAGCTAGTGCCTAAAGTCAGCTCAACATCCTCCTGTCCAGTAGACGCAGGATTCTCTTATGTGTTGACAAGGTCACCCAGGAAATAGGGATCCCCTTATTCAACAGAGTATAAGAAGTATGAAGATGTTTCATGACACTAGGTTATTTTAGGAACTATGAGGTGTAATATTTTTAGACTGAAAATTACATTTTGATTTTTTTTTTTTTAAATCTTAACTCATGAAGGCAACTTGAACATGCTGAAGAAATTATCAGCTCAAGGAGATCAGTCCACTGAGCTGGTTCTTAGATGTGTCACATCTAAGCAGGGTGTTATTTCCTGGAGCTTGATTTTCTTTTGATGAAGAAAGGAATGTTTGTACTAGGTAGAACTCAGGGCTGACAGCTCTCACATCTGTGAAGCAGTAGGAAGAAATAAAAACAGCAGGTTTTTAGGTTAGAGGATGTTTGAAGATGAGGGGCTGAAGTTGCAGTTCACTGCAGCACACAGCTGGATCTGTGACACCACACGCAGGCTCTGTGTTCCAGTCTAGTGTTCAGATGTGGGAGGCTCTGTGTGTGCCTGTGCTCAAATGTGATACTGCAGAGATCTGCATGTGGAACTTCTGCATGTCATAACAAATTGGTATAGTTTGTAACACAAATCGATTAAGTACATTTTGATTCTTTAAAGGATCAACAGCTGTGCTCTTTTATAACTATACACAAACAATTATGTTTTGTTTCTATTTATTTGAAGAAAGCTGGTAACAAGCCATTCTTCTCTTTTTATTAGCTAGTGGCTTGGGAATAGGTTGGGGGAGCAACCACTAAGTGTTTGGTTATAAAGGAGGAAATGTCTATTCCTAATGACACTTCTTTTTGACAGGGGATTTTTATAAACTTATTAGTGCCAAGTGAAGTGTCCTAAATTGATCTAGAATTAAAAATAGATACCTGTTATATCTAGTTTAACATGTTTTTATATTGGACTCATTTATTCAGCCCTGAGAGCAACCATAAAATTATCCTCAATAAAGCCACAAGTTGTACCCATTGTGATATTTAACCAACAAAGATGCTCTTGGAGAATCATTCTCATAATATAGAAAAATAATTTCTTTATGAGTTTCTCCAGTGGAAATGTTCTCAATCTGTGGCCTCTAGTGGCATAGGAACCCCTGAAATTTTATATATAATTTTGTGTATGTGCATATTTTCAGGAGAGGAAAACTTAAGCTTTTATCAGATTCTCAAAGAAGTCCCTGATCCCTTTAAAAATATTAATAAGTATTATAGCCATAAAACTAAGAAATTATTAATATTTCTTTGGGGACTGGTTGAATCTACATATAAGAAGTAGTATGTTAAGAGAAAACTACCACACTACCTAGGACATAATAGATGTTCAATAAATGTTAGCTAAATTTCCACTGATGGGACTAAGGCAAAAGTTGCTAAAGATCATTTTGAAACACAGGCTATATCAATACATTGGGAAATAAGAAAGAAATGGAGTTTGGAATAGATAAAGGAAGATTGAAAGCAATGACATATTTTAAATTAAAAATATTATATCAAGTAGAAAGAGAACAATGACTTCTTCCCAATCATTTTAAAATCCTGTTTCCAATTCTGAAACTTGATATTTAATAAATGTATTATTTATGTATTTATATTTTTCCAAATTAAGATTTAAAGTTGTGATTAGAGACAAGTTGAAAAGAAAGATGCTAGATTAATACCTGGCTGATTTTCATGAAAAAAGTTTTGGACATATAGTGGAGAAAAGACAGATTTTCAATAAATAGTGCTGGATGGATTACATATTTATGTGGAAAAAATATCTTTACTCCTATATCATACCATACACAAAAATCAGTTTCAGATGGCTAGCAATCTAAATGCAGAGCGCAAACCACTGAAGACTTTTTTCTTTTTTTGTAAAGTACACAGGAAAATATCTTCATGAACCTTTCTAGGCAAGAATTTCTTAAACTGGACACAAAAAAGTACCCATGATATAAGAATTTATAAATTGATCTATAGTAAAATTAAAGAACTTCTATTTATCAAAAGACAGTATTAAGGGATTGAAAAGGCAACACTCAAGAGTGGGAAAAGATATTTTAATACATTTATCTATAGAGTACTTATTAGCCATAATTTTTAAAGAACTATTGCAAATTAAAGAAATGAAGGATGACCCAGTAGAAAAATTGGCAAAATACTTGAACAACAAAAATAGGAAGAGTATCCCAACTCAGTTATCAAGGAAATGCTAATTAAATCACAATGCCATACCACTGCACACCTGTCAGAATGACTAAAATTTAAAGAAAAAAAAAAGACAGAAAATACCAAGTGTTGATAAGCATGTGAAGTAACTGGAACACTCAAATACTTGAGAGTGAAAATTGTTATAACCAGCTTGTAAAACTACGGTTATTCACTAATTTTGAACATATATACACTATGACCTAGCAGTTCTATTCCTTGACAAACATCCAACAGAAATGCATACTTATTTTCACCAAAAGATATATAAGAATGTTCAGCAAAGCACAATTTGTGATTATCTCAAACCTAAAGCTATTCAACTCTTCATTAATGGGATAACGGATAAATAAATGATGGCATATTCACCCAGTGGGATACTATTTATGGAATGAGAATGAATGATCTATAACACAACAATATGGAAGAATCTCATAAACATGATGTTAAATGAAAGAAATCAGACCCAAAATACATACCATATTATTATATTTATATAAAGTATGAATACAACAGAATAATCTATTGTGATAGAGGTCAGAATAGTGGTGAGCTTAGAGGTAATGATTGGAAGCAGGGCATGAGGGTATCTTCTGGGTGCTGGTCATGGTCTCTTTCTTGATCTGGGCATTGGTAGCATGAATGCATGCAATTTGTGAAAGCTCATAGTACACTATGTATACTTTTAAAATATGTATATTTTCCAATAAAAAGTAACAAATCAATTAAAAATTACCAGGAAATAAAACTAATACTTAAAAAATCTGTTAATTTAAAAATGTAAATGCTTTGCAGGTTTCCAGTACCTTTTACTAGTGAAGAAGACTGCAGCTTTGGGCAAAGTATAAACGTGCTTTATTTTGACCTTCTTTTGCACAGTGGAATAAGAGGCCACAATATGTCACAAGGGAAGTTTCCCAGGAAAGACTTCTAAAATGATGTGTGCTTCTGCAAACATATTATTTGCTGAAATAAACACTTAAACTGCTCTGAGGATTTGGAGAAACTGTTCATTAAACTTCAAGAGAATGACAAAAGAATTCTCTGAACAGAAAATAAATAGCCTGCTATGTAGCTTTTCTCTCTCATATAACTTTGAGATTAATGAGATTAGATTGGTGAAAATTGCCCTGTTCTCCCCAACCCAAACCAAATATAAACAAACTAATTGAAAAGCATCTCATATCTGGTGTGTTCCAACGACTTTTTTTTTTTCTAGGAAGAAAGTAACTTTAGATTCCTTTCAAAATGTATAGTATATTGAACACCCTTAGAAAAACTACTTGGTGATAGGGTAAGTGGGAATACTTATCCAGAGATGAATTACAGGTTTATTACTGTAACAATTTGAGACTATCAGCTTCTAAGAAATGAGCAATCAATGTGATTCTTGAGCCCTTTCTTAGAAAAAGATTTCTCCATGCACTTTCCCGTCCGTATACTTTCCTTTGTATACTTTCCTTTCTGCTTGCCGTGTTTATGACTATTTAGAACTATTTTATATGAACTCTCTTGGGAAAACCTGACTGAATAGCTTGCTTTGTATTTGCCTGTATGTTAATTGATGAGGTTTAGGACACTAGTAAAGGAAAATAATGACTATAATCAATATAAATATTCAAACAGATAAAAAGAACCAATTCATGAGAAGGCTAAATTATGTTATATATCCTGTTATTTAACATAAAATACTGCAGTTGTGCATTCTAAGGCTTAGGGGTGGGAAATGAAAGATAAAAGCAAATCTGAGAGTTAAGAGGTCAGTAGGTAAGGGTCTATGGGAGTAGCATTTGGAGATTTTCTTTAAGAAACTTGGGAAATTCTTCAAAATTTGTGTAGTGTGAATTATTACATATAACATTAAACTACTGATTTTCTGAAAGTTTTCTCTGAAAAGCTAGGAAGTGTTCCCTGTAGCCTCTTTGAACATTACTGAATGATAAACCACTGAAAATAATAAGAAACGGCTGCTGTTTTGGACAAAACCAGAGATGGAACAAGGAGGGAGCAGAAATAAAGAGATAAGCCTGGGGGGAGAAATATGAGTGGGGACCAAAAAGCTCTGCCATAGCAGCTCCTTGGACTTCCCTTCAGCTCCTTGAGTAGAACCCTGTTCCAAGGGAACTGGGAGGTCAAGCAAGGGAGAAGTCTTCATCACTGGCTGTCCAATAAATTATTCTCAGGGAATCTATCTGTGTTAGCTTCCTGAGGCTCCTGTCACAAATTACCAGAAACTAGGTGGATTAAAACAGCAAGAATTTATTCTCTTACAATTCTGGAGGCCAGAAGCCTGATGCTCTAAGGGAGAAAAGTTCTTCTTCTGTTTTCTAGTGACCCCATTTTTTTGCTTCTTCCGTCTTCCTTGGCTTGTGGCCACATCACTCCAGTCTCTGCCTTTGCGGTTACATTGTCTTTTCCTTTTTTCTGTGTATTTTCCTCTGTGTCTCTTCTCTCTGTATGGCTGTATTTAGAGCCTACCTGCATAATCCAGGATAAACTCCCTCTCTCAAGATCCTTAACTGAATCATACCTGCAAAGGCCCTTTTTCCAAGGTAACATCCACAAGGTCTAAGGATGTTACAGACATATATTTGGGGCCATTATTTAGCCCATTACACTATCAAACATTTTTTTAAAACATGGTTTCAAATTTAGAAGCCAAATGAAAACAGCCTGATTTCTTCTGACTTGCATTATAACAAATTCTAGTCTTGTTTAGACAACTTTTCACAGTATGCAAAAGTTTGAAATAGTCAACCACAAGTTTACAGACTTGGACAGACACTAGGAGGTAAAGTCCAATTTGCCCATTTTGTAGATGAAAAAACCACTGGCCAAATACTTCGTCAGTGATAAAGATAACAAGGTTATCTGAATAAAAGGAACTCAGAACCTTGAACTATTGTTCTTTCTACTTCATAAAACTGAATGATCAAGATATTACATACTAATTGGTTTAAGTAATTCATTCCTGAAAACCACCCAGTAAAGTTTCTTTTTTTTAAATTTGTCAAAAAAAACTAACAATTGTGGTATTTTATGATTAATTTAAGATAATTTGATAATAATAACCTTAATAGTTAAGGACAAAAGTGCAAGTTACATATGTGCAATAATAAATGAAATTATAAGTGAATTTATAGTACTGTCTCTAAAAAAAATTAAAATAGAAAATATACTAAGCAAAGCTTTCAAAGGTACTTTATATTTGTCACTTGTCATTTTGAGTTTTCTTATCCATTCAGGCATTTGCAGTATAACTTCAAAAGATGCCATTACTTTGAAGAAGTTCTTAGGTAGTTTTTGTCCTTTGTAAGGTTGATTATTAGCCCACTAGGAATACTAATACGAATTGCTTTATAAGAATGGCATTGCTCAGAGAAACAATCAATTTCTGAAGAGAGCATACATTTTCATAATATTAAATTATGCCATCTATTTTCAGAATTGTAGGAATGTATGACTCCACATAAAAGCACATGTTGATTGTATTTTCTCATCATGAAGAACTTCTTTTGAAATCAGAGATAAAAGTGGAAGTCAAAGTGAATCTTGTCTACCCATGAGAGGATTCTGGTGTCCACAAGATAAAAACAGGGAATCCAGTTAGAAAAATGTATATGTATAGCTGATTTACTTTGTTATAAAGCAGAAACACACCATTGTAAAGCAATTATACTCCAATAAAGATGTTAAAAAAAAAAGAAAGAAAATATATGTGCCAGTGAGAGAAGGAAGAAGGAGTGACAGGGATTGAGAGAGAAAGAGAGAAGGACTGCAACATTATAAATTTAGGATCTCAAGGAAAGTGTTGTTTAAGGCACTTTGATAAACCCATACTCAGTCTATGTATATTTTAATGTTTATTTTAAAAGTGTTATTTGTAAGATACTTTTATAAATAAGTCTAATTTGACTGAGTAAAAGATAATGTAAGAAATTTTGTTGTAGATTTGGAAGTATCCTGTGCCTTCCCACTCCATCTTCAACAAACACTGTGAACTTTGAGATGAAGGGAGTAGATTGGTTTTTGAGAGTTAAACTTTTAATCAACACCATGAGTATTAGGACTACACCTGAAAAAAAATTACATATATCTCCAAAGCTGCAAGACCTGATATAATCTGTCTGAAGTAGCATTTTATAGATAGACTGTGTCAGTCTGAAGTGGTTTTGGAGATGAATCAGCTAAATATACATAGAAAAGGGTTACAGAGACAAATGTTTTTAGCCTTCACATTAGCATTGTCCAAGAAAAAGACTTGGCCCACAAACTTTAATATTTCCATTTTGTTGTTTAGTAAGTTCACAAATTTACTTCTACTGAGAGAGGCAGAGAAAATAGAGCCTCTTAAAAATTTTAATTAACTGGTTGGATTTTCCTCATGAAACTCTTTATCTTGCTGAATGTGGTCATTCCTTGGTATCCTCAGGCTATTTGCTCTAGAACCCACTTTGGATACAAAAATCCAAGGATGCTCAAGTCCCTTATATAAAATGGGGTAGTATTTGCATATAACCTATGCACATTCTCCTGTATACTTTAAATCGTCTCTAGATTATGTATAGTACCTAATGCCATGTAAATGCTATGCAAATAGTTTTAAATACAATGTAAATGCTATGTAAATAGTTGCTGGAATGCAGCAAATTCAAGTCTTGCTTTTGGAACTTTCTGGAATTATTTTTTCTGAATATTTTCAATCTGCAGTTGGTTGAATCCTTGGATGTGGAACCTGCAGACATGGAGGGCCAACTATAGTATGTGTATGGGGTCAGCAACTAAAGATTTGATTCCAAAATTGCAATTCAATGTAATATAATAATGAAAGAAACGTTTAGGTAAATGCTCCATCTTAGAGTTTATTCTCTTCCCCATTTCTTTTCAAGTTGGCGCTTGGTCATATGGAGGAGGAAATGACATGTGTCCTCTTGGTGATAAAGGTGAGGAAAGGGTCCTCAGATTTGTATGGCATCTGCTGGAATCTTGCTGATCTCTGTTGGATATAGCCTGTCTGGTTTACTACCTGACTAATGACAACTAGTGTTTTTCTGTGTTGTGTCAAGGCATTTCCCAGGTTTTTCCCAGCTGACCTTGGTTACCCATGGCACCACCAACTCCCTAATGGAGTGATACGTTCATCTCTTAGTTTTTGCCTTGGCATCTCCCTCTGTTTTGCTACAGGAGACTGTCTGGGGCAGGTTCATCAACTCTCAACTCAGCTATCTTCCATGACCCTTGGGGCATGTGGGAACCTCTGGGCTTCTGTACACCATGCCACATGGGAACTAAAGAAGGCTTGGTCTTTGCCTCATTATTCAGTTTATTTCAATATGGCTGCTTTTAGGTTGGCTTGGGTGTAGTCTATAAGACAATTAACTTCTAGAATCACAGATGTTCCCCTTTCTGGGATTTTGACCTTGAGACGGGATATCAGGCATGTGTTCTGTCACTACTGAATCCTTACTATCTTCTGCTTTTGATTTGGCTAGCATCTCCCTAAAACAGCTTCAATATCAAGGCCACTAAGCTTGTATCCTAATTACAAAATGGCAGATAAATGAATTTAGAACATTCTCTTCCTGTAATAAAACCAGACTTTCGAATGTATTGTCTTATAGCAGAGGGCAATGGATTACCTTTTATCTCTTTGTATTCTTACTGTGACAAACTGTTAACCGTCTTTCCATCCCCATTTGGGTAGACAGAAACCTTAGGCTGACTTGACGGTTCTCCCATGAATAGAGATGCAAAAGAGAAAAGCATAATTTAAATAGTTCAAACAATATTCCCCACCTTACAATGTTTGAGAGCATCCCCACTGAGATAACTGAATTGGGATATTAGAGGGTTAGGAGTGACTGGTGATAGTTATCATGAGTTTCAGAGACAAGTGAGGGAGAAGAGGAATACCTGTCATTAATTTTCCATCCTTGATATAGTTTACATATAAAATCACTATAAATTTCATTTCTTCTGATAATCTTAAACCGTTTCATATATCAGCTCTGAGAAATGTTTTTTAAAGCTGAAAGCATTCCTAGACATGCAATCGGGTTGGGTTTTCACAGTATGTTTAATCCTGTTGATGTGGGAGTTGAGGTGACAAGAAGGCATTTTTATGTCATTGTTTCCTTTTTTTCTTCTTTTAACCATTAACTCCTTGATGTTATTTGATATTATAAATAAATAAAAATAAAGTGTAGGTCCTCAGCTCTCAGTTAAATTTTTGCCTCATTCCTGACTTTGGAAGCAGATTTATTTGTATGGATTCCAAAAGTGAGAAGGATGTAAAACCATGATCTCTAGCCTTTGGTAAATTCTCATGTTTTATAACTTCCAATTATCAAGTAACCAAGTTTAAGTATGACCTCTCCAAGACCATCTCAGACCGCTCTCTCCTTTTCTCGCTTCCTTCCTTCAGCCCTGTTGGCCTCATTTGTGTTCTTTGGGACTTTTACAATTCAATCTTTTCTGCCTGAAATGTGGCTATCCTGGGTTTTAGTATGATTTGTTCAAATCAAATGTCATCTCTTCGCACAGTTCTCTGACTTCTCTAACCAAACTGTGCTGTCTCCCCCACCAGACTCCTTTCATCAATCACACTTTCAGTTGTGGTTTTATTTCTACATAACACTTATCACTATTGCTTGCTGGCACTGCCATAATAAAGTACCACAGACTGGGGGATTTAACAACAGAATTTTATTTTCTCAATTTTGGAGGCTAATAAATTTGAGATTATTTCTTCTGAGGACCCTTTACGTGGCTGGTAGACAGCCATCTTCTTTGTCTTTACATAGTCTTCCCTCTGTGTTTATCTGTGTTCCAATTTCCTCTTTTTATAAGGATACCAGTAAGACTGTATTAGGGTCCACCCTAATGACCACATTTTAACTAAATTACTTCTTAAAGTCCTTATCTCTGAGAGCAGTAACATTCTGAGGTACTTGGTATTAGGACTCCAACATATGAATTTTTGAGGGTAGGGACACAATTCAGCTATCTATAATAACTAAAATCTATCTATAATAATATGGTCTTCTTCTTTATTTACTTTTTTTCCTTTCGTCCCCACTGGAAAGGAAGCACCATGAGGTCAGGGCTTTATCTGTCTTTCTCCATAGTCTACCACCACCACCTAAACTAGTGCCCAACTCAGAGTACTGGCTCAGTGATCCTTATTTATTTATTTATTTATTTATTTTGCGGTACGTGGGCCTCTCACTGTTGTGGCCTCTCCCGTTGAGGAGCACAGGCTCCAGATGTGCAGGCTCAGCAGCCATGGCTCACGGGCCCAGCCGCTCCGCGGCATATGGGATCTTCCCAGACCAGGGCACAAACCCGCGCCCCCTGCATTGGCAGGCGGGACTCTCAACCACTGAGCCACCAGGGAAGCCCAGTGGTCCTTAGTTTTAATCTAAATTACTAAATTAAACAGAAATAAGATATATAATTATTCTTAAATTCTAAGACTTCCTCATTACTGGCATTACTAAAATTCTCCAGCTGCATCCTTTGCTTTGTGACTATAAAGAAACATAATACAGGAAAAGGATGGAAAGCTTAGAAATTTCTTGTTCTAAGCTCATAACCTGAGATAAGTGGATGATGCTCAAGCAGTAGCTACCTTTCCTCTCTGTTGGCACCCTTTCTGTGTGATTTGATACTATTATGTATTTCTAGAGGCCAGATAGCTGGTAAAACTTTATTTCTGGGTGTCTGTAAGGATATCTCTGCAAGAGATTAGCATGTGAATCAGTAGACTGAGTAAAAGAGACTGCCTTCACCAATGCAGGTGGACATCATCCAACCCACTGAGGGCCTGAATAGAACAAAAAAGTGAATTCGTCCTCTCTGTGCTGAGACATCCATCTTCTCCCAATCTTGGATGTAAGTGTTCCTGTTTCTTGGGATTTTGGACTCATAGCAGGACTTATAACAGAGGCCCTATGATTCTCAGCTCTTCTGATTCAGGCTGAATCACACCACTGGCTTTCTTGATTCTCCAGCTTACTCTTACACATATCTGTATATATCTATGTCTATATATCTTTATATATCCTATTGGTTCTGTTTCTCTGGGGAATCTTGATTAATACACCATCCCTGGTTCTTTCTAGGATTATTTACTCCTCCCTATAAAAGAAAAGCCCTTTCTGCTTAACTTTTGAGAGCCTTGCAGATCTTTGGTCAGAGATTTCTCCCAATTACAATTGTCTTCCTCCCCTCATTGCAATAATACTTTAAAGTCTCTCCTTAGCTAAGTCTGAATTTTTTTTTATAAATGTATCATTGAACATTTATTTGTATATTACTTGAAGACAAGAAAATACAATACACGGATTTGGCTTCCTATAATCTGTCTTGATCTTTGTATGAGCTAAAAATTAGAAAATAAAGGCTGCCCCGAGGACAGGTTTGCTTCATCCTATTTTTTGATAAGCTTAAATTTTAGCAGCTGTTGCTGGCCACTGTAGAGAATACATTTGCATTTAGAACACATACTACTACTTTTTCTTGTGATTTTTCCAAATAAATATTATATGCTGAAAATATTTACAACTGAGAACTTAGGTGGATTAAGGAAAATAGATTAGCTGGATGCTGATTACTGATTGAACGGTCTTGTTTCAGGGATTAAAATTTGCTAAAAAATTTTTTTGTTAGAAGGTTGCTAATAAGTTAGAAAAAAAATGTGAACTCTGAAAAACTTTGTATATATTAGCTTAAGTATAATAATTTTGGTCTTTTTGACATTTTGAGGTTGACAAACTTTTTCTCTAAAGAGACAATAAGTTGAGAGGTCCTGAAGACCACCATCTGATTTAATGATTCACATGAACTACCAACAGAACTCAGAAAAGCTATTTACTCACAGTTATAGTTTATTACAGTGAAATAATACATAGTAATATTGGCAGAAGTAAATGTCATGGGGCAGAGCAGAGTCCAGGAGAAACCAGGCTCAAGATTCCAGTTTTCCCTCTGTTAGTGGAATTGTATGGATAGTGCTTAATTTCTACAACAGCAATGTCTGATGATATGTGCCAAGTCTTGATAGCCAGTGAAGCTCACCCAAGCCTTGATATTCAGAGTTTTTATTGTGGCTGGTCTCCAGGTGCTGTAGAGGTTGCAAACTGATAATTTGTGACCTAAGGACCATATCATAAATCATATTGTTAGCATTATCTACCTGATATGGCCCAAGGCCCCAGATAGACAAAGATACTTTTAGCAGGCAGGATATTCCAAGGGTGTAGATGTTACTTCCCAGGAGCCAGTCAAGGGCCAGATGTTTCTTTGAAAGCTACAGGGTTTGAAAAGCACAGACCTGCTGAGTCAACCCTCTTTCTGTAAAGGACCAGGTGGTAAATATTTTTGGCTTTGTTGGCTGTATGGTCTCAGTCACAGCTACTTAATTCTGCCTGTTAATGCAGAAGCAACCATAGTAACACATAAATGAATGAGCACGATTATGTTCCCATAAAGTTTTATGTACAAAAACAGAGAAAAGACAAGATTTGACTCATGGGCCATAGTTTGCAAACTCTTAGCCTGAAGTATGCAAAATTGAATGCTGGGAGTTTGGGGATTGAATTCCATTGAGTGGATAGCCTTGTTTTAATCTTCATTTCTTTGCATGGAGACTGAAATTAAAACTTTGTAAGGAATTGCTTCTCACATGATGAAGAACTGGTAAGCCTTGAAATACATTTATTCTTAATAAATTTGAAGCTATATGTCTGTTACATAAATACTTAATGGCAGTCCTCATTCTTATACAAATTTATGTTTTTCTCTTTATGATATTAATCTGAAGTGAGGCTAAAAAATTATAGCATACTTCGATGAAAAGTCAGATCACTTGTAGTAGAGGAGAATGGTGGAGTATTTAATTAATTTGGCAATACTGATAATTATGTCTCATGGTCCTCATGGCCTGTTTACTTCTTTGAGGAATCCTTATTTTAATTTTCTTTCATGAGTTAATTAGTTTTTGGGTTCAGTGTAACACATGAAATTTTGACCACAGAAACGTTCTTTGTTATTATGTGAGGTTTTCAGATCATAAGCTACCATAGAAAAACACCTAACCTCACCTCACCTTGGTTTTGTTTTCTAAGTAGAACTAAGAAATAGCAGTCTGAAACTACTCAATTGTTTCTCTAGCACAGAAGATGCGATTCTACCGATGAGAATCTGTGTGTGATGAGAATAGTTTGATAAAAAGAGCTTGAAACTCTGGCCTTGGGGAAGATAGTGACTTTGGGCACACTTTATTCTTCTCTGAGCCTCAGTTTTCTCTTCTGTGACACAGATTATATTGTCCTCATAGGTTTGTGAAAGAATTTAATTGAAGATAATTTAAGGTGCTTGGTACATAATAAAAACTTAGTTATTATTATAACTGAGATTTGCTGAGTACTTGCTATATACTAGGTAGAGTGCTAAAATACCTTGCATGCATTTTTTTCATTTAATCCTCACAACCTAATGAGGCAGGTTCTATTGTTACTCTCATTTTACAGATCAGGAAGCAAGATTAGGCAGATTAGGAATTGAGCCAAATCAAACAAACTATTAGTGATAGAGCTGTTAGCTGAGCATTTAGCTGTCACTGCCTCAATCTCCGGTTCACGCTCCTAACTAGTATGCCAGATACTAAAATACTGTCCAGATCATGGGGTCACGACCACAGTGTTTTGTTCTGTCTTGTTTTTTTTCCTAAAGTCTTTTAAAACTCATGAAAATTCACATAAATTTAAAATTTCTGGATACTCTTGAATACTCTGAACATTGCATGCAACAATAAGATGGAGCTGAGGAATAAACAGCTCTGTTTAAGGGAGGTGAGTGCTCTCCAGTTATTTGCCAATCCTTATTGCCTTCTGTTGGCCACTCTAATCCTTCTCTTACCTACTACTTGTAAGGGCATTTCAGGAGCTTTTCTCTATTAATGCCTCTCAGTTCTTTCCATCAGAGAAGTTAAATGACTACCTTAGAATAAGTTATAAAACCTCAAAGTAGGAAAAGTTCTCCAGTCATCTTGTTTGGTGACCTCTAAATTTTTGACTGCACATCTCTATCAAAATGTTTTTAATTCGAACTTACAATGCATGTATATTTCATACGTTCACTACCATCAATTCATTAAATGCCAGTAAAATGTCTTTTCTTTTTAACTATATTTTACATAAATTTTTTTCTAATATTTTCTTCCTATGCTCACATGATTGTGTTGTACACTTCTGGAGAAGTATGCCTCCTGCTTTGGAGCTCGCTAGTTGGTCTAATCCTAGAAGCTAGTGTCTTATCTAAAACTAAGTCTACAGTTATTGATTTCTAATCCAGTTTCCTTGGTTTTGCTCAGGGATTCCCTATAGAATAGTAAAATTTTGTTTTCAGAATCAGAGCTGTGCTATAGGACAGAGATGTTCCAGCCAACGCTGATTTTTAAAATTTTTTGATAGAATAAGCCTTATGCTTGTTTTGACAGGAATATCAAAAATCAGATGATATATTATTGTTTATTATTATCAACTTGTCTTAAAGCTGTGGCTAAATTTTAAAGCAATTGTTCTAAGACAAATTTTTTTTGCAAATCTCAGTAACTTCTTAATTTTAGGATACTATTAACTATTTCAGCACAGTTTGAGAGGATGAGAAAAGAAATAGTGTTCTTGACAACTTTCTTAACTGTTACTTTGAAAAAAACTTGGAGGATCATTTGTTTTATTATATTTGGCCCATTTAATGCTCTCAACAGTTCTATGAAGCAGATGATACTGTTATCCCTCTATCATTATTTAGTACATAGACCACAGCTGCCTTTCTGGAAGGATTCAGTCAGTGGGCCTGTATCAGTCTCCTAGGATAACAATAGGGTTTTTCTCTTTAGCCTGCCCCAGATGATCGGTGGGGATGGCTGCCTAGACTACTCTCTGGAGAAAAATTCTGAAGCCTCATCTAGAAATGATGCCATTATAGGTTTTCCTATCACACATGGGCATGTGGGGAATGACAAGGAGGTATACCATACTTCACAGAAGTGTATTTGGGAAATACATTGTATAGTCTATTTTCATATAATTAAAAATCTCTCATTTTCTCATTTTTTCTGAATGATGTTTAATTCTTGAGTTACCTTTTGATATCTAAGTTAAATAGAATTAAACATCAATCCTATCTCAATATTAAGATTTACACATAATGAGATCTTGAGTAAGTTTTTCATAAACCTTAAAAACTCCATGTCCTCCTCTAAAAAATGAAGCTAATAATTTTACCTGTCTCATAATGTTTTTATGGTGATAAATTTAAAAATATATAAAGCACTTTACCCTGTGCTTGGATAATAGTGAGTCCTCAATAAACGTTAGCTATAATAATTTTATTCTATCAATGCTTTGAAGTTTTAAAAATTATAAGGAGTCTTTACTACTAAATAGGTCTGTGGATATTTTTTTCCTCTGAGGCCATGCCTCCCAAAAGTAAGCAATTTCACATAGAGAAATGCTAAGAAAGAGAAACTTGACTTTGTGAAAAATAAATTGGAAAATGTCTGTGGATGAGCTTTATTATAAGTGTTTTGGAGAAGTGAAATAAAAGTTGAGAAATTCCAAAGTTTAAGTTTGGTAGATTCAAGGACCTGAATGAGTTTTGTAATATTTAAAAAATTAAAGCCACTGCCAGACGAAAGATATATCTGTGTGCTTAGGCCAAGTATATACCAAGCAGCTGGACACTAAGATGGGTAATCTACCATTTTCTCATAGTCAATTTAAAGAGGGGAGGCAGAGAGAGATCCCTGAGCCTTTGGCTGAGAAATTGACGTTCCAAATTGAAATAGATACATAAGCCTTCCTGAGCTGATACAGAATATCTGACCCGGTATAAATTGACCTTAGAGTTTGATTGCTTTGCATTCTTCAATAGATGCCAAAGGTTAGTGCTCTGCCAAAGAAAAATGTCTCCATCCAAACATTTTTTTAAATATCTGAAATTAAGTTCTGCAGAGAATTGATGACCAGATAAATATGTATTTCCTCTAAAAGGTAATAGTAGGAAATGTGGTTGAATACATTTTGTCATTCACTTAATGAAACTTTATGAAGCCATGAAAATAATGATTATTTAGACTATGTATTAGCATGAAAAATTACAATATTAAAATGTTAAATGGAAAGAACAGAGCAAAACATTGAAATGAAATTTGAACATAATCACATAAAATATGTGCACAAACAAATATTAGAAGGTGATCTACAAATATTAGCAATGGTTTAGTGTTAAAGTGGAGGGATATGTAATAGTTTTCCCCCCAAACTTTAAAAACATTATAAGTCAGTGATGCTGTTACTTGGTTTTACATAAAAATTATAAGATAAATGGAAATGACTATGATGGATGATCCACAAACTTTTTGTTGCAAGTATATGTTATATAATGAGTATGGCTCTTAAAACTTTTTTCTAGTATAACAACATTATATTCACCTTTATTCCCAAGTTTTCATGTACCAGCACCTAAAAGAGATGCTTTGAGTTTTAACATTACTAAAGCCCCAATTAGAATGGAAAGCTATGGAGACACATGTTATCAAAGGAGAAACTGCACTGAATTTTGAGGGTTGTCTTTTATAAAATTCCCAAGGTATTTGATAACATATTAAACACACTTATTTCGTGAGATGTTACAAAAAAAAAAACAGGTCTTGCAGTTAAATAGTATGTTTTTATACTGCTGTGGATGCCCCATCTACAGACGTTGTGAGGTCTGAAGAGAGTGAGATAAAAAGAAAGTGGGAGAGAAAAGAGTTGAATAATTACAAAGTAGGGACTATTTTGTAAATTATACATTTAGACCAGCAGAGAAGAATACAGCCGTTCTGGTACTCCTGATAAAGGAGGAGGAGAATTTTTAATCCACAGGAAATGTCTCTCCAAATCCATTTGATTCTGAATGACTTAATATCCCCATTCTTGTACCAATCACTGTGGCTAAGAAAATGGAGATATGATTATCTTAAACAATGGAAAACTGTCCATTGGAGCAGGGAGCTGGATTAGGTGTATTCTCTGGTGCTATTCAAAGTTCTGTTGGCAGAAGAAAGGGGAGATGGATGCAAAGACGACAACTCACCAAAGTTTGTTACAAATGGCATAATGACCCTAACTATTTTGGTTCAAACTAAAAATTCTTTCACTGTTTAAAAATAATGATGACTATTATAAAACTTTAAATGGTTACTCTTTTATTCATAGAGACAAGAAAGTATGAAAATGGCTTTGTTGGATAAACTTAATAATTTTTACTGCTTTTAATTAAAAAAAAAAACTTGGGGCTATAGGCAATGCAGACATTACTAAAGTGGGATATTCTTAATTTGTTCCTAAAGTGGATTTATCCACTAAATGCTCCCCATATGTACACTTATTTTTTTAAATTTCCCTTGTATATTTTTATCTCAATTTATTTTGATACAACTTTTTTTAGCTAATTAGTTAATTATCTCCCATTGCAATGTAAGCTCCACAAAGGCAGAAGCTTTTTATTCTCCTCTATAACCCCACCTCTAGCCCAGTGGTAGCTCATAGTAGCTTTGTAATAATATTGAATGGTGACTGAGTGGAATAGATTTTGATAATACATGTAATGATATTGTTTTAGATTGAACTTAGATGACATTTTTCATTGCTAAAGCTACCATGAATAAAAACAAAATCTCCACATGTGACCCATTTTACTCTCCCAGAGTTTAAAAAATTTTTAAAGTTACGTTTTTAGAAAAAATTCTGAATTACTTTAGTCTGTTAAATTACCAGTCTAGCAGTTTTCTAGTGAATTACTATGACAGCACAACATACAATTGAAAATCGACTAAAAGGGTCATTCGTAATTTTATATATATATATATATATATATATATAAAAATTATTTTCTGCCAGAGGAAATACTTGAAGCTGCTTTTCTATCTCTGTCCTCAACTTCCTTTATTTATAGATCAATTTTGATTGTTTTACATATTTATACTATTTTTTCTTTATAAGGACTTATCGAGTTAGCTGAGGAAGTAGGTAGTTTTCAGAAATCCCAGTTTGGTGTTCAGCATTTTTTTCGTATTCTAAAATTAGAAAACAGATTGATTCACTA
Organism: Lagenorhynchus albirostris; assembly: GCF_949774975.1. Classification (NCBI taxonomy): domain Eukaryota; kingdom Metazoa; phylum Chordata; class Mammalia; order Artiodactyla; family Delphinidae; genus Lagenorhynchus; species Lagenorhynchus albirostris. The sequence continues at coordinate 100,016,594 of NC_083097.1, read as the reverse complement.
GGAGAATGTGATTACGTGTCACATATAAATCAATGGCAAAGCTTAAAATAGATGCTAGACTCCTTACTTGGGATTCACTTTCTTCTATATGTGTATTGTTGAACTGTCACTGATATTAGATTTGGTTATAGTGGACTTTATACAACCTGTGTTTTGTAAAAGTCATTTATTAAATGGATTTTATATGAATTTAATATTGTAAATTTATTTAAGGAGTTTATCTCTTAAGGAAATCTGTGATAAATTTATTTAAAATAATACCTTATAAGTAGTATAGCCTTAGATCAGTTATTTTGTAAAGGGTACAGAAGTATGGAAAGAACATGAGATTTGAAGTCGAAAGGCTTTGTGTTAACTATTATTCCATTGTTCCATCGTTTCCAGTTATTTTACTTTGGATCAACCATTTGCCTTCTAGTTTCCTCATTTAAAAAAAAATAATGATCACTATTTTAGGTTGTGCTTGTGAAGATTAAATTAAATAATGTTTATAAGGTTCCTGGCATGTATACGGGCTCAACTGTAAAATTTCCCTTTTACTTGGAAAAATTTTTGATTTTAACTAATATATCTTCTTATTACATTCTTTTATTATACTAAAAATAAAATAATGCAAGAAGATTGTGAGACCACCAAGTTGCAAGAGAAAGAGAAAAAAATGTAGTACAGAAGAAAGAAACTGGGGTGGTGAGGAAAGACCTATTTCCTTTCCCTAGCACCTTTCTGCAATACTAGATTATTTCAGTGATTCATGACACTAGCCTTTTAAATGGTAAGATCATTCAAGATATTGAGGTCTGAAATCTTTTTTTTGTTTGTGGAAAGTGTATGTGTGTTTTACACTTTTTAATTATTTTTTTATTCAGTATATTTAGTACCTAGTATGTGCCAGGCACTGCACTAAACATTGAAGATGCCAAACAAAATAAAACAAAAACAAAAAACCCTGTACCATCCCTGATTTTTAGGGACTCACAGTCTATTCTGGAAAGAGTACTCTTCCAACAGCAAATGGAGGGCTGTTTGCTCACTTGGACTTTGTAGTTTTGTGTCCCTAATTGAACTATCAGGCACTCCTGCTTCATGCTATTAGTTTCTGATGCTCACTTTCTGAAACAAACATTTAAATATTTATACCTCAACTCAGACCAAAGGGCAATATGGCTAGATAGATCAAGATATATATATATATATATATATATATATATATAAAATGACTGATGTAATCAAATACACGTTTGCCAAGAGAAGTAAATTCATAAAATGACTGAGCATAAACTTTGAGTACTAAAAGCTGGAAACTGGAGAATATTTATGGGGAAATGTGAACTTAGTAATAAAAAAATCTCATTTCTATTTACTCAATTTGTGTTTGAAATTGAAAGATACAGCACTTTTCCCTTCCCTTCCCGCCTTTTTTCCCCTGTTCCTAAAAAACAAAAAAACCTAATCCCTCATTGTTGCTATAAGAAAACATATTTTGGGCATCAAAGCATATCTAATTTAATTCAAATTTTTACTTTTCAGTCTTAGTACTAGTACTGGGTGCTATTCCTCCAGGAGAATGAGAGAACAGTTATAGCAAATAGTATTCTCTATGTGTATTTATGATTTTTTAAGGGCCCTAAATAGTCATGGGTATTAATTTCTACTGCATGTGGTATTATTACACAGATAACTTAGGCAAACATTTTTAAAGAGAATTTATAAACCAGTATTTAGAAGTTCAGAGAAATTACTTTTTGAGCATCATTTGAGTCCCAAACATTAGAAATGCATGTGCAAATATGGTGAAGATAGATAGAAGTAAACTATTATCTTCAGAGAGGATTTTAGAGGATTACTATTTCAATTTAAAATGTGTGTACTTTCCCATTATACGGTCCCAGTGGCTTTGAATATGGTTAATCTCTTTCAATTCAGATCCATCCAGACCTGAGCGCTGACTAATGATAGAAATTCTTTGATGTAGTAGTTAATGAAGAACCCCCAGAACTATGTTACATAGATAAGTGGCTTACATTATCAACAACTTTCAAAATTCTTTTTGAGAAGAGGCAAGGCAAGGGACACTATAGAACTCCTTTGTCCTTCTAGAGTACCATATTTGACTGTGAGTTTTCATGGGGATGTTCATGAATGCGTTCTACATGACCAGCATTGCAGTTGTATTAAAAATGCTTCTCACAGCTTTATATAAATTTCTTTTTGAATACAAAGACCTGTGACTTCTCTTGGATTACTTGTCATTGCTCATTTTGGGGGTCTCTGGAGCTGCCACTTCATATCAGTGTAAAACTGAATCACCCTCGTTAGTGTGGCTGTATTGCAGTTTTGATTTCACTCCCAGCATTTTCTTCTCAGTGTCAGGTCCTGTCCTGGAAGGGAGCCATTTCTGGTCAGTTTTGAGATTTCTTGTAAGCAGTCTGCTTCAGGTCCTTCCATTTTACAGTGATTCTTTTGCATTGACCCACTAGTGGAGTGGGTAAAATCCCTGGCAGTTGAGATACAGCTCTCAAATTGGCTGCCTCTTATTCCACTGAAAATCTGATGGCTGTTTTCAGTCAGACTCCTAGTTTCTCTTTCCTTTCTCTCCTGTCAGTGCTGACATTAGGCAGGTCTTGTGGATAGGGGTGGTTTGTCTGTGTGCTCTTTAATGCTGGGATGTGTCACCTGATTTATTGTAAATATTTTCTTGTGAGTTTTAAATTTTGTATTTTGTTACTCTGACCATTTTGTATAGGGATTCAGAGAGTGAAAGACTATGTCATCATTACCTCCATCTTCCTTTTTTTCTGCTCTCCTTTTGAAAGAGAATTAAAATATAATGATAGAGTAAATTCTCATGACTCATTATTTTCTCCTTATACTAAACACTACCCTGAAATTGTATGTAATTTTCACTTTTATTATTTTCTAACTTTTACTACCTATGTATGTGCATGGAATAAATTTCAGGTACCTGTACTTTGTACCTGATGTGGAGGATAAACCTGGGTAGTTGACTTTTCAGTCACCTAAAAGTAGCCTTCAATTCCCTGGTGGCGCAGTGGTTAAGAATCCGCCTACCATTGCAGGGGACACATGTTCGACCCCTGGTGTGGGAAGATCCCACATGACGTGGAGCAACTAAGCCCGCCAGCCACAACTACTGAGCCCGCGCACCTAGAGCCCGTGCTCCGCAACAAGCCACCGCAAAGAGAAGCCCGTACACCGCAATGAAGAGTAGCCCTCGCTCGCTGCAACTGGAAAAAGCCCGTGCACAGCAACAAAGACCCAATGCAGCCAAAAATAAATAAATTAATAAATTTTAAAAAAAATCAAGGTTATTGCCATGACTTTTACCACTTAGGTAAACATATAGCCAGATTTTCCAGAAAAAGTCATGTGGAGCCAAAATGTTATAAAAGCCCTCGTGAGAATCATTGAATCTTCCTAAATACTTAACAATGTACTCATCCCACGCACTGGTTTTATTGGCAACAGAGTAATTTCATGGTGACTTAGGGTATAGGGTAGCTTCTTTCAAATAGGAAGAATACAGTTGAGCTTTTATTTTGTATAGTAATTTTCAAGATGTAAGTTCTCATAACTACTTCATTAAGGAAACCTCTATCATTTGCCTGTGTTTGTTGGTATATTTCTGTCAATCACCTTACTCATGTGATACATACAAATATCCATAAAAAATATATAGTGTTGTTCTGTGTTTTCAGAATTTAAATCAGCAGAAGCATATGCTATAGCTTTGCAACTTGCTGTGCTGCCCCAACATTTTATTTTCAAATCTATTACTTTGATGTAGATCTAGTTCACTCAATTTACCTGCTGTGTAGAATTCCACAAAAATATTCTATATTTATCCATTTTCCTACTAACAGATGCTTTAATATACATCCTTGTATATGCCATCTGATGAACATACCCAAGAGTTTCTCCAAGGTATATATCTGAAAATCTAGGCTATGCACATATTCTAATATTTTAGATACTGCTTTCTATAATGGTTTCATTTAAAAGCCATTCAGTAAGAATTTTTATTCATATTTCCAAATTTGATCAGAGTTCTTGTTTTCTAATTAATTTTTTTTTTGGCTGCGTTGGGTCTTTGTTGCTGCATGCAGGCTTTCTCCAGTTGCGGTGAGTGGGGGCTACTCTTTGTTGCAGTGCGTGGGCTTCTCATTACGGTGGCTTTTCTTGTTGTGGAGCATGGGCTCTAGGCATGTGGGTTTCAGTAGCTGTGGCTCATGGGCTCAATAGCTGTGGCTCACAGGCTCTAGACCACAGGCTCAGTAGTTGTGGCACACGGGCTTAGTTGATCCGCGGCATGTGGGTTCTTCCCAGACCAGGGCTTGAACTCATGTCCCCTGCATTGGCAGGTGGATTCTTAACCACTGCGCCACCAGGGAAGTCCCTTGATCAGAGTTCTTATTACTTACTGTTCTAATATGTTTGAAATTGTATCCCATTGTTGCTTTAATTTGCATTATCCTATGTAATGATGAGGTTGTTCATCTTTTGTATATGTTTCTTGCAATTCAAGTTTCCTATTCTCTGAAGTGCATGTTTTTAACTTTGCCCATTTTTCTATAGAATTGCTTGTCTTTTTCTTAAAGGTTTGTGGGAGTTTTTATTGGTTTGCAGGATTTCTTTATATGTTCTGGATATTGAACTTTTGTTAGTGCATTTCTTTGTAAGTTGTAAACATCTGTATGCTGCACTCTTCAACATTTCAACACACATATCATTAACTACACTTAGATATTCATTTACTGATCCTGTTTTTAGGTAGAATTTACATAAAATGAAACACGGAATCTAAGTATGACATTTGATGAGTTTTGGCAAATGCACACACCTGTGTAACTGAAACCTCTATCAAGTACATTTGGTATGTCTTCTATATAGAACACTATCATCACCCCAGAAAGTTACTTCATATTCCTCCAGACCCACAGAAATAATCTTTTCTTCTGAGTTTTTTCTCACCATAGATTAATTTGCCTATTTTAGAACTTCATATAAATGGAACATAAAACACATAATCTTTTGTAAAAGGCTTATTTGCTTTGGCATATTTTTAGATTCATCCATGTTGTGTATGTTGAGAGTTACTTTTTATTACTGAGTGTTATTCTATTTTATGGATATAGCACAAATTTTTCATCCATTCTTCTATTTATGAATACCTGGGCTGTTTCCAGTTTGGGGGTACTATGATTAAAGATACTAGAAAAATTTTTGTAGAGTGTTTTTGTTAACAATTCATGTTAATTTCATATGTCTTGGTTAAGTACTAAGAAGTAGAATTTCTCACTTAACAGAGTTAATTAACACTTTTCAAAGAATTTCTCCTTGTGTATTATAGTGGTTAGCCCAGACATACTGTTATCATTAGATACATAACATAAAATGACTCTACTGTGTTATTCCTGGTAGAGGGAATAGTATCCAAAGACACAGAATAGGATATAGTCCAAGAACGCCAGGTATTGCTGGTATGTACAGTGCAAGATGTGAAGAATAATTGAGCATAATACCAGAAGGGAAAAACCCGGAGTGACATATTTAAACAAATATGGATTTTATTTTGTAGATTTTCTGGAGGATATTAATGTTTTTTAGCATAGAAAAACAAGGGTAAGCCTTGCTGAAAAATAATCACATTAGCAGTTGAACAGAGAATATTACAAGACGGTTCAGCTAGAGACAAAAACAATGAATAGTAAGGGTCTAATGTCTGACAATCTACTTTCCCTTACTACAGATGCAACATACTATAATATTCTTTGTATAACATTCAATTGTTTATACCTACAGTATTAATAAATGAATATGTATAATAATCATTTATAGCAGCATCATCCCTTTTTAGTTTTATGAATTGTATTTTTGGTGTCTTACCTGAAATCACTTTACCTAACCCAAGGCCAAAAAGATTTTCTCCTAATTTTTCATCCGATATTTATAGCTTTACGTTTTGTATTTAACTCTACGGTCTACGTGCATTGTGAGCTAATTTTTTGAGATGGTGCAAGGTAATGACTAAGGTCCATTTTACTTGTATGTTTGCAATTGTCCAGCACCATTTGCTGGAAGGAATATCCTTTTTTCTTTAAACTGCACATTTGTACAAAATCAATTGACAGTGTATGTAGAGATCTATTTATGGAGTCTATATTCTACTCCATTGATCTGTATGACCATTTTTTTCTCTAATACAAAGCTGTATTGATAACTGTAGCTTTATGCTAAGTCTTGAAATCCAGTGGTACAAGTTCATTTCTGTGTTGCTCTTCTTCATAATTGTTTTGGCTATTCCACTTCTTTGGCTTCTCCATATAATTTTGGAACCAGCTTGTCAATTTCCACAAAAAAATGCTGCTGATATTTTAATTGGAATTATTAAATCTATGTAATAATGTCCAGAGAACAGACATTTTAACAATGTTAAGTGTTGTAATCCATGATCATAATATATTTATTTGTACTGTTTGTTTAGACTTTTAAAATTTCTTTCATCAGTGTTTTGAAGTTTTTAATGTGCAGGTCTTATATATATTTTGTTATATATTTATAACTATTTAATGTTTTCTGGATTCTTCAATTCCAGTTTCTAACTGTTCATTGATGGCAAGTAAAACCACAGTTGGCTTTTGTATATTGACTTTGTATCCTACAAATGTGCTAAACTTAAAGATTAGTTCTAGTAACTTCTTTTGTAGATTCTGAGATTTTCTACATAGACAAACATGTTGTCTACAAATACTGACACTTTTTTCTTTTTGAATCTGTATGTTTTTTGTTTCTTTTTCTTGCTTCATTGCACTGGCTAGAACCTCCATGATGACATTGAATAGAAGTGATGAGCATGAATATTTTTGTCTTATTCCTGACTTTAGGGAAAAAAAGGTTCAGTCTTTTGCTATTAAGTATAATGTTAGCTCTAGGATTGTGGAGAAAATTCTCTTTTCAGTTTGCTGAAAAATTGTAACATGAATGTCAAACACTTTTCTATACCTATTTCAATGCTGATTCTTTTTCTTTAGTCTGTTGAATTACCCTGATTTCTGAATGTTGAACCAATCATCCTCCTAGAATGTAAGTTCCACAAGGACAGGTAGTGCTGTGCTTGAAAAGGCTCACACTGATTTGTGAGAATTGATTATACTATGGGATTTTGAGAACCAGTCATTAAACAATTAGTAGATGGAAATCAGCCATGTAAGAGTATTCACACAATAGAAATCATGAAATGTTACCCATCAGGCCTCCCTATCTCTTGTTGTTTTGGTTGTCTGATGGTGCATAACCAAAAGTCCTAAAGTTTAGTGGATAACCAAGAACATTTACTCTGCTCACAAATGTGCCATTTGACAGGTTTTGGTGGGCACAGCTCAACTCTTTCCACTCAGTGTCAGCTGGGCAAGCTTGCAGTCTGGGGACTGGAATCATCTAAAGCTCACTCACATATCTGATGCCTCATGTGGGAAGGTGTGTGTGTGTGTGTGTGTGTGTGTGTGTGTGTGTGTGTGTGTGTGAAATCTTTAATGAGGATTAAGGTTGGGGAGGATGATGGGGCTCCAGCACTCAGTCCAGATGCCTTGTGCGTACATGGCTCCTTGGAGGTTCTTGAGGTTCTCAAGCTGGTGCTCCTACTGCTGCTTGTGAGCCTTATCTCATCTGTGTCCCTTGTCATCATCAGCATCATCAGTGAGCAGCTAGTGACAGTATAGGGGGAAGAAATTTGTCTTGTTTAGACAGTGAAGGATGTAGCTGGACATAGGGCTGAGAGAGGTGATGTTTTTCAGGCATCTCTAAGTGGTTACTCTACATGAACTCTCTGGTATGGTGGCCTTAGGGGGTAGTCAGACCTCTCAGATATAGGCTCAGGATTCCTTAGGTGTATATTCCAGAGAGATAAAATCAGTCAAAAGTTATATCATCATTTATAACCTAATCCCAGAAGATAAGCGGCATACCTTCTACTGAAGTCAGAGACTCTACACTCTTGATGGAGGACATCACATTGCAAGAAGACATGTTGGATGGAATATACAGGTGCAGCAATATTTGGAGAATACAATCTGCCATAGTTTTGTTCACTAATGCATTCTAAATGTCTATATCAGTGCTTTGTACAGAGGAGGCACTCAATATTTGTGAGATGAATGAATCATTCATTCATTGTGCCCAGCTGACACTGAGTAGAAATGAATGTGTCATCCTTTCTGGTAGGACCATGGTCTGGAAACACATAGAGGCTCAATCCCTAGTGTCCTAAGTAAGTTGGTCTTGTTTTATGGTAATCCAGGCAATTCTTATTCTCCTCTCTATTGTCATGGAATGTTGGCCTCACTCAGAGGTGGGAGTAAACAGGGAGTCAAAGCATTAGGTAAATTTATTTTTTCTTGAAAAATACCTGGAAATGAAATAACCGTCTCAGTGAAACTCAAAGTTAAATATTTTATAGCATTTTAATGTCACTTTAGTTAAGGGAAAGATTTTTCCTATACCTAATCACCTTTCCTCTAGGAGTCCAAATTGTTCAAGTGTCTTGGGTCCCTGGATAGCACACTGGGGTGGGTCTGATGGAGCATGTGGATGGATTGAGTAGAGTCCCATCAAACTAGTCAACTGATGAGCCATGCATTACTCTTGGCAATTGATCATACCAGAAAGTTATGTGTGAAGTAACACAGCATAGATTCTTCTTGGATTCCTGCCCTTGGTATGGTCGGTGCCATTGGTTTCTGTCTCTTGCTTTCTTATATATGTGATTTCTCCCTCCTCAATTTCACCTTTCCTTGGAATATTTTTAAAATCTGGTCTCCAAATCAGGAAGAGGGAAAATTTGCTCTGTGTCACTCTGAATCTTTTAGTTCCACACTTGGTCTGATAGCTTTTAAGCTTTGTAGTACAGGGTTTGTAGTCTTCATTTTTGGTTTTATAGTCATTTGTAGTTATATAGACTGAGGAGGATGGAATGGGGAAGTAGGTGAGGTGTGGTTTGGAAGTATAGGAACCCTGGGTAAAACAGGGAATCCCATGATCAGTAATTAGAGATACTTCTCCAGAACACACACACATACACACTCACACACACACACACTCTCACACATACACACATTCATATACATGCACAGTATCAAGATTATTGGAATGTTCTCTTCTTTGTCCATACCCAACTCAAAAATTACCAATTAATTTATTTTCTAAGCCAAAATATCTTTGAGAGTTATACAAGGGACTATTATTCATAGTTATATGCTGATAACGAGCATAAACCAGTGCTGTATTTGGCAAACTGGGACTATGGACACCTTAATAACCCACTCATAATTATGCAGAACTCCAAATGTAAATGCCTTCCGTAAACATGTGTTTTTAATGATAAAGTCCTTTAGGGATGGGAATGTTTTATCAATTTCACACTAAAAGTTCTAAGAGAATCATACTGGCTAGTTGAGCAATGATTCAAATGCTGCTAGGAGAGTTCTAATTGAATAGAATAAAGTTTCTTGAAATAAATACCTTTGGGTGTGTCTCTCTTCTCAGGAATGGTATAGAAATTATGGCAACAATATAACATTCTTTGAAATCGTCATGGATCAAAACAAAATATTGGAAAGTAGGCTTTGCATGATTCCTGTTTTTCCAACGTGTTTTCAGTATACTGGCCAAGATTGGTATATCTGGAGACAAATGCGAGTTTTGAAACCTAGTCTCCAATACCTGTATAGGTGTGTGATGTTAATTATTATTTAACTTTCCATGTCTTTGTTGCTGCAACAGTTAAGTTGGGATAATTACAGCACTTGCTTCATACAGTTGTTATAAAGATTAAATTGCTTAATAACAAAAAACAAGTACAATACCTGGTACAGAGTAAGTGCTTGATTTAGCATTTATTATTATGATCCTCTGCCTTAATGATTTATTGCCAGAGCAAGAAACCTGGGAATCATTACCACATTCTCCTTTTATTTCCTCCTAATCACTGGATGTCCAGATAGTCACCAATTATTAAGGTGTACCATTCTCTCAATGAGTTTTCCTCAGTCCAATATTGTTCCCCAGCCATGTCATATCCACAGAGCAGCCAGAATGACTTATAATGCATAATGTGATGTCACTTTTCTACATAAATGTCTTCAGTGGCTCTTCATCCTTGGAATGGCTGTACTAGGCTCTTCAAAGTTTGACTTCTGTTTACTTAATTCCCCAGCCTCATTTCTTGCCCCATTTTTTCCTCATATTTACAGACTCACTAGACAAACTGTCTTAAAGCTCTGTGAAAGACTGCCTCATTTGAGCCTCATTCTTTCACATAATACTGTTTGTTTTATTCCTGCTTTCCCTTACTTGGTCTTAACACTTCCACTTATCCTTCAGGACTCAGCTTGTCTATTACCTCCTTCAGAACCATCTGACCCACTTAAGTGAGGTTAGGTGTCTTCTTGATGCCTCTCCAAATGACCTGCGTATACTTCTCTCAGAACATCTTGCACATTTCTAATATGAGTACAAACAGTGCACATAGCTTGTCTCTTCCAGTAGAATGTGAACTTCTAGGCAGGAGCAGGGATGTTCTTTGTTGTATTTCTGTTCCATGCACAATCTATGACATATAAGTCTATGCAAAAGATGCAGGTTGAATGAATACATACCTGTGGTGTTGGTTAATCAATTACAGGAGGGCGTTTTGGGTATTGGGCTTTTTAAAATAAAAATGCTAGATTTTTTTCCTATAGATTTAAAGGTTTTTCTAAAACTACATTTTAAAAAGTTGAGTTTTTCTACTTAAAAAATTCTTATGATGAGATCAATTCTCATTAAATTTGTAGAGTCTCAGAGATGAGAGAAGAGAGCGTAAAAAGTTAATTAAGGAAATAAGAATTTATGGAAATGTTATGTCATCCCTGAAATTGCAAATAGGATTGAAAATACACTATTTCTTATGCCTCGTTGCTGTATATTCTTTTCACTGCATGTTCTATTCCATTAACCTGTCTTCTCTCATCTCAGAGCCTTATTTCCATAGAGAAGACTGGGACAGCTTTATGCTGAATATCCAGCCAGTTGGATACCTAGAATGAGAGGTCTCAGAATTTTATCTGGCAGCAATAAGAACTCAAAACTATAGCTTGTGATTGCATGTTTATACTGGATAACTGAGTATATAAAAAGGGACTTGTTTTTGGTGAGAATTAAATCTTTTCAATTATTTTGAGATATTAATAAGCATAAACTTTGCATTTTATTTTCTTTCAAGAATGTATTCTCATTACAGAAATAATTCTTTTTTTTTTTTTTTTTTTGGCGATACGCGGGCCTCTCACTGTTGTGGCCTCTCCCGTTGCAGAGCACAGGCTCCGGACGCGCAGGCTCAGCGGCCATGGCTCACGGGCCCAGCCGCTCCACGGCATGTGGGATCCTCCCGGACTGGGGCACGAACCCGTGTCCTCTGCAACAGCAGGCGGACTCTAACCCACTGTGCCACCAGGGAAGCCCCCAGAAAAGATTCTTTTTATAGGAAATTGATTGCAAATATTCATTCCTCTAAGGCTGTGCTGTCAATATGTTGGCCACTAGCCACATGTATTGAGCACTTGAAATGTGACTAGTCCAAACAGATGTGCTGTAAAGTTTAAGATTTCAAAGATTTATAAAAAGGAACATGAGTTATTCCAATAATTTTATATTATCTCAATAATTTTTTATATTTTTATTATATTTATACATAGTTTATTTATTGACATGGCAATATTTTTAATATATTGGGTCAAATAAAATTTTATTCTTAAAATAGCTTCACCTCTGAATTTTTATTTTTTAAATATAGATACTGGAAAGTTTAAAATTACCTATGTGGCTCATATTATGTTTCTATTGGACAGCTCTACTCTAAGTGATTCCATTTTGTAGCTTGTTTTGTATGCATGGGGTCCTGAAGAAGTTTGTGACAAAAGGGCTTCAGGCCAAACACCACTTAAAAAGCTAGTATAATATATTTATGTCAGTATGTACAGTAATTTGTGTATACTGCAGTTAAATGCACATGGTACTTTATTATTTTTCTAGGAATATTTCAAACATGTCAATCATATGATCTAATCTTGAGAATAGCCATAGTCTACAGTTTATGTCTTGGTCAGAGATTTTATGTTCTTTTAAATTGATATAAAAATCATGCTTCTGAGTCTTCAGTCGAATTCTTATTTCTTTTATTTTCTCTAAATTGCTTAAGGAAGTTGGGAAATTGCAAATTATTTTTTTTTGCACCAACACTTTCTTATCACTGTCGATTTCCCTCCAGTTTTTTGGAGCAGTGAAACAGGCTTGGGAATGCAGACCAGGGAACTTTGTGGGTAGGAAGGGACTTGCCTCCTAGGGGCAACGTATGAAGCAAGGCTCTCCTGGAGGCATGCCAGAGGAAGATGAAAACAAAGCTCAGCAGACAGTCCAACTGTGCTATTAGCACAGAGTGACATATTCTGTATAAGCTGCAACAGTTGGGAACTATGGAAACTAGACTAGAGTGAGAGTAAACAAGGGTGGCAGACAGAGCTGGAAAAATCCCTGGAGCTGTAGGACCACAGGCAGATGGTATTTTTATGGGGCATCAGAGCTGTAGGACCACAGGCAGATGGTATTTTTATGGGGTATCAAAAGCACTGGGCTGTGTATAGAGGAGTGGGAAGGTCATTAGGACATCAGCCCATTTCAGACAACCAAGTACAATTTGTACAGCTTTAAGTGTATTTTAAAATAAAATATTTTAAAATATTTGATACAAAAATAGTGAATTTAATTAGTGAATTGTGCCAAGCAGTTTTTCTGCATTATAAAATTGAACCAATGGTCTTGCATAATAAAAAGCTGAACTTATGTCCCACACAAGGAAGAAAGCAAATATGATCTTTTGTTTCAAAATTCTTAATGTGAGCTCTCTTGTATTTGCTTTTCATTTCACCACCACTGTCAAATGTCAGCCCTCTGGGTTCATTTATACTTGGTTTTGTAAAATAGATAATAAACCATTTGTTTGGTAGCTCTTCAATAATGTACTTCCATAGTCACAAAAAAACCCAACAAAAATTTTTGTTGGCTTGTTTGTGTTTGGCTAACATGCTAGCAATTTTAATCCTATTTAAATTCACTCTTCTTGAGAAACAGCTTTAGCATAATCAATTTGTACATGGTAATATTTTAACATCTTAACCAGTTCTTTGGTGATTACTCTAAGAATGATGTCAATAAATTACCTTGGTACTGATAAGGGGATAAAATGGTCCAAAGCAAGTGACTCACTGGGTAATAGGAAGGACGGAGTCAAGCTGGAGAATGGCTTGGGAAGTTTCCCATTGGAGTGCTGCATCTTAATTTTGGGTAGAGTTGTTGAGAAAATAAGATTTTATCCTTTACAAATGGGAGGAATTTTTTTCTCTATTGATGATGCCTCCATGAGGTTGTGGAAGTACACCCATGGGGATGTCTTCTCCTTGAAGATTTTAGGAGAGGACTGAGGAGTTAAGTATTCTGTGCCTCCCACAATGAAACTGAGACTCAGAAGCCCAGATTATCAAAATTCTTCATTTATGTATCAGGATGATGTGGCCAGAGAGGAAGACAGAAAGTCTGGAACCATCTCTGTAATTTTAGGAGATGCTCCCTGCTACCAGTCTGGTCTCTATTTTTCCCACACCACAGAATTCTTTTATCCAAGTGTCCTTGGGTCTGTGGTTTCCCACTCTTACGTCTTTACTTTTTACCTGCCAATATTGAGTACGCAGATGGATATACTATGGTGACCCAGTTCAAGAATGACCATAGATTGGTTTTGTCCACTTTCTGCAGCAGTAGGCCAGGAGGAAGGAGAGATAGACACTATCACTGGGTTAATAAAACATGGACTCTAAACTCAGACAATTTGGTTAGAACTCGAGCTTTAATATTTCCTAGTTGGGTAACTTCTTTGTGTCTGTTTTCTCTATAAAAATAGCGCTTGTCTTATAGGGCTGCTTGAGAATTGAATGATGATTAAATGAGAAGTGTTTAGCCAGTTTCTTGTATAATATGTATTCAAAAAGGCTGGTCATTATTATTATTGAAGAGAAAAAATGTCTCTACTGCTGCATCTTTTTTGAGCTCTTACTGGGCACCTCCTTAGGTAGACAGAGCTGTAAAGAAGGTTGAATATTATGCAGTGTAATGGCAGTAGACAGCTGATGGACAAATATAATTTGAGGCATTCTTACGGGAATCCTATGTCTAGCATACTAATAGACCCCACAATAAGAGCTTTATAACAATCATCAAATTTCTGTATATGCAGAAACACTATGGAACTCAATTATTTTTAATGAAATTCCCACTTTCTCAAAACATAAATCATGAACAAGTTTTTAAAAATTAAGGCTGCTTTGGAGACTATCAAGATGCCACTTTGACTTAGATATATCAATTCTATTTATTACATCTTTTCTCTTTTAACTAAAAGATGGTGGATAGTCAATCACACTATGAATTGTACAATCTATCACTTCTATCAAAGCTTTTGATATCAGACAAACAATTTCCCTATTGGGAATTTTTTTTCATTGTGTTGGTATCATTTCCATTTATCAGATTAAGTGCTACAAAGAAAAGAATGTTTGGTGGATTGAATGTCTATCTTCAAACTTGATGAAGCATGGCATAGTAGAAAAGTGAAACCTGAGGAATTACAATTTAACTGGTGACAGAAGAACAGCTAATGAAGGAGGCAGATGAAAAAATACCATTATTTAAACATTTAGGAAAAAGTACTAGCATATTTTATGTTACTGAAATCATAAATAGTTCAAAATAGGGGTTGTATGAATTTTACAAATTTGCTATCTCATTATTATAAAGATCTTTTAAGACAATTAACTCCAGAGATTAGCAACTTCTCATTGATTATTTGAGGACTAAAGAATGGTATACTGTTTACTCTGTTCTCCATTTTCAGAGATATAAACCAGAAGCTATCACAGGAATAAGACTGCAGTTCTAAGAGATGGCATGGTAGATAAAAGAAAAGTCTCCTGACGCAGACATTTGGAGTTAGAAAATACTTTGTTCCCTCGAGCAAGTTTAGTAACCTTGGATCTTTGTATTTCTCATCTGTGAAATGGATTTAACAACAGAGTCCACCTATAGGGATTTTATTTGATTTTAATAAATCGATTCATTTAAAGCTCTTGGAAAAAGTTGCCACATATAAGCATTCTACTAATTAATATTATTGTTATTATTATTGCTATTACTATTATTCCATATAAAGCTATTGCTTGGCTAAATTTAGGAACTAATTCTTGTCTGTTTAAAACTTACTTTAAGATTAATTTCTAAAGTATTTGTTCATAACAGGGTTAAAAAAAAGAAAAGAGATGAGGATATAATAGTCCAGAGGCTTCTCACTGTCCAAATAAATCACCACTAAAAATCTAACCGTCAATATAAATTTTAGAAAAATATGCATTATCCTTACATAATTTGAATTGGTGGCATGTTGTTACATATGTCTTAGACTAGTTGTGAGGAAAGTTAGTGATTAATATTGCTTAATTTCACTTCTTGCAATGTACGTATGTTGGTGTAGTTGGCACCTTATATTCTGGATGTTGTAGCCAAAGCCTAAGAAATGAGATCCAGATGAGATGCTTTAATTCTTAACTATATGCCTTCAGAAACACTCTGGGCCTCTTTCTTTATCTGAGCGTTTATCAAACCCCTTACAGTTCAAAATTCTACAATTCTGAGTATAATGATGGAACTATGGTTAGGATACTAATTCACAGTAATAAATTAATGTTACATAATTAACTCTAGGCCAAACTCAATAAAAGGTATAAAGGTTTCAGTTATACAAAGAAAAATAAGATTTAAAATATAGGAAATCTTATTTATGAGAAAATAATCTATTGTGTGTATTTTTAAAGTTCTGTAGTAAGTATTTAAGTTCTATTGCCACATGCTGTGTACAGAGGCAGGAGGTTGTTAAAAATATATATATATCTACTTTTAAGTATATATTCTATTTCTCCAGTGAGATTGTACATACCTCAAAATCAGGAAGCTAATGTATGTACAACCTCACTGGAAAAATAGAATATATACTTAATAGTTATATATCGATAGTTTTATTCAGTAAGTGACTAATGTTCTTCTTAAAAGGTACCACTAAAGTGTGAAAATATTGAATATACTTAAAATTGTATTTTTCTACTTTGATACATTTAGTGCAGGAAGTATACATCCCAGGCAAGGGAAATGGTGTGAACTAAAGCTTAATAGTAGGGATATATATGGCTTGTGTAGGAGTAGTGTGTAGACTAGTTTGGAAAGAACAGAGGGTTCGGGGGAGTGGACAGAGAGCTTCAAAGTAGGATGGAGAACATATTGCTGACTGTCTTGAATACCTGGTAAAGACATAATTCTGTAGAAAAAGTGGAATGAACACAGATTTTTTTAAAAGGAGTATAATGTATGCAAAGTATTTTTTAGTGAGATTAACCTGGCAGCACTGTTAAGGTAACTTGGATATGAGGGAGAATAGAGTCAATAAGCTAGCTAAGATTGGTTTAGCAGCAGTAGAAATGTAGAAGGAATAAATACAAGTGATGTGAGTTCCTGAAGTGCAAATATAATCTTATTCATCATTGTAACTTAAGCACACAGTATACAATAGATTTAATTTTTAAGTATAAAAACTTGATTATTGAGTAGGTGTTGGAAGTTTGATTTTTTTTTTAAAGGGAGGAAAAAACAGATTTAATTTACACATGGAGGTCTTAAAAAATGGGACCTAAGTAAGAAGTGGCCAAAGCACTTTTATACTTTTTAGACAAAGAAATAATTTCTGAAGAATTGACAGGACAAAGAAACTTGGGCTTTTGGTGCCTAAGTTAGTGAAGAACCTAAACAATTTGTTCTTGGGGTAGTAAATTAAAGAAGTAACAAGGTTTGTTTATACAGACCTCTCTGAATTCCCAGTTCTGGCAGTAAATGTGTCCTTCTACCTCCAGATGCAGGGAGGGCAACTTTCACATGGGGGATTCAGTCCGGCTTTTAGGGAGACAGAGGGGAGCGTCAGGGTGTCCTTCTTTCATAGGACATTTCTTATGTAACTTTAACTCGAAATAATATGCCACTTAGACATATTTTGGGGTGGCTTGCCCTGAGCCCCAGTGGTGATGAGAGTTCACCTCACCTCTTCCTTTGTTCCCCAGCCCTGGCGGTGGGAGTGGCTTCCTGCAGTTATTCATCTGGGCTACCTTGACATTCCCCTTCATATTCTTTCAATGTTCCGTTTCCTGTATAACCAACTTTCTGCATCAAATACCTTCTCTTTGTTTTATATTAATTTTTATTTTATAGTGGAGTATAGTTGATTTACAATGTTGTGTTAGTTTCAGATTCTTTTCCCATATAGGTTATTACAGAGTACTGAGTAGAGTTTCCTGTGCTATACAGTAGGTCATTGTTGATTATCTATTTTATATATAGTAGTGTGTATATGTTAATCCAAACCTCCTAATTTATCCCTCCCCCTCATCTTTCCCCTTTGGTAACCATAATTTTGTTTTCTAAGTCTGTGAGTCTGTTTCTGTTTCCTAAAAAAATTCATTTGTGCCATTTTTTTAGATTCCACATATAAGTGATATCATATGATATATGTCTTTGTCTGACTTACTTCACTCATTCTGACAATCTCTAGGTCCATCCATGTTGACTCAAATGGCACTAGTTCATTCTTTTTTATGTCTGAGTAATATTCCATTGTATACATGTGCCACATCTTCTTTATCCATTCCTGTTGATGGACATTTAGGTTGCTTCCATGTCTTGGCTATTGTAAATAGTGCTGCAGTGAATATTGTGGTGAATGTATCTTTTCGAAGTATGGTTTTCTCTGGATATATGCCCAGCAGCGAGATTTCTGGATCATATGGTAGCTATATTTTTAGTTTTATAAGGAACCTCCATACTGTTCTCCATAGTGGTTGTACCAATTCACATTCCCACCAACAGTGTAGGAGAGTTCCCTTTATTCCACACCCTCTCTACTATTTATTGTTTGTAGACTTTTTGATGATGGCCTTTCTGACCAGTGGAAGGTGATACCTCATTGTAGTTTTGATTTGCATTTCTCTGATAATTAGCAGTGTTGACCATACTTTCATGAGCTTTTTGGCCATTTGTATGTCTTTTTTAGAGAAATGTCTATTTAGGTCTTCCAGCCATTTTTGGATTGGGTTGTTTGTTTTTTTAATATTGATCTGCATGAGCTGTTTATAAATTTTGGAGATTAATTCCTTGTTGGTCACATCATTTGCAAATATTTTCTCCCATTCTGTGGGCTGTCTTTTTATTTTGTTTATGGTTTCCTTTGCTGTGCAAAAGCTTTTAAGCTTAATTAGGTCCCACTTGTTTATTTTTCTTTTTATTCTCATTACTCTAGGAGGTGGATCCAAAAAGGTATTGATGAGATTTATGTCAAAGGGTGTTCTGCCTATGTTTTCCTCTAGGAGTTTTACAATATCTAGTG
Organism: Lagenorhynchus albirostris; assembly: GCF_949774975.1. Classification (NCBI taxonomy): domain Eukaryota; kingdom Metazoa; phylum Chordata; class Mammalia; order Artiodactyla; family Delphinidae; genus Lagenorhynchus; species Lagenorhynchus albirostris. The sequence continues at coordinate 99,998,017 of NC_083097.1, read as the reverse complement.
GAGAAGAGAGACTAGTGACAAGATAAAATAAAGATAATATCTTTATATTAAGACTACAATATCTAGTCTTACATTTAGGTCTTTAAACCATTTTGAGTTTATTTTTGTGTATGGTGTTAGAGAGTGTTCTAATTTCATTCTTTTACATGTAGCTCTCCAGTTTTCCTAGCACCATTTATTAAAGAGGCTGTCTTTTCTCTATCATATATCCTTGCCTCCTTTGTCGTAGATTAATTGACCGTAGGTGTGTGGGTTTATCTCTGGGCTTTCTATCCTGTTCCATTGATCTATATTTCTGTTTTTGTGCCAGTACCATACTGTCTTGAAAACTATAGCTTTGTAGTATAGTCTGAAGTCAGGGAGCCTGATTCCTCCAGCTCCGTTTTTCTTTCTCAGGATTGCTTTGGCTATTCGGGGTCTTTTGTGTTTCCATACAAATTTTAAACTTTTTGTTCTTATTCTATGAAAAATGCCATTGGTAATTTAATACGAATTGCATTGAATCTGTATATTGCCTAGAGTAGCACAGTCATTTTGACAATACTGATTCTTCTAATCCAAGAACATGGTATATCTTTCCATCTGTTTGTGTCATCTTCAATTTCTTTCATTAACATCTTATAATTTTCAGAGTACAGGCCTTTTGCCTCCTTAAGTAGGTTCATTCCTAAGTATTTTATTCTTTTTGATGAGATGGTAAATGGGATTTTTTCCTTAATTTCTCTTTCTGAGCTTTTGTTGTTAGTGTATAGAAATGCAAGAGATTTCTGCATATTAATTTGTATCCTGCAACTTTACCAAATGCATTGATAGCTCTTGTAGCTTTCTGGTAGCATCTGTAGGATTTTCTATATATGGTATCATGTCATCTGCAAACAGTGACAGTTTTACTTTTTCTTTTCCAATTTGGATAGTTTTAGTTATTTATTTTCTCTGATTGCAGTAGCTAGGACTTCCAAACCTGTGTTGAATAAAAGTGGTGAGACTGGACATCCTTGTCTTGTTTCTGATCTTAGAGGAAATGCTTTCAGCTTTTCACTGTTGAATATCATGTTAGCTGTGGGTTTGTTATATACGGCCTTTATTATGTTGAGGCAAGTTCCCTCTCTGCCCACTTCCTGGAGAGTTTTTATCATAAATAAGTGTTGAATTTTATCAAAAGCTTTTTCTGCATCTATTGAGATAATCATATGGTTTTTACTCTTCAGTTTGTTAATGTGGTGTATCACACTGATTGATTTGTGGATGTTGAAAAATTCTTGCATCCCTGGGATAAATCTCACTTGATCATGGTGTGTAATCCTTTTAATATATTGTTGGATTTAGTTTGTTGAGAATTTTTGTGTCTGTTCATCAGTGATATTGGCCTGTATTTTTTTTTGTGGTATCTTTGTCTGGTTTTGGTATCAGGATGATGGTGGCCTCAGAGAATGAGTTTGGGAGTGTTTCTTCCTCTGCAGTTTTTTGGCATGGTTTGAGAAGGATAGGTGTTAACTCTTCTTGAAATGTTTGATAGAATTTGCCTGTGAAGCCATATTGTCCTGGACTTTTGTTTGTTGGAACTTTTTTTATCAGTTTCAATTTCAGTGTTCATGATTGGTCTGTTCATATTTTCGGTTTCTTCCTGGTTCAGTCTTTGAAGATTGTACATTTCTAGAAATTTGTCCATTTCTTCTAGGTTGTCCATTTTATTGGCATATAGTTGCTTATAGTAGTCTTTTGTGATCCTTTGTATTTCTGTGCTGTCCATTGTAACTTCTTTTACATTTCTAATTTTATTGATTTGAGCCCCTCCCTTTTTTTGATGAATCTGGCTAAAGGTTTATCAATTTTGTTTAGATTTTCAAATGACCAGTTTCAGTTTCATTGAGCTTTTCTATTGTTTTCTTTCTTTTTCATTCTGTGACATAATTATTTTCCAGTTTGTGGGTCACCCACCTGGTAGGTATGGGATTTGATTGTATCATGAATGTGCCCCTCCTACCATCTCATTGTGGCTTCTTTGTCTTTGGAAGTAGAATATCTGTTTTGGTAGGTTCCAGTCCTTTTTTTGTCACTGGTTGTTCAGCAGTCAGTTGTGATTTTGGTATTTTCGTGAGAGGAGATGAGCTCAAGTCTTTCTACTCTTCCATCTTGTCTCCTCCTCCTACCTCTTCTCTTTTTCTATCAGATCTAAAGATTTTCCAACCGTGTGACATGGGTGGGATTAACTCCATACAAACACCTAACCAAATCAGAGGGTCACATTCCCCTGATCCTCACATTCAGAGGTTGACGAGGGAACTAACTGGTTGACTCAAGAAAGTCCAAGATTTTATGTGGTGGTTGCAGGAAGAGAACCTATTTCTGCCCTCCTTTATTATGTATAAAGAGACATGTAACTCTGGTTGAAACTGGTATCTAACCTGAGAACACAAGGATGTTCAGGTTTAGATAAAATTCATATTGTGGAAAAGAATGGAGAGTCAGAATGAAATCAGAAGCTTATTAACATTACTGGGTGACTACTTTAATTTTTCGGTTACCTGAGCCACTAAATGCCCTTTTTTTCATTTCTTTCAACTGAAGGCAGTTTACCTAATACAAAGTCAAATAGGGATTAAATCTCCTGCTTCCTCTAATGCCTTATGAGGATTAGTTTTTGATTAGTTTTTGAGCACTGTATATATTTAAACAAATTGGAACCACATCTCCTGTTTATTAGTCTTCTGTTTCCTTCTTCCTCTTGTACTGAGTATTAGGAACAAACCTTTGTAACTTAATAGGATGTATGGAAAACAATCTGAAAATAATAGATAATTTTATGGTTAGAGTAAGGTATCAGACTGGCATTTTCTATGTATGTAGTGATGATTTAAATGAAAAATGATGATTTTATGCTCATAGTAAAACACAAGGTCAGTTTTATCCCTTGATTGAGTTATATCACTGTCATCAAGTTTGGTTTGTGTGCCAAAATAGCCCAGTGTCACTGGGCATAATTGTTGATAGCAGTTCAAAAATAATTTTACAATGTGCCAAACAACCAAATTCAAATTGAGTTGTCAAATCAATTTATATATGTAAACATAGGAGTTATTTCCTTAGACTTTCTTAACTATAGTGCTGAGTGGATTTTTTTTCTTACACATTTAAAAAGAAATCATTTTGCATATTCTTTCATTGACTATTGTCACCATATATATTAACTATGTGTGTATATATCATATATATATGTGTATATACACACACACCTATACCTATTTATTTACATAATCATTCTCTTCACACATAAAATATGCATACAGTGCATAATATTTCTCTATAAAAGTATATTTACCTGAAAGTATGCTATTTTCTAAATAGTCTCCTTATACAAGTATACATAAATTGTTTTTATACAACTATTCTTCTTATATAAATATACATAAATTTGATTTTGAGAGAGTTTATTTGAACAATGTGGCATTGACTCACTGATATAGGAATATTATCAAAGTAAACTGTAAGGAAAATTGTTCAATAAACGGACAACTTTTTTTTTGAATCAAGTTGGACTAAAATGCAATGTAGAAAAATATGTGGACTCAAATTGTATGCAGTAAATCTATGGATACTTGTAGACAAGACAGAAAGATTATAATAAAGGTAATGTTTTTGATAGAAAAATTTGTTGAATGAGTGTGAGGGTAGAAAATTATGGGTATTTTTACTTTCAAAATGTTTTCTGGAATACTGTTGTCACCTTAAATTTTCAATTAATTTAATGAATAATTGTAAAATTTGTGAGGAAAAATTTACAGATGAGATGCATTTTTATTCTGAAGGATATTTTTACAAAGAGGTAGCATTTTCACATTTATCAAAAGATTATGAGTCACTATTTCTGGAAGAAAATAATTTCCTCTCTCTCATACTTTTTAGTGATGTCCCAGTGACTTTCCAGACAGGCAAGCTGCACAGAGTTGGTGCCCAGTGACAGCAAACTAGGCTTACAATCAATGTCCTGACTCCAGGAAGCAGGGCTGTGATGGCATCTCAACTCTTCTGCTACCATCTTTCCCTAATGCTGCTTTTGGTTCCAAAAAAGAAAAGAAAACTGCTAGCCCCTAGAAATGAGTAATAATTTGGAGTGATTAAAAATGAATGAAAATAGTTCAAATCCATCTTTTGCATAAGTAATGAAATAATTGGCCCCTAATAATAAAATAATCCATTGACAAAGATAACAATTTCTAAGCCTCCTAGAAATTTTCAGTCTAGCATGACGTATGTTTCCCTAATTTTAAGAGAAAACCTGAAGGCTAATTTTTTAAAAATACATACATTATTTCAATTTTATTACTTTAATTTTTAAATTTATTTTTGCCTTTTTATTAAAAAACAGTATATGCAATTTTAAACAATTAAAAAATATTCAGTGAGAACAAAGTGTCACTTCAGTTTTCTAATCTTGATTATCAGAGGTGATCAGAGTTACTGGTTTCTTGTGTGTCCTATAAATATTCTATACCCTTCTTCACACGTCTTAGTTCAGATGTGTGAATATATTTGTTAGATAATTTTGCAGTGGAATTTCTAGGTCAAGGAGTGTTTAAGTCAGGGTAGTCTAGGTTACATTGCAATAAACAGCAATCCCAAAGTTTAAGAGACATAAAACACAAATTTTAATATTGACTAATGCTACATGTTCATACACAGTCAGTTGAGGTCTCCACACATGCTTGGAGTAATGAAGTAGCTAGTGTCTGGAACATTAAGCTGTGGAGTCGGTCCCCATTTATAGTCTGTGTTTGAAAATGTGCCTACTTGCTAAAATTTATTTCTAACCAACCACCAAAACAATACTCAAAGGGCTTTTGTGGACATTCACAGGCATGCACAGAATGGCAAAAAATTCAAGTTGCCCAACGTGCACGTTTTCAGCTGAGATCAAACAAGGTGATGCGGTACCCTCTTGCTTCAGCTCTCCTACTGTAAACAAGTCACTTTTACTGTGGTCTATTTAGTGCCACTTTTTCATGTTTTGTGCTTTGTTTTCAGTGATTTTGCTTTTTAAAATGGCCCCAAGCATAGTGCTGAAGTGCTGTCTAATGTCCTAGGCATAAGAGGGCTGTGATGTGCCTTATGGAGAAAATAATGTGTTTGATAAACTTTATTCAGGCCTGACTTATAGTGCTGTTGGCTGTGAGTTCAGTGTTATTGAATCAACAATATAGTACATCCAGGAAAAGGAAGAGATTTGCCTATCTGTATGTGAGGCTGCTACAGAAAGGGCTAAAGCAACATCTAAGAGTATTAAGATTCAAGCTATATAGTACCATCTAAAGCTATAGGAACAATGAAAAATAGTTAAATTTGTGGATTCATGAGAGGACAACCAAAGAAAAAAAAAGAATAGTAGATAGTATTGTTGCAAGGCTGAAAAATATACGGTCATGTTATCCAGGAGCAAAAAAAACCTTTTTAGCTACTGTTTTACTGTAAAGAAATACTGCATTTAATTAATTATTTGTAAGAAATATATATTCAATAATGTGTCTTTAATCAGAAACATATGTAAAACATGTATTATTAGTTGTATTGATCATTTGATGGAAAGAAACCTATCTGTGTATTTCTTCTAGGACCAATGACTTAGGATTTGCTACTTCACTAATCATAGAGACTTTATAGAACAGAACTATTGTTGACAAGAATCAACTACAGCTTACGTTTTATCTTAAAGTCCAGAAGTGACACAATCATTTCTGCTCATATTTCATTGTCCAAAGCAAGTCATATGACTATTACTGGCTTCAGTGGGGTAAGGAAGGATAATTTTCCCTCAGGAAAGAAAAACTGGGCATTGGTAAATAGTAATCAATCCATCTACCAAAAAGGGTTTGAAATAGCCAAGTATCCTCAAAGCCACGTGTATTCCTAACAGCATCTGGGAGTACCTGTTTCCCCATACACTCACCTACTGACACTAGGAAGCTGTCAAAAGTAGGTCAAATATTGCATCTCTTTATCCACACCCTGTGTAACTTCCTATAAATATATTACTGGCCAAGGAGAAATACTAGTCTCCCTTTGAGAGTTTCCTCTGATGAATTGTTTCCCTCATTGTCATTGTTTTTGGCTTGTAAGACTGCTTCTGCATCTATCATGCATGGGGGGATATTGGGAAAAGATTATTTCTCTGGGTAGCAAAATAAGATTGTCTATATTTATATTATTATATTTTATCTAGATGAATATTCTTTCGGAAAAATATTGAGCTGGTTTAGAGTCAGATTTATTTTGGCATGTAATAGTGTACATTAGCCATTGGAAAGTTGCTGAAGAAATAGATCCTGCCCCTGGTGTCTGTTTAATGTTTTAATATTTGCATGGCATATCTTACTTCATTCCTTTAGTTTCAGTTTTTCTCTAATTTTGTGCTGTTAATGTGTCAAAAAGCATTTTTATACAGTCTGAAGGTCTTTGTCTTTTTACTGGAATACCAACTGCATTCGCATTTAATGCAATTACTAATATATTTGAAATTCTACCACCAAACTATGGTCTTCTTTGACTCTCTCTCCCCAAACTCTGTTGTTCAGCCTGGTAGGTATAGCCTCTTAATTTTAAATTCCTGAGGTATGCTTCAAATACCAGTCCTCTGCATCAACTAAATTATGAAAGATATATAGAGAGCCCTTGAGAAGCCCCCTTCCTTAGGATTAATGTAGATGGAAGCATTCTCTCCCCCATCCAATGGGGTAATGCTAGCTCACTGACAAGACTTTCCAAGGAAATCCTCTCTGTCACTATTAAGCTTTAAATTTTCAAAAGAATTTTTTAGGTGAGGTGGCTGACCTTGTAGAATTTGAGAAACATTTCTCATGCTCTAGCATTGGTGAACTGACATCTCACTGTAGACTATATGGGTACTTGGCATCTTCCCTATTGTTCTCAGCCTTTGGGGCCTCTTCCAAAAGCAAGGTAGAAAGATTATCATTTTAAACTCCTATTTCATTAGTTCCTTAAGAATGTTTTTTCATCCCTAGATTTTTTTAATGTGATTGCACTTTTATATTTAAGGATTGGCAAAGACTTTTCTGTTTATTTTTAATATCATTTGCCTTGATTGAATTGCAGTCATTTTTTAAAAATTGCAACTATAACATATATTTTGTAAAAAGTATGATTCCACTGAAATTATAAACCCAGAGTTTAAGGCCATTCTAAAGGTTATGTTAATAGAATGAGCTTTAGATTTGTAGAAGTTCGGCTAAAATTCTTAACTGAAGTTTGAAAGACTATTGGCAATAAGACTTACTCCTAAGTCCTACAATTGAAAAGATTATTTTCCTTACAAATCATCTACTCCTTGCCAAAGGCCAAATAAGTTGGTCTAATGAGAATATCACATTTGTGATTACTGTCCCATCTCTTTTGTACCAGGATAAGAGTATATTTTCACATAACATTCAAACCACTAGGCTGCAGACTTATATTTTAATTGGTTTGTACATGTTTGTACTCTCTCTTTATTTTGCATTCTGTCTTTCTCTGTTGCTTGCATAAATACATATATATTTGAAATAGAAGAAAAACTGCTTGTGATATTTAGAGAGCTCTTCTCTCTCATTTAGGATGCTTTTGACTGATTTGTAGAAAGTTGTAGAATTATTATAACCACGTTAATATTTAAGTTTATACGTAGAGATGAAGTCAGTGATTAGTAAGTTAAAAGGATGAGTCTCTCAATTTTGTAATGGAGGCAAAGAATTGTGCAAGTTTATTTGGGGATAATGCTAATAAATCATAAAAAAGAGGAAATTTGAATTTGCTTTTTTTGTGTAAGTCCTACTGGCGTCTACAAAATTCTTGTGTGCTTCACTGGTGTTTAGTAAGCATTAGTTGAATTGGAATTGGACAGCAGATGAACAGTTCTGACATTATCACTGGCATAACTGAATGAGCATGGTAGCCTACCAATGTTGGCTGACTTCATTTGAACTTCTGCTCTCCATAGCAGATCAGCTTTGCAAACAGGTTTCCTAATATGTGTAAGCGAAAGTAGTTTTGCTGTGCCTGCCAAACTTACATTGATCCTATATATTTCCTCCATTTCCAGCAATCCTTGTCTTTTTTTTTTTTTTTTTTTTTTGTGGTACGTGGACCTCTCACTGTTGTGGCCTCTCCCGTTGCTGAGCACAGGCTCCGGACGCGCAGGCTCAGCGGCCATGGCTCACGGACGCAGCCGCGCCGCGGCATGTGGGATCCTTCCAGACCGGGGCACGAACCCACGTCCCCTGCATCGGCAGGCGGACTCTCAGCCACTGCGCCACCAGGGAAGCCCAATCCTTGTCATTTTTAGTGGCTTCTCATAGCCCTGGGGAATGTGGGCATGAAAACCTTTTCAACTTGAAAACTATTAGGTGGGCAGATGGAAGGCAATTGTGAGCTAGATATTCGGATTTTTGGATTTTTCTCCCTCCAGTATACAGCAATTTGGCTGGAGAGCAAGAAAAGCCACTTCGCAAATTCATGCCAGGGCACTCAAAGCATGTGGCAGGAAGAAGAGAGAGGCAGCCTCTCTGACACCAAACTTGAGGTGAACAACATTTCTTATTTTTATCTCTGCTACATGGATGAATGGAGAAAGGCCTGAGGACTTAGAAGCATTTTTTTTAAGGTCACATGGAAAGATATTATTCTTTTCTCAAGTTTTCTAACTTTATTCTATACAACACTGGATTATGTATCTCCAGAAGTTGCCAGAGGAAATGGCAATAAACTTTTTTTTAGATGCATATTTCCAAGAAATAGATTGCAATTAGCATTCAGAAAGAACCATATAATTTTTAATTTATAACCGTTCTGTAAGATCACCAACTTTCCTAATTCCTTATTCAGTTGATAAGGAAATTGCTATTCCAAATAGCTAGATGATTTGTTCAGTGTCACACAACTAATTTGCAAGGCATTCTGATTCCTAGTGCGTTGCCTTTTTATTATATCTGCCACTTTTGGGGTTGGATTTTTCCTTCTGGCAAGACTGTGCTAATTCTTAGCAATGAACATCTGAGTCTCTTGACACCACAGAAAGAGATTAATATCTGTGCCCAAACTAGCCTTATATCTGAATTTCAGCTCCTGCATTTACTGACTGTGGTCTCTTAACCCAACTGATTTTCGTATGAATCTCAAACTCAGATTACCAACATGTAAAGTGCGGATAATGGCACCAGAGTTGGATGGCTGTTATTGTACATTAAACAACGTAATACCCACAAATTAGTAGGCTTACAATAAAAAGGATGTATTTTCCTCAGTATCTATTTGTATTCTTTATATGTTTGTGTTATACCTCAATCAAGCTGTATTACCAGCAGCATGTTTGAGAGATGTGTAGGGCAGAAAAATGGCTATGTAATAACCCAACTTCAGAGAGACTTTTTATTGTTTTTCTTCTTTTTCTTTTTTTCCCAGTTAACTATATCAGCAAGTCATTGTGAATTCTAATGAACCAAGTTTGAGTATGGAGTGTAAGGTTGGAGTGACAGACTGACAGAACAGAGGTAGATACAAGAGAAATTCAAAGAAAGACAATTCTTTGTCACATATTGTGTTATGATGTAGATAAGGAGTCTATTCACAATGGGTCCCCTGTAATCCAGTTGCTAGGTTTACAGTTCTGTGCATCAGCTCTAGTCTCAGTAGGGAATAAGGATACTAGGAGGGAAACCAAGACGGAAATCAGATTTCTCCAGAATACTTCAACATGTAATGAGGGAGATAGGAAATATTAAAGTATGAAGACCACACAAGCCCTCAGTGCTTATTCCTAGAACAATGGATACTGGACTTATTGACAATAATATCAGTTAATCTGGGGGGACTGAAAATCCTGATCTAAATATAAACCAGCAAGAATATGCCCAGGAGCTACGAAAGGGCTGAGCCTTCAGGCAGCATCACTATCAAATCAGCCTGTGAGAGTATGGGGAAGTCAGGGGCTCATAGGAGGGAGAGGAGACTGAGACAGAAGCGTGTTTATTCCTGTGGATTTTGCTATGGTGAAAAGTGAAAGTCAGATAATCAATTAGCAGTTATTGTCTCTTCTTTTTGTTTGTTTTTTGACTTTCACCTTTCTCCAAATAGGAGCAGCTTCTCTTTGCTCACAGGTGACAGAAAGGACTCCTGGGTAACTCGATGCCAAACCGCAGAGCCTCTAGATTTGCTCTATGTGTGTTATGTTACTCTGTGTGTGTGTGTGTGTGTGTGTGTGTGTGTGTGTGTGTATAAATACATATAAAGTATGTATATAAAATATATGTATAAATATGTATATGTATAAATATATATAAAGGAATATGTATAAATATGTAAATTTTATAGCAAGTCCGTTTATGTATATAAAATTATATTTATCATACATATATCGACTCCACTGAAACAAATGCAGAAGAGTTTTTCAACCCTGGTGTGAGCTAGTGAAAAAGTAGTGGAAAACTTTATCAGGGAAGTTGGTCAATGTGATTAGGTCATCTGTGTTTGCTAATTGGCACTTATCAAAGTTAATCTTCTACCCTCTCACAGAGACTTAAGGCAAGGTGCCTATCTTCCTTGAGGATTACATTTTAAAGGGATGGTTCTCAGGTCCTTGAGAGAGACAGTCCTGGGCTTAAAAACTGGTAAGAGGCTAGGAGAAGATTTACATCTCAAAGAGCAGAGAAAGGATTTATAGTTGAAAGTTTACTAAAGTAAATGCTCTAAAAAATTGAGGTCGGGGCTGATATTCGGGAAAAAATCTATGTAAAATTTAGTCAATCCGAAGGGAAAGTTAAGACCATTTTGGTCAATATATATGACTATATATATGATATATATATATCATATATATGTCGTATATATATATCATATATATAGTCAAGTGAATTAGTTAACTTCAAACATGACTAGAATAAAATAAATATTCTAATATTTGTAATAAGCTATAAACACTTAAATCACTGATTTAATAAATAAATAAATAAAAACAGGATAACAGAAATATAGTTATTGAAGTATAGTTGATGTAAGTTACAGGTGTACAATATAGTGATTAACAATCTTTAAATGTTATATTCCATTTATAGTTATAAAAGATTGGCTGTATTCCCTGTGTTGTACAATATATCCTTGTAGTTTATTTTATGCATAATAGTCTGTACCTTTTTTTAATTTTTAAATTTTATTTTTTAAATATTTATTGGAGTATAATTGATTTACATTGTTGTGTTAGTTTCTGCTGTACAAAAAAGTGAATCAGCTATATGTATACATATATCCCCATATCCCCTCCCTCTTGAGCCTCCCTATCCCACCCGTCTAGGTCATCACAGAGCATTGAGCTGATCTCCCTGTGCCATGCAGTAGCTTCCCACTAGCCATCCATTTTACATTTTGTAGTGTATATATGTCAATGCTACTCTCTCACTTTGTCCCAGCTCCCCCTTCTCCCACTGTGTCCACAAGTCCATTCTCTAAGTCTGCATCTTTATTCCTGCCCTGCCACTAGGTTCATCAGTACCATTTATTTAGATTCCATATATATATGCATAAGCATACGATATTTGTTTTTCTCTTTCGGACTTACCTCATTCTGTATGACAGACTCTAGGTCCATCTAACTCATTACAAATAACTCAGTTTCATTCCATTTTTTGGCTGAGTAATATTCCATAGTATATATGTGCCACATCTTCTTTATCCATTCATCTGTCGATGGACACTTAGGTTGCTTCTGGACACTTAGGTTGCTTCCATGTCCTGGCTATTGCAAATAGTGCTGCAATGAACATTGTGGTACATGACTCTTCTTGAGTTATGGTTTTCTCAGTGTATATGCCCAGTAGTGGGATTGCTGGATTATATGGTAGTTCTATTTTTAGTTTTTTAAGGAACCTCCATACTGGTCATCATAGTGCCTGTATCAATTTACATTACCAGCGGCAGTGCAGAAGGGTTCCCTTTTCTCTACACCCTCTCCAGCATTTATTGTTTGTAGATTTTTTGATGATGGCCATCCTGACCCATGTGAGGTGATACCTCATTGTGGTTTTGATTTACATTTCGCTAATGATTAGTAATGTTGAGCATCTTTTCATTTGCCTCTTGGCCATCTGTATGTCTTCCTTGGAGAAATGTCTATTTCAGTCTTCTTTCCATTTTTGGATTGGGTTGTTTGTTTTCTTGATATTGAGTTGTATGAGCTGTTTATATATTTTGGAGATTAATCCTTTGTCATTTGCTTTGTTTGCAAATATTTTCTCCGATTCTGAGGGTTGTCTTTTCATCTGGTTTATGGTTTCCTTTTCTGTGCAAAAGCTTTCGTTTCATTAGGTCCCATTTGTTTATTTTTGTTTTTATTTCCATTACTCTAGGAGGTGGGTCAAAAAGGTCTTTATTTTAAAGTATATGAGAATTGCTACTCCAGCTTTCTTTTGATTTCCGTTTGCATGGAATATCCTTTTCCATCCCGTCACTTTCAGTCTGTATGTGTCCCTAGGTCCGAAGTGGGTCTCTTGCAGACAGCATATATCCGGGTCTTGTTTTTGTATCCATTCAGCCAATCTGTGTCTTTTGGTTGGGGCATTTAATCCATTTACATTTAAGGTAACTATTGAGATGTATGTTCCTATTACCATTTTCCTAATTGTTTTGTTTTTGTAAGTCTTTTCCTTGTCTTGTATTTCCTGCCTAGAGAAGCTCCTTTAGCATTTATTGTAAAGCTGGTTTGGTGGTGCTGAATTCTCTTAACTTTCACTTCTCTGTAAAGCTTTTGATTTCTCCATTGAATCTGAATGAGATCCTTGCTGGGTAGAGTAATCTTGGTTGTAGATTTTTCCCTTTCATCACTTTAAATATATCTTGCCACTCTCTTCTGGCCTGTAGAGTTTCTGCTGAAAGATCAGCTGATATTCCTGGACTTGATTGATTATTTCCTTTCCCATGTTGGGGACGTTTTTGACTATAATCTCTTCAAATATTTTCTCGGACTCTTTCTTTATTTCTTCTTCCTCTGGGATGCCTGTGATTCAAATGTTGTTGTGCTTAATGTTGCTCCAGAGGTCTCTGAGAGTGTCCTCCATTCTTTTCATTCTTTTTTCTTTATTCTGCTCTGGGGAAGTTATTTCCACCATTCTCTCTTCCAGCTCACTTATCCATTTTTCTGCCTTAGTTATTCTGCTATTGATTCCTTCTAGAGTATTTTTATTTTCAGTTATTGTGTTGTTCATTACTGTTTGTTTGCTCTTTAGTTCTTCTAGGTCCTTATTAAATGTTTCTTGTATTTTCTCTATTCTATTTCTGAGATTTTGGATCATCTTTACTGTCATTATTCTGAATTCTTTTTCAGGTAATTTACCTATTTCCTCTTCATTTATTTGGTCTTGTGGGTTTTTATCTTGCTCCTTTGCCTGCATGATATATCTCTGTCTTCTCACTTTGTCTAATTTACAGTATTTGAGATCTCCTTTCCCTAGCCTGCAGGGTTGTAGTTCCTTTTGCTTCTGTTCTCTGCCCCCAGTGGTGAGGTTGGTCCAGTGGCTTGCATAGGCTTCCTGATGGGAGGGACTGGTGCCTGAGTTCTGGTGGGTGGAGCTGAGTCTTTTCCCTCTGATGAACAGGGCCATGTCAGGTGGTATGTTTTGGGGTGTCTGTGGGTGGGTTTGTGTTCCTGTCTTGTTTGGTGTGAGGCATCCAGCACTGAGAGCTGCTGGCAGTTGGGTGGAGCTGGGTCTTGGATTCAGATAGAGGCCTCTGTGAGAGCTCTTAGTGATTAATCTTCCCTGTGGCCAGGAATTCTCTAGTGATCCAGCATCCTGGACTTGGTGCTCCCAGCCTCAGGCCCAACTTCCAGTCAAGGAACCAAGATGCTGCAAGTCACTCATCCTGGTAATAAAGGGATTAAAAAAAAAAAAAAGACTAACAAAACCCCAGATAAACGGTAAAAAGTAAAATCAGACAAAAACACAGAAACAAGGAAACATGCACATACACAAAAGAAACAAAAACAGAACCAAATAAAACAAAAAGCAAGAAAACAACCAAACAAACAAAAGAACCCAAGAATCAAGCAATTAAACAGAAAACTGACAAAAACACAAAACCAAAACACAAAACCAAAGCAGAATGCCAATTGAAGAATGAAGCAAAGACACCAAACGAATTGACAAAAATGATAATAAAAAAAAAGAGAAAAGACAGAACAACAGAAAAACAATGTAGAAATATAGAAAGTATATTAAAGAAAAAAAAGACAAAACCCCAGAGAAATGGTAAAATGTAAAATCAAACAAAAACAGAAACAAGGAAATACACACACATGCAAAAGAAACCAGAACAGAACCAAATAAAACAAAAAGCAAGAGAGCAATCAGACAAACAGAAGGGCCCCAAAACAAAATCGAACAATTAGAATCAAAACTAACAAAAACACAAAACCTAAAAACAAAACCAAAGCAGGGTGCCAGCTGAAGAGTAAGGCAAGGAAACAGTACAAACTGATAAAAATGATTAAGAAATAATAATAAAAGGAAAAACATAGGACAACAGAACAGCAAAGTAGAAATGGAAATACAAAAAAAAATAATGTATGAAAGAAAAAGAAGAAAAATAAGGGAAAAGAACACAGAACAACAGAAAAGCAAAGTAAAAATAGAAATATATAAAAAATATGTTATAAAACATTGAGGATCCCAAGAGACTAAATAAAAAATACTAAAAAAAAAAAAACCAGAACCAACAACAGAATGAATCAAAATATAATAAAAATATTAGTAATAATTATGTTTCCCTGGGATCTCAGCTGTAGGTATCCTTGTACATGCTGTGAGTCACAGCCCACCTCTGCCTCCCCAGGAGGCCCTCCTCTGCCTCTGGGCTTGTCTTTGGACATGCTGTGAGTCCTGTGGGGACCATGCAGACTCTGATCTGGTCCAGTTCCTGCGTGTGATGCCCCCAAAGTCCACAGCTGCCAGAACTAGACCGTTTTCATTTGTGGGAACACTCATTGTCTACTCAGATACTCCATAGATGCAGGGTCTACTTAGCTGATCATGGGGATTTAATCTGCAGTTTGTACAGATGATGGAAAGATTTTTGATCCTCTTCCTTAGTCGCCCTTTCCCTGGGATTCAGCTTTGGTTTTATCCCCACCTCTGTGTGTGGTCCACCCACAGGAGTCTGGTACTGAGGCTGCCTTGGAGCTCTTGGGTGTGCCACAGTGAAGACCAGGTACAGAGGTGGTACGACTGCTTGGATCACGAGAGCCCCTGTGGTGCCAAATCTGAAGGGAAGCCGGCAGCCAAGGGCACAAGAGATATGGCCCTAGTGAGGGCCTTTTCTGGCACCCGGCAGCAGGTGTGTGAGGGCCAGCCCTGAGGGGGCTTTTTCTATTGCTTGGTGGCCGGCACATGAGAGCCAGCCCTGAGAGAGCTGCTTTTATTGTCCATAGGCAGGCGCTGGCATGTTGGGAGAGAGAGGTTACAACAGTGGCTCCTCCCCTTGCATGTGACTTAGCAGTAGCGCCCTGCTTCCATGGCAGTCCAGTCTTCCTCTGTAGCATTCCCTGCTGCAGATTTCTCCCTCATGTCCCCTCAGTCAGTTTCCCCACAGCCAGCAGCAGTTCTCACTCTGGGCCTGTTCTCCAGTCCTCATGCTCCAGCTCCCAGCCCCCTTGCACACCTGTGAACACACGGCCCAGTCCAGGGCACGTAATGCACAGTACAGAACATCTGTGTATTTTTTGCTCTGTCCCATCTACCACAGATCGGCCACTTCACCCTCTTCTGACAGCCTCAAATGCTTCCCTTCTGTCCCAATCGACTTCCCCGTCAGAGAGGGGTTTCCCTGAATTCGGGAATCTCTCCTCTGCTTCAGCTCCCCACTCCCAGGGTGCAGGTCCCATCCCACTTCCTCTCCTCTTCCTTCTCCCTTCGTTTTTTTCCATCCTACCCAGTTATGCAGGGATCTTTAGAGTCCTTTCTGGTGTCCAAGATCTTCTGCTAGTGTTCAGCCGGTGTTCAGTGAGAACTGTTGCATCTGTAGATGTATTCCTATGCATTCGTGGAGAGAGATGAATTCCACGTCCTCCTACTCCTCTGCAATCTTAACTCCAGATATCCTGCTTTCAAAAAATTAGCTTTGGTTATGATTTAAAAAGAAAAAAGTTAGAAGAGTAAGAAAGCTTGCACTCAAGGGAAGCACTTAGACTTAGTTGATTGATGGCAGTGAAATGTTCAACTTCTTAGAATTGAATCTGTCCCCTTTCAAGCATAGGTGTTTACAAGCCTTATGCATCATTAATATTGGAGAATGCACCACGAGCCATGCAAAAACAACAGAATTACAGGTATTTTGTCAGAATTCTTGCAACCAGAACTAAAACTAATGCATGCAGCAAAAGTATATTTTCTGGATAAACAATAAATGGGTGGTCGCAATAAAAAAAAGTTAATTAAAATAACACCTAATTTACCAAGAAAAGCAAAACTTGTGCTTTAAAGTCTTGAAGCAGAAGTTAGAGATACTGAAACAAATGTGACTGTTTTGTTTTTAACCTTTTCATTTTGGTTGCCATGTTCTAAGTCTTTTTTACTTATTATAGTGTTATCTGCTTAGTAAATATGTGTGGAAAGAAAGAAGAATGCTAAAAGAGGGAGGGAAGGAAGGAACGATTGGGGAAATAAAACAACCTCCTTAACAATATAGATGAAAGAACACAGTTTAATACTGAGTAAGCATTATCAGATTTACAGGCATGTAAGCTAGCATGAAATTGACTATAAAATCTGGACAGAATTTCACACAAATTTATACAGCATAATAGAAAAAATTAAGACTTATCTCCTTGAGAGACAAGAAGACTCATTTGTGATTATCTCCTGCATATCTTATGAGAGACTTCAAGGTTAATTTCAGAGACATGGGTTTACAGTTACAGTAGTCAGAAGGTCCTAGATCTTGCACTGAAAATCAAAAGGTTGAATCTCTTGTGTTTTCTAGAAGACACTCTAAGGAGGAGGGGTAGGGAACAAATTGCCTCCTTCCTCTTTATTAAACCAAGAAAAAATGATCTTTGTTTACTGAGGATTTGAATGCTAGATCATTTTGTCTTCACAGAAGGAGGAAGGGGGAGGGAGGGAGAGGGGAGAGAGAGCAGGACAGGGGGAGAAGGGAGACTAGATGGAGGGAAAATTCACATATGAAAAAGCTGGATAATGTCCCACAGCAAACTGGGCAGCCTTCCATTACCTCATGCGGAAGTTGCCGGGAGTAGCAGATTTATGTTTCTTGATTCTTATGAAAAGACAAACAAACACAAATTACCCTACAGACTCAGGAAAATGCTCAATTGCGCTCTGGTTCAAACTTGAGAGAAGGGACTAGTGTTTAGGAATAGTTTGCATTTGATTTTGTTGATTTCTTTTTGAGACAGATTCTGTCTTCCCCTAGACAAGCAATGGGGGCTATAGCATCACAAAATCTTAGCAACTGCTTTTTTTAGCAGAAGAAAACAGTTTCCCTCTCCATTGGTCTTTTGTTCCTCACCCACTGCTCATGCCCTCTCTCCCCCCACCCTTGAGTCTTTTTATAAAGTGGCCTCAATTCTAATCTCACATGCAGAATGGTAAAGAAAAAATGACAGGAAGCTGCCAATGGGATATTCATGGGGTGCTTCTTATGTATGTACTTTACTGCCCACCCTGAAATGGGGATTGTGGGCTGTTTCTGTTATTCAGTGGTTTGTGAAAAAAAAAAGGTAGGAAAGGAGTACCTTTTCTCCATATGACAGGTATGAGGAAGACAATGTGTTCAAATTTCCAGCATCATCTCAGATTTAATGGTAACAGTTGTGGTCATTACTTTTTAATTTACTAGAAAAAAAATTCCTTCAGAAGTCTCTTTGTCCCCAAAGATAAACATAGAACCTGAACAATTTGGGCATCAAGTTCTCCTTCCTGATATTTTTTTCTGGGTGGTTGTAGAGATCCAAGGAATTGTTTCCATAAATATTCTATGACTTGTAGAAAAAGTTTTGTCTCATATCAAAGCAAGAGATGTTTGTCATTTACTATATTAAGCTCTTTTCTCCAAAAATCTGTCTTTGTGCTACATTTGCTCCAGAGGAATTAATTATATTTTTAAAACTTTACAAAATTTAGGAGATTTATTTCAACTTACCAGTTCAGATGCCTTGTTTCATAATTAAAATTTACCTTTGTCACTAATAAACTTATCTTTTGTTGCAAGTGAAATATTGTTATGGAATATAAGATTCTGCTTCCAGAAAATCTATTCCTTTGGCACTGAGAACAAGAAATTCCATTTTTTTTTATCTGTCATAACCACCTGGTCCTTAAAATTTCTACATTTGGTCAACTGCCAATGTAATTCAGCAAGGTAGATATACTACAGGTATTTTTCATTTGACATCCCCCCAAATAATTTTAAAACTAGGCCAATTTTGGAAGTAACATAAATCCCAAAACTTAAGCACAAATGAAGTCTCTCAGTCATTCTCCTCTGGCTATTAATCCTTTACTTGTCTATTTAGTCAGATGAAAAAAACACTTCTGTACTGTACAGTTTCCTTAAACTTCTGAGATTTGCATATGACAGTCAAATTGGGTTTAACCAGTGCCTATTAAACTCAGTGTCCTTGTTTATCTTGCTTATAAGGAAGTTCTGATTACATTTTTCCAACAAAATTTTTAGAAAGCTGTTTTGCCAGGGACATAGAGAGAAAAAGTTCAGATTTACTGAAATCAGCAATAAGAATTTGCTAAATTGGAAGAAAATCAGAAATTCCAGGTCTACTTACATTTTCTTAAATTGCTACTGCCTGCTGTTGAAACTAGAGAAGAATGAAGCATGTCTGTAAAATGCTGATTTTCAGAAACTTGTTTCAGAAAACAGAGATACCTTGTCTCAGAGACGAGAGAATCCCTTTTCTCCAGATGATCAAGGCAGTTGAGCTTGTATGTGAGAGCCCCCTAACTGGGCCAAAATAGCTTCATGTTATACCAATACTTTGGTTATTGATTCTTATAAGAAAACAGATAAACTGATAAATGAACAAAAGCTTATGTTTATAGTCTGTGAAGATTAGTAATGTCCCCCAAATTAAAAGTGTCAAATATGAAATATATATAATCTGGAAAATAATCTGTTTGGTCATGTTTATTTAATTTAGGGCATATATTTTACTCTAGGA
Source organism: Lagenorhynchus albirostris (assembly GCF_949774975.1). Taxonomy (NCBI): domain Eukaryota; kingdom Metazoa; phylum Chordata; class Mammalia; order Artiodactyla; family Delphinidae; genus Lagenorhynchus; species Lagenorhynchus albirostris. The sequence goes on along the minus strand of NC_083097.1, from coordinate 99,978,801 downwards.
CAGATGACAGCAATAAAAGTAAACTGATGAAATAGAAAAATGTATTTCTGAGCCCTATGAAAATCCTCATACTTAATATTTTCCTCTCCTTCTATTCATACCCCTATCAATATGCTACACATCTAAATATCTTTCTTTACACACACACACACTTTTGCCCCCACAAAAATACAATATATTTAAGCAAAGTCTGAGTCATAATGCACATATACATTTAAGTTAAGTTGTTATTAGTTCTTACTATTCTATAGCAACCCTGAATTTACATAATGTTTTGATGAATAGAAGCCCTGGTTAACTAAGAGAGACTTACAATGAACTGTATTAAAAAAAAACATGTAGGCGCGCTAAACTTCTGATTGTCTGTGCCTTACCTTCCCTCAAACAAAACCAAAAAATAACCCCAAAGAGGTTTTGATTTATCTGGTAAAAGTAAATGATATAAAAGAAACCCTTTGTTACCTGAGAATAATTATTACCTGGTATAGTCACCAGTAGAATCCATTGAAAATGGAAATAAAATTTTTATTGTGACTAATGAGAAATGTTTAATTTGGATTATATGTTGAAAAATAAAGAAAACATGTTTATTGTGTATAAGCCAAAGTTTCATCCTAATTTTAATGATGGACTTTGAATGTAATTTTGCTGACAAATTGATAACCCACTACTAATTCCTGTATTTCACCTTTGCCTTTTGCCATGTGACCTTAGGACAACTTATGCATCCCTACCCCCCAAAAACTATCTGAGAGTTTTATAAATTCTCCTAAAGACCACTGTTGATTCTTTGATATTCAAATCATTCTGTTTGAGAACACTTTCCTTTCATCATTCTTGCTCATTCCCTTCTTCAGTTAACTGGTATAGCTTGGTTAAATCTTCATTTGTGAAGAGTTTTGATATGATTCAAGTCATTCTCCATCACTCCTTTTACGCAATCTTTGACAAGATGTGCAAGTTTACTTAGGAATTACTTTGCATTTAAAAAAAATATTGTTGATGTTTAGAATACTCAACTGTTCATATGAGAATTCCTGACCAAGGACTTGATGAGTTGGCATAAGTACTCACTAGCAATAAGCCACAGAGGATGTTTGAGTGGACATTAAATATTTACAAATATTCGGTTAATTGGTGTAGATATACAAGTTTTGCAACTGTAGAGACTTGTGTAAGGAACACCACATAAAATGGGCAATCTCACAACTTTACAAAATCCACCAGAACATTAAATCTGCTTCATAAAGTGATGATAACTATTAATAAATAACTGTTATAAAATATAAATTCTACCAGCAGTGATCTAGCTCGTTACTTCCATAGATTATTTTGATCTCTTTCTTTAGTCTTAAATTATAATTAGATTAGCAACCAAAATTATAATTAGGTTAGCAACCAAAATATTTATTTCAGAATGCAAAAGAGCTAGTAATGATTAATTATGTGAGACTTTGAAAAAATATGTACAATTTTTAGGTGGAACCTAAAAATTGATACAAATGAACTAACTTACAAAACAGAGGCAGACTCATAGACTTGAAAAACAAACTTATGGTTACCAAAGGGGAAAGGTGGGGGGTAGGGATAAATCAGGAACTTGGGGTAAACATACGAATACTACTATATATAACATAGATAAGCAACAAGGACCTACTGTATGGCACAGGGAACTCTACTCAGTATTCTGGGAATACCTTTATCAGAAAAGAATCTGAAAGAGAATGAATATATGCATATGTGTATCTTTTAAAAGTCACTAATGTGATATATAGGTTTGAGAGCTAATGGTTCTATCTTTCCTAGAACTAATTCCATACTAAGTAATTTTTGAGAAAATGATTATCAGTATGAATTTCTTCTTCTAAGTGATTTCTTAATACATTTTCTTAAAAAATAAAGTTTAACATATTTAGGTTGAAAGTTATATCAAAAGTGATGAGAAATCAAAGCTTATATGTAACACCCAAAATGAAATTAAATATCATGAATTAATTGTAAATTTTAGTTTCATGTCCATACAAGGAACAAATGCATAGAGAGAGGTTTATTCCTTTGCTCTTTGCCTACTAAAATGCTGGCCTCATTTAGCCATCAGGTATTGCTTGAAATTTTTGTTTTTATTTTATCTTGCTTTGTTAAGAAATACAGTTGGCCCTTGAACAATACAAGTTTGAACTTCCTGGGTCCAATTACATGCAAATTTTTTAATAGTAAATACTACAGTACTGCATGGTCCATGGTTGATTGAATTCACAGATACAGAGAACTGTGAATATGGAGGGCCGACTATCATTACATGTGGATTTTCGACTGTGTGGAAGATCAATGCCCCAACCCCCATGTTGTTCAAAGGTCAACTGTATCTTTTATTCAGATCTGTACTCCATTTATAATAACAATGATCAACAAGAGATGCAATTAGTTGTTGCTTTTGTTGGTGCAGGCCAAGACGCCAAGTCACAACTAATGGTCTTTGGGTTTCTTTATTTGTTTGAAAATTTTTTAAATAGAAATGGTACTTCTAATTATTTGCCTCAAATTAATTTTCTCTCTTTAACTAGCAAGCTCCTGTTTAAAATACTATAGAATAGAAATAAGTTTGCTTATGAAAAAAGAAAATACAAAGTTATCATTTGTCAACTTTAGTTATGGCGACAATGAAATTCTGATCTTGAATCTTCTTTTAGTACACATGAGGTCACTCCAAGTCATATTCTCCAAAATGTCTGAACTTCAAGAATTTCTGCACTGACTTGGGAACTGTTAGATTGCTATTCCCTTTTTTTCCACCTCTGGTTGCCTCAGTGAGTTTGGCCTCATCCTCTCTGTTTTACTCATCATCAGCCTGAGAGACACAGAAGGGGGCTATTGTGGGGAAGTTCTCCTATTTCACACCTGTTTCACATGTCAGCTACTCCTTTGTATGCCTCCTTTTTGAAGATAAATGCTGTGAATTAATTAAGATGGGAGAAAACAAATCCTTCAGTTCACTTTCTCTGTCCTCACTTCTCTCCATCTTCTAAAAGAGATGGTAGTAGTACCATCTTACTCTCGTTCATGTCCATAAAAGACATAAATAATGAATAACAGTACTTCTTAGCATAACACACCAACTAATTGAAGTTGGCACATGGAATAAAACCTATTTGCCATCTCATTTCCTGAGATAGCCTAGAGCCTAGAGTCTTACATTGGCTATGCCCAGAGTATAAAGAAGGGCTATCACAAAATGGTTTGTAGTGACTGCATCACTTATCCGTCGTTTGTTTGGGATCAGGAATGCCTTTTTGTTTTTGCACAGTAATGGGGTTAAATTGTGGTTGCAGTCCCAGGATGGTCCAAAACTCTTATTATAAAATCACTTATTGAGCAGTATTATTCAAACAATACTTAGATGTCATTTATGGCATAATTTCTTCAGGAAAATTATTTTAAATTTTAGCCCAGTTCTCCAGAAACAGATCTCTGTAATACTCATTTCTCTCTTCTTCTCTTGGCTGTTTTAGTTTTTTTAAAATTACATTTTTCAACTTTCATGCTTTTGGAGGTAAGGGAACCCCAGGTATGAATTTCTCATATGCTCTTTCCCTTCTGGAATTGCTAAAGTAAATTTTACACCTTTCTGGTTAAAAATATAGGTTATTAGCCTTTTTCCATGGTGAAAGTGTGATGGACACACATGTAATTTGAGGTAAAAATATGTTACTTAAGAGAAATGAAAAACACATGTAAATACTATCAGGTATTCAATTTAAAATATGCTCATTAAATTTTTATTGTTAGTAGAACATAGGGAATTTAATTTTTTATTGAAGTATAGTTGATTTATAATGTTATATTAGTTTCTGGTATATAGCAAAGTGATTCAGTTATATATATTATATATACTTTTTCATATTCTTTTTTATTATGGTTTATTTCAGGTTATTGTATATAGTTCCCTGTGCTATACAGTAGGAACTTCTTGTTTATCTATTTTATATGTAGTAGTTTGTATCTGGTAATCCCAAGCTCCTAATTTATCCCTCCCCACCCCTTTCCCCTTTCCCCTTTCCTCTTTGGTAACCACCAGTCTGTTTTCTAGGTCTGTGAGTCTGTTTCTATTTCATAAATAAGTTCATTTCCATCATATTTTAGATTACACATATAAGTGATATCATATGGTATTTGTCTTTCTGACTTACTTCACTTAGTAGATAATCTCTAGTTGCATCCACGTTGCTGCAAATAGCATTAATTCATTCTTTTTTTATGGCTGAGCAGTTTCCCATTGTGTATATATACCACATCTTCTTTATCCATTCCTCTGTCAGTGGACATTTAGGTTGCTTCCATGTCCTGGGTATTGTAAATAGTACTGCTATGAACATTGGGGTGCATGTATCTTTTCAAATTAAAGTTTTCTCCAGATATATGCCCAGAAGTGGGATTGCTGGATCATATGGCAACTCTATTTTTAGTTTTTAAGGAACCTCCATACTGATTTCCATAGTGGCTGCTTCAATTTACATTCCCATCAACAGTGTAGGAAGATTTCCTTTTCTCCACATTCTTTCCAGCATTTGTTATTTGTAGGCTTTTTAATGATGGCTATTCTGACTGGTGTGAGGTGGTACCTCATTGTACTTTTGATTTGCATTTCTCTAATGATTAACGATGTTGAACATCTTTTCATGTGCCTATTGGCCATCTGAGTGTCTTATTTAGAAAAATGTCTATTTAGGCCTCTTGCCCATTTTTTTGATTGGATTGTTTGGTTTTTTGATATTGAGTTGTATGAGCTGTTTGTATATTTTGGAAAGTAACCCCGTTTTGGTTGTATAATTGGCAAATATTTTCTCCCAGTCTGTAGGTTGTTTTCATTTTGTTTATGGTTTCCTTTGCTGTGTGAAAGCTTATAAGTTTGATTAGGTCCCATTTGTTTATTTTTGCTTTTATTGCTATTGCCTTGGGTGACAGACCTAAGGAAACATTGCTGCAATTTATTTCAGAATGTCTTGCCTAGAACACAGGCAATTTAACATTGCACTTAAAGGTTGCTTTTACCACCTTACTAAAATTTATGCAGGGCCATTTGTGTGAGTTTAAAAAGGCCAACAAAGACTGACAAATGCCTTGAACACGTCAATTTTGGTAAAATCCTATGTGGTAAGAATCTGAAGTTAGGAACCCATCAGAGGTCTCTAGTTGCGTGCCATCAATAGCCAGGATTTTACTTACACCTGCAAAGCCACCGTAACTAGACACCTTTGCTGCCTAACATCAGCTTCCTGTAAATCTGTAAATTCTCCTCTATTTGCATTTGTGTCCCTAGTCTTTTAACAGCATGTTTGGGTGGGAGATTGAGGAAGAGAGATAGGATAGATCTTAAAATAGAATGTCCCTGCTTTGGGAGGGCTAACATTTTATGATCAAAATTTCAAAAATGTGAGTCATTTCCAGATCTGTTACACTATAACCCCAACGAGTTTTTCTAGTTTCCTTGCCCCCAGTCTCTCAGAGGAGATTGAAGTAATCAAGTACTAACTCTTATATATGGCTTAATCTTCATCTTGAAACATCAAAAGAGTTATATCTATCTTATTGCTTCAAAGGAAGTGCACACCTCTCTACATTCTAGGTCTAATTCCTTCTCTCTCCATATATTACCCTCATCATTATCCTTCCTGTCTCCAGTAACCAATTATTCTCTTCTCATAGGCTCCTCCCCTCTGCTTTCCCTCATTATAAAACAAAGCTAAATTCTAATTCACTCATCAAGTTATTTATTTATTCATTTATTTAAAAGTTAACAAGTGCCCATTTAATTGCCTGCTCTGTGATAGGCACATCTGTTAGCAGCATCCTAGCTTTCTCTTTGCTTTCCTGGCCCAGTGCTCAAGGTAACTTATCTAAAACTGTTTCATCTGAATTCCCTTATAGCACCATAAAACTTAACTTCATATTCTGTCACACTAACGATGCTTTCCTCTTGTAGTTCCTACCTATCCTTTAAACAAATTCATCTTTTTAAAATTTTTCTTAGCACCTTTCCTATTCTCTTTGTAGAATTTGGCGCTATTGAATACCCTTAGGTGTTTTTGAATGCTCTCTTTGTATTCTTGCTATTTCTCTATTTTGCTTCTCCTTAAATTAATGTCTTTTCTGCTGTTTCTTCCCCTTGAATCTAAATGTGAACACTCCTTAAGACTCCAACTTTGACCCTTGCTTGTCTTGATATAGTGTTATTATTTTGTTATTGTTGTTTTAACCACTGTTTCTATGACATCAAAATGTATCTATTCATATGTGGCCTGTGATCTTTGCTCCAGTTCCATGTTTCTGTTTGTCTTTCTCAATCACTCTACTTGTATGTTGTGCCGTTAACTGTATAACTGTATAATCTGAATATCCCTATGTCTTAACTGATTCTGGATGCAAATGAAGTCACACTAATAGTAATAACTCAAATTTCAATGGCTCTGACTCCTAAATACATAACCAGGACACCAATACTCTTCCAAAGTCCTTGCAGTTGTTTCTGGGTTTCCCTGGTTGTCTTGCAAGTGCTCAAAGACCATTCTGTCCTGTTCTCCTCTTCTGATTCCCTCACAGATGTTCAGTGTCCACAGAGAACCTGAAGGAAGCTGCTGCTGTTACAGGTGCCCCTAGTGAGAAACCCTTCCTTACCAGAGGCTGTCCCCCCAACCACCTCTCCCACGCTCTGTTCTCTTCCCCTTTTTTAGTTATTTTTATAGCTCTTGTTGCTACCAGACACTGTATATTTTTTCTTTAGGTATTTTTTTATTGTTTGACTTTTATTAAACTGTACTTTATCTTGTTCACTATGCTATACCTAGTGCCTATAACAGTGCCTAACAATAGAGAGCCTTAATAAATGTTGAATGAAGACATAAATGAATTACTAAGCCTAGGATGCCAACCAGAATGCCAAGATGGTGCCGTTTTTCCCTACCATTCTCATTGGTCTGCATACACTTTGAGTTAGATATAGAATTAGGAATAATGTCCCTTTCAACACTATATATCACACTACTGGACATCAAATATGTGTCCCTGTGTCCCATGCTCCCTTAGATCCCATGTGACAGCCAAGAGCCAACCTTGAAAGCAGGCTTTTCTAAGGATACCAGTCTCAGGTCCACCATCTAAGCATTAAAAACTGAAAACCAGTAAAGAAAACCTCAATAAAATTATTTAATTACGAGTGTTGTATGGAAACAATGTCCGAATCAAAATGGCTAAAGTCCTTATTCACACTTGAATGCATGATATCTAATCTTTTAGCAGGTTTTCCTCCTCCAGTATTACAGAGGATTTCTCAGGAATTCTTTATGCCCCACTGTTCCGTTCTGGCAGCCACTGGCCACATCAGCCAGATGTCACACTGTGGACTAATGCTCTGTTACTCCCAATGGCCACTTTGCCCTCCATTTCTGGTTACCTGCTGCCATCTCAAGGTGAATACCTCTTAACTTGCTGCTCCTCTCTCCCGCAAGTAATATATTTCTCTCAAGGATTGGCACACAGTTTCCCTCATTTACTCACAGAGAAAATGGAGGTTAAGATTGTAACTTGTAAGCGGATATAGAAAGCTTGGGGATAATGGAAGGGAGGTCTGGTGTAAATCAACTGTGACAGCTCCTGAATGTGAACTGCATGCAGACACCACAAGATATAACCCAATCTCAGAAGCCTTTCCAGGATGCTCTTTGGCCCAGTTGCTACCCTCACGCCACTTAACAAAGGCAAGTTTATTACAAGATATTGAGTATTGTTCACTGTGTTATACCGTAAATCCCTGTTGCTTATCTATTTTATATATAGTAGTATGTAGCTCTTAGTTCATACTCCTAATTTATCCCAACCCCCTCCCTCTCTCCTTTGGCAACCATAAGTTTGTTTTCAATGTCTATGAGTCTGTTTCTGTTTTGTAAATAGATTCATTTGTACCATGTTTTAGAGTCCACATATAAGTGGTATCATATAGTATTTATCTTTCTATAATAGAAAATAATCTGAAAAAATATGTATAACTGAATCACTCTGCTTTACACCTGAAACTAACACAGTATTATAAATCAAACTTCAAATTAAAAACAGCAGGTTTACCCAAAAGGAGTATTTTAACTATCTCTATTAAAAACTGCTTTCAGGATCCTGAAAGAGGGATCAGTTTCTTTAGCACTTCCAATGAAAGGCTTCCATCTTCATTTTCATCTTCGTCATTCAATGATTAGCAGTCAGAATATCTGCTCTCCTTAGTTAAAATCCCACTCCCACCTAAGGTATGTGGTTTGGTCTTATGCTTCCAATACAATAATCTCGTATCAGAACATCTACTGAAATCTGAATTATTCAGCTTTAAGAACAACCATGTGAGGTAGCACCATGCAGAACAACACATTCTTGACTAGAAGATCAGGATAGCAGGCCTTTTCTGTGGTATTTTGTGTCTCTGCTTCTGATCCCCTTTAAGTAACTGCTTGTTCCAGAATCTATACATATGGCTCGCTGAAAACCAGCAGTAATGTACAGATCTAGGAAGGAAAAAAATACAGTAATATTTTAAGGATACATGGTCCAGATAGTTGTAGATCTGCTCACATTCCAGACAAACTCTTTCATTATCACTTTTACTTTTTCCAAACAAAGGATCATTCAAATCTTCACCTCTTGCAAGGAGAAAAGTGATGCTTAAAGTTCTAAAATTGCATGAATTCCTTGTTTTTAACCTATGACCTTGACCTTCCCTACTGGAAAGAGAAAACTGATGTCTCTCTACTATATACAAGTGTGACTTAAGCAGGATTTAAAATTAATTACCACTTTGACATAACTGTTTTATGCTTTATATTTTTGATTTGAAAATCGTGAATGAGGAATATGCCCCCAAGGTACTCTAACGGGCAATAAGAATGTATTGTTTCAAGTTTCAATTAATCTAAGAAAATTATGCCAACTAGGCAATGTCTAAAGGCATGTTAGTATAAAACTTTAAAATATATATATAACCTAGAGACTTCTAGTTAATCTTAGCAAAGTTCTGTTACAAAATTTGGATTTTTAGGTTAGCTTCAGAGTTTCAAAAATTTAGAGGTTGCTACTAAGGACAAGTAAGCATTTGCAGAGTAATACCAATTATAATGGGCAGAGTAATACCAATCAGTAAGAAAGAAATGACTGCCAGAGAACATAATTTTGAGCAGGATTCGTTAAGTAAAGACATCTTTCTGATTTTTTAGATTCCATTGATTTAATGTTGGGATGTAAAACCAGGAATATTTCAGATCTAAAATTCTGATATTCAAGTCTCACATCCCCCTTCGACCTGACATAAACTTCACCAATATATTAGATAAATGCTTGCAATTTTTTTAAAAAAAAACTCTATTGAATTTAAAGAGATGAAATGTAAAGCATTCTAAAAAGATGACTTTGCTGAGAGGGGAGGCAGGGTCAGAGTTAACTCATTTTGGAACATGTGCTGACAGGGCTGAGTTGCTTGCTAATCTGGAAGTCTTTCATATAAAACCTTGTCCGTATTACACTGCCAGGTTTAAGTTTAATGCATTGGGTTTTTGTAATAATCACTTTTTAATTAAGGCGCTATAGAAAATTTGGCACTCAGAGTTCATGTAAGCATTTGATTAATTGGGTTGGGAGTCTCTGCAGTTTTAGGTGAAAAGAGATGAAAATGACTATTGTTACGTCACTCTTTAAAAGAAGAGCTCTTGAGAGGACCCTCAAGGTGGCGGAGGAGTGAGACATGGAGATCACCTTCCTCCCCACAAATACATCAAGAATACCTCTACATGTGGAACAACTCCTACAGAACACCTACTGAACACTGGCAGAAGACCTCAGACCTCCCCAAAGGCAAGAAGCTCCCCACATACCTGGCTGTGTGGCTGACAGGGTCTTGGTGCTCCTGCCGAGTGTCAGGCCTGTGCCTCTGAGGTGGGAGAGTTGAGTTCAAGACATTGGTCCACCAGAGACCTCCCGGCCCCATGTAATATCAAACGGCAAACATCTCCCAGAGATCTTCATCTCAACAGCAAGACCCAGCTCCACTCAATGACCAGCAAGCTCCAGTGCTGGACACCCTGTACAAACAACTAGCAAGACAGGAACACAACCCCACCCATTAGCAGAGAGGCTACCCTAAAATCATACTAAGAGGGAGGGGATATGGGGATATATATATAAGTGTAGCTGATTCATTTTGTTATACAGCAGCAAGTAACACAACAATGTAAAGCAATTATACTACAATTAAGATGTTAAAAAAATGGCTCTTGATTATGCTATCAGATTCAAAATAAATATAAGAAGTCCCCAAGCTGTTTGTTATTCTAACTCTTTGTTATGAGCCACAACTATAATATAAACTATAAGTATCAATAATTTGCCTAAAGAAACTTACTAAATAAAAAGTTAAAGGAGAATGGTTTTAGAAAGCAGACTGTGGATTCCTCTCAAAAACAGCGTTTAGCCATTGGCTTGAGGTTTAACTGCAAAAACCAGAAACGTAGGTCAGGCAGAAAAGCTGGGATTCTGTGACATGAATTCATGGAAATTAAGCTTATTGTCATTAAAGTTTCCTGGAAATTGAAAGGCCATATGGTTCCCATAATTTAAAAAATATATTGGCTAATTGACTCTCAAAGAAGAATTTTTGCAGTTTGGCTCAAACAGAAGTATTTTAAATAAGACTTGCCGAAAAATAACACCATGCTCTAGCCACAGCTCCAAAGTTTGCTGAGTTTAATTTCCCCTTGAAATCATGGGAAATAATGAATGGAAATATTTATGAAATGGAAACTGGTATTGAACATTTTGTTTTATGTTAAGTAAAGGAACAATTTACTGTTTGTGATCACAAGGTAACTTAATTTGGACACAACGACATATTAGAAGTTTTTGATTATTTTCCTTCCTTCATTATTACTATTTCCTAGTTAAAAATTATTTAATTCTCATTTGTGGTACAAATAAGAACAAAGGAGAAAGGAACAAAAAAGAAAATTCAAATCATTCACAATCTTTTCTCCAAAGAAGTAAACATTTAACTATATTTCCTTAAAAGTTTTTGTTCAGTGGATTTATTTGAGGGAATGAAGATTTTGCATTCTAGTGCCAGTCATTCCATTGTCTGGTAAATAGCTGGGCAATAGAAAAACATAATTACCCCTAATTTAAATGTAATTTATAGTCTACCTTGTCGTCCCCCCCCCCTTCACTGTTTCTTACTCCTTAAAGATTTTAGCTTCTGGCTTACTTTCCTTTTCTCCTGTCACTGTTCGTGGTGATTGAATATTCATAGGTTTTGTCTGTTCAAACTTCCTTTCTTCCACTGATCTTGTCCTGTTCTCCATCAGCTACTCTGTCCTATGGTCACTCTCTAGGTCGTGTCAATTTCAAGCACCACACCTCTGACCACCACCTTCTATCTTTTCAACTCTCATCCAGTCCAAATAATCCTTTAACCCTATCAGAACCTTCAAACCAGTAAGATTACTACTTTTTCACTGTCCCTTTTAATTTCATGTTCTCCCTTTCCCCCTAAATTGTGTGTTCTTAAATTTCATGGTCTTTCATTGTAATCACTTCTTTGCATACATCGTCTTCTCCTTTGTCCTTCTATTGCTTCATAATACTCACTTAGCAATTCTAGTTAAATCAACCTTTGACAATCCATAGAATTGTGGTAGGAGAAAAATACATAATTAGGCTGATGGATCTTACTTTCAATTCATGTCACTCACCCCATGTTGGCCTTTAGTATGATCGAGACAGCCATAATGTTCCCCTCAGCTTGAATAAACTTTTGATAGGTTTCTTCCTGACTATATGTTCCTGACCTTTTCTTTTTTATCTTTTTTTTTTAAGGAACATTTATTTATTTATTTATTGGCTGCGTTGGGTCTTTGTTGCTATGCATTGGCTTTCTCTAGTTGCAGCGAGCGGGGGCTACTCTTCATTGCAGTGGCTTCTCTTGTTGTGGAGTACAGGTTCTACGCGGGCTTCAGTAGTTGTGCTTCGTGGGCTCTAGAGCGCAGGGTCAGTAGTTGTGGCGCACAGGTTTAGTTGCTCAAAGGCATGTGGGAGCTTCCTGGACCAGGGATCAAACTTGTGTCCCCTGCATTGGCAGGGGAATTCTTAAACACTGTGCCAGCAGGGAAGTCTCCCAGACCTTTCTTTTCTTAGAGCATTTATCATAGAAAACTTTCAATTCTAGAATCTTCCACTGTTGCTATGAGATGTAAATCTTTCAGACTCTTGCCACTTTTACAACCCAGGAAAGTCTTTCTCAAGGATCTGGGAGCCATCCCACTGAAATGTGATCATCCTGAAAGATAGGGCCCCTGGCTTCCAGTCTCTGTAGCAGGGTAGGACCCTAACTTTGATAAGCACCAATAAGAAAACTCACATGGTCTAATCACATCGACCAACTCCTCCCCCACCAAACACCTTTCTTCCATCTTTACACTCAATTATCTATTTCAGAGAAGAAATTGAAGCAATTAGAAATGAACTTCCACCAGTTCCCAAAATCACCTCTGCAACAGTGTGTGTTTCCTTAGCCTTTTCTCCTGGTCATATAAATCCTTTTTTTTTTTTTTTTTTTTTTTTGTTGCGGTACGCGGGCCTCTCACTGCTGTGGCCTCTCCCGTTGCGGAGCACAGGCTCCGGACGAGCAGGCTCAGCGGCCATGGCCCACAGGCCCAGCCGCTCCGCGGCATGTGGGATCTTCCCGGACCAGGGCACGAACCCGTGTCCCCTGCATCGGCAGGCAGACTCCCAACCACTGCGCCACCAGGGAAGCCCCCTTTTTTTTTAAAAAAAAATTTTTATTAGAGTATAATTGCTTTACAATGGTGTGTTAGTTTCTGCTGTATAACAAAGTGAATCAGCTATACATATATCCCCATATCTCCCCCCTCTTGTGTCTCCCTCCCACCCTCCCTATCCCACCTCTCTACGTGGTCACAAAGCACTGAGCTAGTCTCCCTGTACTTTGCGGCTGCTTCCCACTAGCTATCTATTTTATATTTGGTAGTATATATAAGTCCATGCCACTCTCTCACTTCATCCCGGCTTACCCGTCCCCCTCCCCGTGTCCTCAAGTGGATTCTCTAGGTCTGTGTCTTTATTCCTCTCCTGCCCCTAGGTTCTTCATAATTATTATTATTATTTTTTAGATTCCATATATATGTGTTAGCATATGGTATTTGTTTTTCTCTTTCTGACTTACTTCACTCTCTATGACAGACTCTAGGTCCATCCACCTCACTACAAATAACTCAGTTTCGTTTCTTTTTACGGCTGAGTAATATTCCATTGTATATATGTGCCACATCTCCTTTATCCATTCATCTGTCGATGGGCAGTGAGGTTGTATCCATGTCCTGGCAATTGTAATTAGAGCTGCAATGAACATTGTGGTACATGACTCTTTTTGATTTATGGTTTTCTCAGTGTATATGCCCAGTAGTGGGATTGCTGGGTCATATGGTAGTTCTATTTTTAGTTTTTTAAGGAACTTCTATACTGTTCTCCATAGTGGTTGTATCAGCTTACATTCCCACCAACAGTGCAAGAGGGTTCCCTTTTCTCCATACCCTCTCCAGCATTTACTGTTTGTAGATTTTTTGATGATAGCCATTCTGACTGGTGTGAGGTGATACCTCACTGTAGTTTTGCTATGCATTTCTCTAATGATTAGTGATGTTGAGCATTCTTTCATGTGTTTGTTGGCAATCTGTGTATCTTCTTTGGAGAAATGTCAGTTTAGGACTTCTGCCCATTTTTGGATTGGGTTGTTTATTTTTTTGATATTGAGCTGCATGAGCTGCTTGTAAATTTTAGAGATTAATGCTTTGTCAGTTGCTTCATTTGCAAATATTTTTTCACATTCTGAGGGTTGTCTTTTTGTCTTGTTTATGGTTTCTTTTGCTGTGCAAAAACTTTTAAGTTTCATTAGGTACCATTTGTTTATTTTTGTTTCCATTTCTCTAGGAGGTGGGTCAAAAAGGATTTTACTATGATTTATGTTATATGTCTATGATTTCCTCTAAGAGTTTTATAGTGTCTGCCCTTACATTTAGGTTTTTAATCCATTTTGAGGTTAGTTTTGTGTATGGTGTTAGGGAGTGTGCTATTTTCATTCTTTTACATGTAGCTGTCCAGTTTTCCCAGCACCACTTATTGAAGAGGCTGTCTTTTCTCCATTGTATACTCTTGCCTCCTTTGTCATAGATTAGTTGACCATAGATACATGGGTTTATCTCTGGGCTTTCTATCCTGTTCCATTGATCTATATTTCTGTTTTTGTGCCATTACCATACTGTCTTGATTATGGTAGCTTTGTAATATAGTCTGAAGTCAGGGAGCCTGATTCCTCCAGCTCCGTTTTTCTTTCTCAAGGTTGCTTTGACTATTCGGGGTCTTTTGTGTTTCCATACAAATAGTGAAATATTTTCTTCTAGTTCTGTGAAAAATGCTGTTGGTAATTTGATAGGGATTGCATGGAATCTATAAATTGTTTTGGGTAGTATAGTCATTTTCACAACGTTGATTCTTACAATCTAAGAACATGGTATATCTCTCCGTCTGTTTGTATCATCTTTAATTTCTTTCATCTGTGTCTTATAGTTTTCTGCATAGAGGTCTTTTGTCTTCTTACATAGGTTTATTCCTAGATATTTTATTCTTTATGTTGCAGTGGTAAATGGCAGTGTTTTCTTAATTTCACTTTCAGATTTTTCATCATTAGTGTATAAGAATTCCAGAGATTTCTGTGCATTAATTTTGTATCTTGCTACTTTACCAAATTCATTGATTAGCTCGAGTAGTTTTCTGGTAGCATCTTTAGGATTCTCTATGTATAGTATTATGTCATCTGCAAACAGTGACAGTTTACTTCTTCTTTTCTGATTTGGATTCCTTTTATTTCTTTTTCTTCTCTGACTGCTGTGGCTAAAACTTCCAAAACTATGTTGAATAATAGTGGTGAGAGTGGGCAACCTTGTCTTGCTCCTGATCTTAGTGGAAATGGTTTCAGCTTTTCACCATTGAGACTTTTGTTGGCTGTGGGCTTGTCATATGTGGACTTGCCTATATTATGTTGAGGAAGGTTCCCTCTATGCCTATTTTCTGGAGGGTTTTTGTCATAAATGGGTGTTGAATTTTGTTGAAAGCTTTTTCTGCATCTATTGAGATGATCATATGTTTTTTATCCTTAAATTTGTTAATATGGTGTATCACATTGATTGATTTGTGTATATTGAAGAATCCTTGCATTCCTGGGATAAATCTACTTCATCATGGTGTATGATCCTTTTAGTGTGCTGTTGGATTCTGTTTGCTAGTATTTTGCTGAGGATTTTTGCATCTGTGTTCATCAGTGATATTGGCCTGCAGTTTTCTTTTTTTGTGACATACTTGGTTATGGTATCAGGGTGATGGTGGTCTCGTAGAATGAGTTTGGGAGTGTTCCTCCCTCTGCTGTATTTTGGAAGTGTTTGAGAAGGATAGGTGTTAGCTCTTCTCTAAATATTTGGTAGAATTCGCCTGTGAAGCCATGTGGCCCTGGGCTTTTGTTTGTTGGAAGATTTTTAATCACAGTCTCAATTTCAGTGCTTGTGATTGGTCTCTTTATATTTTCTATTTCTTCCTGGTTCAGTCTCAGAAGGTGGTTCTTTTCTAAGAATTTGTCCATTTCTTCCAGGTTGTCCATTTTTTTGGCATATACTTGCTTGTAGTAATCTCTCTTGATCCTTTGTGTTTCTGCAGTTTCAGTTGTTACTTGTCCTTTTTCATTTCTAATTCTGTTGATTTGAATCTTCTCCCTTTTTTCTTCATGAGTCTAATGGTTTTTCAATTTTGTTTATCTTCTCATAGAACCAGCTTTTAGTTTTATTCATCTTTGCTCTTGTCTCCTTCATTTCTTTTTCATTTATTTCTGATCTGATCTTTATGATTTCTCTCCTTCTGCTAACTTTGGGTTTTTTTCTTCTTCTTTTTCTAATTGCTTTAGGTGTAAGGTTAGGTTGTTTATTTGAGATGTTTCTTGTTTAGTGAGGTAGGATTGTATTGCTATAAACTTCTCTCTTAGGACTGCTTTTGCTGCCCCCCATAGGTTTTGGGTCATTGTGTTTTCATTGTTATTTGTTTTTAGGTATTTTTTGATTTCCTCTTTGATTTCTTCAGTGATCTATTGGTTATTTAGTAGTGTATTGTTTAGCCTTCATGTGTTTGTATTTTTTACAGATTTTTTCCTGTAATTGATATCTAGTCTCATAGTGTTGTGGTCAGAAAGGATACTTGATATGAATTTCAGTTTTCTTAAATTTACCAAGGCTTGATTTGTGACCCAAGATATGATCTGTCCTGGAGAATGTTCCATGAGCACTCGAGAAGAAAGTGTATTCTGTTGTTTTTGGATGGAATGTCCTATAAATATAAATTTATAGGACATTAAATATAGGACATTTATATAAATATAAATTAAGTACATGGTTTTTAATGTATCATTTAAAGCTTGTGTTTCCTTATTTATTTTCATCTTGGATGATCTGCCCGTTGGTGAAAGTGGGGTGTTAAAGTCTCCTACTATGATTGCGTTACTGTCGATCTCCCCTTTTATGGTTGTTAACGTTTGCCTTATGTATTGAGGTCCTCCTATGTTGGGTGCATAGATATTTAAAATTGTTATATCTTCTTCTTGCATTGATCCCTTGATCATTATGTAGTGTCCTTCTTTGTCTCTTTTAATAGTCCTTATTTTAAAGTCTATTTTGTCTGATATGAGAATTGCTACTCCAGCTTTCTTTTGGTTTCCATTTGCATGGAATATCTTTTCCCATCCCCTTACTTTCAGTCTGTATGTCTCCCTAGGTCTGAAGTGGGTCTCTTGTAGACAGCATATATACGGGTCTTGTTTTTCTATCCATTCAGACAGTCTATGTCTTTTGGTGGGAGTGTTTAATCCATTTACATGTAAGGTAGTTATCGATATCTGTGTTCCTATTACCATTTTCTTAATTGTTTTAGGTTTATT
This sequence comes from Lagenorhynchus albirostris, assembly GCF_949774975.1. Lineage (NCBI taxonomy): Eukaryota > Metazoa > Chordata > Mammalia > Artiodactyla > Delphinidae > Lagenorhynchus > Lagenorhynchus albirostris. The sequence goes on along the minus strand of NC_083097.1, from coordinate 99,961,733 downwards.
ATTGTAGATCTTTTCCTTCTTTTGTGTTTCCTGCCTAGAGAAATTCCTTTAGCATTTGTTGTAAAGCTGGTTTGGTGGTGCTGAATTCTCTTAGCTTTTGCTTGTCTGTAAAGGTTTTAATTTCTCCATCGAAACTGAATTGGATCTTTGCTGGGTAGAGTAATCTTGGTTATAGGATTTTCCCTTTCATCATTTGCCATTCCCTTCTGGCGTGCAGAGTTTCTGTGGAAAGATCAGCTGTTAACCTCATGGGGTATCCCTTGTTTGTTATTTGTTGCTTTGCCCTAGCTTCTTTTAATATTTTTCCTTTGTATTTAATTTTTCATAGTTTGATTAATATGTGTCTTGGCATGTTTCTCCTTGGATTTATCCTGGATGGGACTCTCTGTGCTTCCTGGACTAGACTGACAATTTCCTTTCCCATATTAGGGAAGTTTTCAACTATAATCTCTTCAAATATTTTCTCAGTCCCTTTCTTTTTCTCTTCTTATTCTGGGACCCCTATAATTTGAATGTTGGTGTGTTTTATGTTGTCCCAGAGGTCTCTGAGACTGTCCTCAATTGTTTTCATTCTTTTTTCTTTATTCCACTCTGCAGGAGTTATTTCCGTTATTTTATCTTCCAGGTCACTTATCCATTCTTCTGCATCAGTTATTCTGCTATTGATTCCTTCTAGAGAATTTTTAATTTCATTTATTGTGTTGTTCCTCATTGTTTGTTTGCTCTTTAATTCTTCCAGGTCCTTGTTAAAAGTTTCTTGTATTTTCTCCATTCTATTTCCAAGATTTAGGATCATCTTTACTCTCATTACTCTGAATTATTTTGCAGGTAGACTGCCTATTTATTCTTCATTTGTTTGGTTTAGTGGTTTTATCTTGCTCCTTCATCTGCTTTGTATTTCTCTGTCTCTCACTTTTCTTAACTCACTGTGTTTGGGGTTTCCCTTTTGAAGGATTCTGGTTCGTCGTTCCCATTGTTTTTTGCCCCCAGTGGCTAAGGTTGGTTCAGTGGGTCATCTAGGCTTCCAGGTGGTGGGGATTTGTTCCTGTGTTCTGGTGGATGAGGCTGTATCTTGTCTTTCTGCTGGGCAGGGCCATGTCTGGTGGTGTGTTTGGGGGTGTCTGTGACCTTATTATGATTTTATGCAGCCTCTCTGCTAATGGGTGGGGTTGTGTTCCTGTCTTGCTAGTTGTTTGGCATAGGGTGTCCAGCACTGTAGCTTGCTGGCTGTTGAGTGGAGCTGGGTCTTAGCATTGAGATAGAGATCTCTGGGAGAGCTTTCGCTGTTTGATATTACATGGAGCTGGGCGGTCTCTGGTGGACCAATGTCCTGAACTCAGCTCTCCCACCTCAGAGGCTCATGCCTGACACCTTGCTGGAGCACCAAGATACTGTTAGCAACATGGCTCAGAAGAAAAGTTAGAAAAAAGAAAGAAAGAAAGAAGAAAATAAAATAAAGTTATTAAATAAAAAATATTAAAAATAAAAATATTAAAAAGTAATAAAAAAACAAAACAAGCAAAAACAACAACAGAAAAAGGACAGACAAAACCCTAGGACAAATGGTAAAATAAAGCTTTACAGACAAAATCACAAAAAGCATATACATACACACTCACAAAAAGAGAAAATGAAAAAATGTATATATACTCTTGCTCCCAATGTCCACCGCCTCAATTTTGGGTTGATTCGTTGTCTATGCAGGTATTCCACAGATGCAGGGTACATCAAGTTGATTGTGGAGATTTAATCCACTGCTCCTGAGGCTGCTGGGAATAATTTCCCTTTTTCTTCTTTGTTTGCACAGTTCTTGTGGTTCAGCTTTGGATTGGCCCCGCCTCTGCGTGTAGGTTTCCTGAGGGCGTCTCTTCCCCACCCAGATAGACCAGCGTTAAAGTAGCAGTTGATTAGGGTTCTCTGGCTCACTGAGGCCAGGGGGAGAGTGGGGTACGGAATGCAGGGTGAGCCTGCGGCGGCAGAGGCTAGCATGACGTTGCAACTACCTGAGGCATGGCGTGTGTTCTCCCGGGGAAGTTGTCCTGGATCACGGGACCCTGGCAGTGGAGGGCTGCACAGGCTCCTGGGTGGGGAGGTGTGGATAGTGACCTGTGCTTGTACACAGGTTTCTTTTTGGCTGCAGTAGCAGCCTTAGCATTTCATGCCTGTCTCTGGGGTCTGCGCTGATAGCTGCGGCTCATGCCCGCCTCTGGATCTCTTTTAGGCAGTGCTCTGAATCCCCTCTCCTCGTGCACCCTGAAACAATGGTCTCTTGCCTCTTTGGCAGCTCTGGACTTTTTCCCGGACTCCCTCCTGGCTAGCTGTGGTGTGCTAGCCCCCTTCAGGCTGTGTTCACCCAGGCATCCCCAGTCCTTTCCCTGGTATCTGACCTCCAAAGAAGCCAGAGCCTCAGGTCCCATACCCCCCACCCATCCCGACGGGTGAGCAGACAAACCTCTCAGGCTGGTGAGTGCTGGTCGGCACTGATCCTATGTGCGGGAATCTCTCCACTTTTCCCTCTGCACCCCTGTTGCTGCGCTCTCCTCCATGGCTCCAAAACTTCCCCCCACCCATCTCTGCCAGTGAAGGGGCTTCCTAGTGTGTGGAAACTTTTCCTCCTTCACAGCTCCCTCCCAGAGGTGCAGGCCCTGTCCCTATTCTTTTGTCTCTGTTTTTTCTTTTCTCTTTTGCCCTACCCAGGTACGTGGGGAGTTTCTTGCCTTTTGGGAAGTCTGAGTTCTTCTGCTAGCATTCAGTAGGTGTTCTGTAGGAGCTGTTCCACATGTAGATGTATTTCTTATGTATTTGTGGGGAGGAAGGTCATCTCCACGTCTTACTCTTTCTCCCTCTTGAAAGTCTCCCGTGAATGAATTCTTGTGCCAGCTTCCCCTACTATGTCACATTCCCTCTCATCAACTCAAGGACATTGTTCCAGCAGTTCCCCCACCTCCCTTGCATTGCCATTTTTTTCCATCTCTACAATGACTTTTCCATCAGTAAACACATATGCTCTATGTCTCGTTTTAGAGACAAATAAAATCAAAATATACAGAAAAATATTTCACTTCTTTCTCATTCTGGCCCAACTAAATATACTTCTCTGCACAGTAAGAGAGGAAAAATAATTATCTGTAAATTTTTTTAAGAAATGTTCTTCAACATCTAGTCTTCCATTCTCTTGACCCTGCCTATTCTTATTTGAACTCAACCTCTATGTTGTTAAAGCCAGTGGTGGGTTCTCAGACTTTTTCTTACCTAACCATCTGAAGTATTGGTTGATCATCCCTTCCTCCCTGAAGTAGTTTTGTTTTGTTTTGTTTAATTTGGCTTAGAGAATACCACATTCTGCTCTTTCTCATCTTACTACTCTGGCCATTAGTTTTCTATCTCCCTTATAAATTTTTCCTCATCTTCCTGATCTCTTAATGTTGGAGTGTCCCAGCACAGAATCCTTCTACTTCCTTCTTTTTCTTTATACATTCACTTATTGGGGGATCTCATCAAGTCTTGAGGCTTTTAGTATTCATCTGTAAGCTAATTAATCCAATATGTATATCTACAGTACCTCCCTTCTCAACTCTAGACTCATATCCAACTGAGTTCCAAAATATCTCATGCTGGCCATCTAAAGAGCATCTCAAACTTGAGATTTTAAAAATCGAGATCATGATCACTCCTCCTCTACTACCATCCACAAAACCCTACTCCTCCATAATGGGCAACTTCCTCTTCCATTTGCTTTGGCTAAAATCTTTGGAGACATCCTTCACTCTTCTAAGTTTATCATATTCCATATTCTGTTGGCAAAATCTGTTGCTCTACCCTCAAAATATGTCCCATATCTCACTGTTTCCCAACCTCTACTGCTAAAGCACTGTCACAAGCAACTGTTCTATCTTCTGTTTTATTGCAATGACTTCCAACTGGCTTTGTTGCTTTCTCTTTTGCCTGCCTTTGGTCTATTTTTAACAGAGCCACAACAGTAATATTGTTTAAAAGTAGTTTAGATCATATCACATAAGATCATGTCAATTAAATACAACAATGGCTTCCCACATCATGAGACTAAAAAATAATATCCCTACAAATCACCCAGAAGCCTCCACACAATGTATTTCTTCTCTGTTCAACATTGCTCTTTGACATTTCTCTTTGTTGCTTACTCCTCACCACCTGTATCAGCCTCATTACTATTCCTCACTCATTTTAAGCAGAGTAAGTACTCAAGGTCTTTGCACTTGTCCTTCCCTCTGTCTGAAACACTCTTTTCCCAGACATTGGCGTGAATTTCTCCTTCACTTCCTTCAGATCTTTACTCAGATGACACTATCTGAGTGAAGCCAAACCTAGCCACTCTATCACAAATTGCACATATGCTGAACTTCATATTCATCCTCTTGCTTTATTTTTCTTCAGAGCATTCATCATTTTCTCACATATATATTTATTAGTTATCTTATTTGTTGTTCTTTTATCCACTAAATAAGCTTTTTGAGGATAGGGATTTGCTTTGCTTTGTCTCCTGTTATGATACCAGTACCAAGAACATGGACTTTCTCAATAGATGCTCATTATGTAGTTGTTGAATGAATGATAGCAAGATACCATTGAAGTTGCAGCAGAATATAATCTGACGTAGTACTTCATCAAAGTTTAAATCTCTTAGAGGAGTTTCTGATATAGTATGATAAGAAAGGAAATAAATGATAAATTCAAAGCACTCTATGATGGGAGAGTTAAAAGTGAGCCATTCTTGGAATTCAAATTGTGGAGTCTGTCAATGAAAATATTTGACCCAGAGCTAGGCAAGAGTAATAGCACTAAAAATCTATCATGTATGAATCAAGTTATTCATGATGATTTATTATAACATATCACTTTGTATTTATTCCCAGGAAAATATATCCAAGGGAGCATCTCTTCATGTGGGTGGTTAAGAATTCAAATTTTGAGTGGAAAATTATTATTTTAATATTTTTTCTATTTCATTGCTTACAACGTGTGGCATATATCTGAGTGATAGAGTGCTTTGCACAGAACAGTTGATCATGATGTAGAGCTTAGCATGTAATCAAAGTCTTAGGGGACTGCATGGACGACTTTAAGGGATCAATTGGGAGAGGTCATACTCTGTACATAGTTTAAATCAATACAAAATGTCTGCTTGGTTGATGAATTAGTGGGCATCAGAACCTTGGAATAAGAGCAGTACAAAAGATTAAGATATGTTAGAAAGAAACATATGTCTTAGACAAGGAGATTTCAAAAAATTTTCATAGAATAAAAAGTTAATTTTCAAACCAGAAATTTCAAGGAAAGATTAGCTTGAGGAAGTTAGTTCTTTATTTTAATTACACATATATTGTGATGATTAACATATTGTGTGACATCTAAAGAATCTGAAGTATCAACATGGAACGCTCTGGTAATTTACAATTATTTTTTATTGAATATAGTTGATTTACAATGTTGTGTTAATTTCTGCAGTACAGCAAAGTGATTCAGTTATACATATATATACATTCTTTTTTATATTCTTTTCTATTATGGTTTATCATAGGATATTGAATATAGTTTTCTGTACTATACAATAAGATCTTGTTGTTTATTCATTCTATTAATATATATAAAAGCTTACCTCTGCTAACCCCAACCTCCCACTCCATGCCTCCCTCTACACCCTCCCCCTTGGCAACCACCAGTCTGTTCTCTATGTCTGTGATTCTGTTTCTGTTTCATAGATATGTTCATTTGTGTCATATTTTAGATTCCACATATAAGTGATATCATATGGTATTTGTCTTTCTGATTACTTCACTTAGTTTGATAATCTTTAGTTGCATCCATGTTGCTGCAAATAGTATTATTTCATTCTTTTTTATGGCTGAGTAATATTCCATTGTATATATGTAACACATCTTCTTTATCCATTCATCTGTAGATGGACATTTAGGTTGCTTCCATGTCTTGGCAATTGTGAATAGTGCTGCTATGAACGTAGGGGTGCATGTGTCTTTTTGAATTAGAGTTTTCTTGGGATATATGCCCAGAAGTGTGATTGCTGGATCTTATGGTAATTCTATTTTTAGTTTCCCAAGGAACCTCTCTACTGTTTTCCACAGTGGTTGTACCAACTTACAGTCCCACCAACAGTGTAGGAGTGTTCCCTTTTCTCCACACCCTCTCCAGTATTTGTTATTTGTAGACCTTTTAATGATGCCATTCTGACTGGTGTGAGGTGGTACCTAGTAGTTTTAATTTGCATTTCTCTAATAATTAGTGATGTTGAGCATGTTTTCATGTGCCTATTGGCCATCTGTATTTCTTCTTTAGAGAAATGTCTATTTAAGTCTTCTTCCCATTTTTTGATTGGGTTGTTTGTTTGTTGTTATTGAGTAGTATGAGCTGTTTGTATATTTTGGAAATTAAGCCTTGTTGGTCACATTGTTTGTAAATATTTTGTCCCATTCTATAGGTTGTCTTTTCATTTTTTTTATGTTTTCCTTTGCTGTGCAAGAGCTTGTAAGTTTGATTAGGTCCCACTTGTTTACTTTTGTTTTTATTTCTATTACCTTGGGAGACTGACCTAAGAAAACATTGGTATGATTTATGTCAGGGAATGTTTTGCCTATGATCTCTTCTAGGACTTTTATGGTGTCATATCTTATGTTTAAGTCTTTAAGCCATTTTGAGTTTATTTTTGTGTATGGTGAGAAGTTGTGTTCTAATTTCATTAATTTACATGTGGCTGTCCAACACTCCCAATGCCACTTGCTGAAGAGACTGTCTTTTTCCCATTGTATATTCTTGCCTTCTTTGTCAAAGATTATGGGTTTATTTCTGGGCTATCTATTCTGTTCCATTGATTCATAAGTCTGTTTTTGTGTCAATACCATGCTGTTTTGTTTACTGTAGCTTTATAGTATTGTTTGAAGTCTGGGAGGGTTATGCCTCCCACTTTGTTCTTTTTCTTCAGGATTGCTTTGGCAATTCTGGGTCTTTTATGGTTCCATATGAATTTTAGGATTATTTTGTTTTAGCTCTGTGAACAATGTCATGGGTAATTTGATAGGGATAACATTAAATCTGTAGATTGCTTTGGGTAGTATGGCCATTTTAACAATATTAATTCATCCAATCCAAGAGCAGGGGTTATCCTTACATTTATCTGAATCATCTTCTGTTTCCTTTATTGTTTTATAGTTCTCAGCATATAAGTCTTTCACGTCCTTAGTCAGGTTTATTCCTAAGTATTTTACTTTTGGGGGTGCAAAGTACTTTTTTTCATTCCCCTTCTGTTATTTCATTGTTGGTGTAAAGAAATGCAACTGATTTCTGTATGTTAATCTTAGATCCTCCTACCTTGCTGAATTCATTTATCAGTTCTAGTAGTTTTTGTGTGGTCTTTAGGGTTTTCTATCATAGTATCATATTATCTGCATAAGATGAAAATTTTACCTCTTCCTTTCCAATTTGGGTACATTTTTTTTTCTTTTTCATGTCTGATTGCTGTGTCTAGGACCTTCAAAACTATGTTGAACAGAAGAGGTGAGAGTGGGTATCCTTGTTCCATATTTTAGTGGGAATGCTTTCAGCTTTTCACCATTGAGTATTATATCGGCTTTGAGTTTGTCATAAATAGCATTTATTATATTGAGATATATTCCCTCTATACCCACTTTGGTAAGAGTTTTTATCATGAATGGATGTTGAATTTTGTCAAATGCTTTTTCTGCATCTACTGAGATGATCATGTGGTTTTTGTCTTTTATTTATGTGGTGTATCACATTGATTGATTTGCGTGTTTTGAACCATCCTGGTGAACTTGGGATGAATCCCACTTGGTCGTGGTGTATGATTTTTTTAAATGTGTTGTCGGATTCAATTTGCTAATATTTTGATGAGAATTCTTACATCTATATTCATCAAAGATATTGGCCTGTAATTTTCTTTTGTGGTGGTGTCTTTGTCTGGTTTTGGTATCAGGATGATGGTGGCTTCAAAGAATGTCTTTGGGAGTGTTCCCTCCTCTTTAACTTTTTGGAAGAGTTTGAAAAGGATCAAATTATCTATTTGTTCTTGATTCAGTTTTCGTGGGTTGTGTGTTTCTAGAAACTTGTCCATTTCTTCTGGGTTGTTGAATTTGTTGGCATATAATTGTTCATAGTGTTCCCTTATGGTTTTTTGTATTTCTGTGGTATCAGTTGTTATGTCTCCTTATTCATGTCCTATTTTGTTTATTTAGCTTCTCTCTCTTTTCTTCTTAGTGAGCCTGGCCATAGGTTTGTCAATCTTGTTTATTCTTTCAGAGAACCAGCTCTTGGTTTTATTGATTTTTTTCTATTTTATTTATTTCCTCTCTGATCTTTATTATTTCCTTCCTTCTGCTGACTTTAAGTTTTGTTTGTTCTTCTTTTTCTAATTCTTTTAAATGGTAGGTTAGGTTGTTTATTTGAGATTTTTCTTCTTGTTTTTTTGAGGAAGGCCTGTATCGCTATGAACTTCCCTCTAAGAACTGCTTTTGCTGCATCTTACAGATTTTGTTTGGTTGTGTTTTCATTGTCATTTGTCTCAAGGTATTTTTTAATTTCCTCTTTGATTTCATCACTGACCCACTGGTTTTTTAGTAGCATGTTGTTTAGTCTCCACCTAATCATTTTTTTTCTCATTTCTTTTTCTGTGGTTAATTTTAATTTCATGCCACTGAGGTCAGAAAAGATGCTTGAGATAATTTGTATATGCTTAAATTTGTTGAAGCTTGTTTTCTGCCCTAGTTTGTGGTCAGTCCTAGAGAATGTTCCATGTGCACTTGAAAAGGATGTATATTCTGTTTCTTTCTTTTTTTTTTTTTGGATGTAATATCCTGAAAATACCAATTAAGTCTAACTGTTCCATTGTATCATTTAGGATCTTATTGATTCTCTGTTGCCTTGTTGATTCTCTGTCTAGAAGATCTGTGTATTGATGTGAGTGGGGTTTTAAAGTCTCCTACTATTATTGTGTTCCTGTCAATTTCTCTCTCTATGTCTGATAGTATTTATTTTATGTATTTTGGTGCTCCAATATTAGGTGTATATATGTTGACAAGTGTAGAAATCCTCTTCTTGTATTGATACTTTTATCATTATATAGTGTCCTTCTTTATCTTTCTTTATGGCCTTTGTTTTAAAATATATTTTGTCTGATATGAGTATTGTGACCCCCCCCACTTTCTTGTCATTTTCATTTGCATAAAATATCTTTTTACATCCCCTCACTTTCAATCTATGTGTGTCCTTTGCCCTAAAGTGGATCTCTTGTAGGCAGCATATTGTAGGCTCTTATTTTTTTTATCCAGTCTACCACTCTGTCTTTTGATTAAAGCATTTAGTCCATTGACATTTTAGGTAATTGTTGATAGATATGTATTTACTGCAGTTTAAACCTAGTTTTCCCATTGATTTTATATTTCTTCTTTGTCCTTCTGTTTTTCTTTTTGTTTTGCCTTTTGTGGTTTGATGATTTTCTTTTGTATTATAATTATGTTTTTTTCAGTTTTTGTGATCTGGTAATTTACAACTGAAGTGAGATGTAGACAAATTGGAAGGAGGAATACATAATCGAAGCCAAGGAGTAAAGAGTGGCATTATGTAACTATAATAATTATCTGAAAGAGGAAAGCCAAAATTAAGCTAAGTTTTTAGAAAATCATATGCAAATAATTTAACTGGTTGTAAAGATCTGCTTGGAACAAAACATCAATATATATTAGATCATTTGCTTTTGAAAAAATTGAACACACAGTCATAATATAGAAAAAGAAAAACTACTCAATTCCAGTTCTGCCTCTGTGCTATTAAGGATAGTGCCTTTAAACTGCAAAACAAAACAACCATAGCTAAAGCTATCTGAAAGATGAGTGAAAGAAGGTGTATTTCTAGTTTTGGGGCAGTAGAGAAAGACTCACTGGGAAGTGTTTATCATAACTGTATGAATTCAGGAGAAATTTTTGCCTAAGTTCAAACATTTTACTCTGGACAGTCCTAAAAGAGAAAGCTCCTGTAAAGTGAATGACACCGTTTGAGGTTCTCCTCTTTTGTGCACTCCTTAAGGCTTCCAATCTTAGGTGAATAACATCTCATGTAAATCTAAGGTGTCTTGATATCTAGAGTCATCCTGTCTACATTTTTAAGATTGTTTCTTTCTAAGAAAGTATATTTTCCATCATGGTATTTAACTCACCAAATCATTCCAGCAATAGTTATACTGTTGACCCTTGAACAACTTAATTTATATATAATTTATAGTGGCCTCTCTGTATTTGAAGTTCCTCCACATCTTCAACCAACCACAGACCATGTAGCACTGTAGTATTTACTATTGAAAAATATTTTTGTATAAGTAGATGCATTTAGTTCAAACCCAAGCTCCTCAAGGATCACCAGTAAAACCATATTTATTTTCCTCGTTTAGTTTAAGTTATTATTTTTTTACCTGGGAGAGTGATTTTCCTTCTGTATGGACTTGAAACCATGGATCAATGGTGAAGCAGCACTCCACAGCAGTATTTGGTGTCAGCTGTGAGTTGTGGTGTCGAGGACAATGGCTGTGGATAGATAGCATCTCCCTAGGTTGCCGATCACCTTTTCCAGACTGTATAAACTAGAGGATTCTTGCATGTTCTAGGGAAGGATTTTAGAAGTGGAGGCTAGAGTATGTGAAAGATGCTTTCTGCCTCTATGGAGTGTGCACTCTGGAGTTGGTATTAATTTGAGTTGCAAGACACCTGAGGTGTGAATTAGTACACTCCCCAAATTGAAAAACCATTAATAGCATTAACACCTGTAGTGGTTGATTATTTGCCATATCTTCTTCCTCTTCCAAAGTTTTATAATATTCAGCCAAAAAATGAGATTAATTACCACTTGTGCTCCAAACTTCTTAAGTTTTCTACCCAGACAGAAAAAAAATTAAAGTCATATTCTAGCTTTATTTAGATTATACATGATATTTCAGCATGATTTCAGATTCTGCAATTTGGCACTCTAAATTTTTCTCTTTGGTCAATGAAAGTCAGAGAATTTCCTAGTTAACCTTGTGAATGGCTCAAGTCAGTTAGCTTCATAGTGACAGTTTTGTAAAGCTTTAGATCACTCAACTAAAGTTGTAAACTTAGATAATTTTTATTGACCTTTTAAGGTTACTTAATTATTTTCTTGTTCTTAAGAAAATTTTCAAAAGGAAAAATAGCTCTTATTACCTAGATATCTATTGTTATTATTAAGAAAGATATACTGTTATGGTATGTTGTTTGGCTCAATGGTTTAAAATAAATCTGGAAATGTAATTGCTGTCCTGAGATGGAACACAAAATTAAAGCCAATTTTTAAAAATTTAGTGAATGCTCTTAGTCATTGTCACTTGGTTAAGGTCCTTTTATAAAAGTAAATCTCTTTATGCTGCTTATTTGTGCTCTTCTAAGGAGATATTTTCTAAGACTAATAAAGATTATACACATGTTAGAAATTTGGTTAGTGAATTGAAGAATGCAGGGTTATAAATCCAAATTTAATTAGCGGATACTCTTGAAGAGATTATCTGTTGCTATGGATGTTTCTCATTATCTAAACTGAAGGGTACGTTAAAAAAAAGTGAGAAAATCCTTTTGCTGATGGTCTCTCTTCATTTAGAAAGTGATGGAGTCTTTGGAAGTTGTTCAGAAAGCATTTAATTTATTGGCTTAAAAAATGAATTAATAGTTATGTTTGTAATCATCAGCTGGACCCAAACAAAATTTCTAATTTATTGTTTATTAAAAAGTAATTTATAAAGAGTATTTAGCCAACAAAATTGTAATTGCACTTTTTCTGCAGGTCTTAAAACAATAAATTAAGAAATGATAAAGTCCTTCTCACTGTGGAATAGCTTGGGACAGGAGGGACCCCTGTGAAGCGGGTTCTGCTATAAAGTCCAGAATAGAGGTGAGAATTATAAAGGTCTAAGCCCTGAACCCAGATTGAAGCTTCACCTTTGGCTTCATGACTTCCCTTCCAGGATGACTTCCTCAGGCCCAGCTATACTCCTATGGTTTTCCCCAAATAGGAAGGCTGAGACGTACCGAGTAGATAATCCAGCAAGAATCAATAACATAGCATCTATTCTAGTCTACATGCACAATATTTTATTCTAATTATTCCTTAGCATATAGCTTAGTTCTTGATTATTTTCTGATGAAAATAGTGCAGTTAATTCAGCCAGCTAATATTAATTAATAAAGTCATTAATTTTTGTGAATGGGTCTGATAAGAATTGTGGCACTGAAGGGTTTTTCTTATATTTTAATGGAGATAAATCAAGAGCAAGTACTTCCTGTATACCCAATTGGCTAAAGCTAATACCCTTTAATTTTAAATGTATATTATAGTCACATCCCAATCTGGCCTCAAGGACCTCCTATTCATCCCTTAAATTTTTTTTACCAACATATAAAATGTAAATGCTTGTATATGTAGTCACTCATACAGATCTGGATAGTAATAGGTCACTTCTGGCATTACTTTAAATAGTATAAATCAGTAGAATACAAATACATTACCAAAGGACTCATGGTAAGGAAATTTTCCATACTTGAATCATTGCCATGATCATTAACTTAGGAAAGGCTAAAAATAATCAACAAACTGATTAATGATTTGTGAATGAAGCTTATCAAAGTGTAAAATAATTTGGAGTCATTTATCTTAGGGAAGAGAAATACCTGGCAAGGGGGGATGTGAGACTGCTCTCCTTAGGAAAGTTGGCTTGCAAGGTTGCCCTTTGATTGGTATCTGAGAATTTGGATTTTGAAAGTGTTCCCACTGTTCTGTAACTGATAAACGTGGCTCACTGTGCATAGGCTGTTTGTGCAAACAATGTGGGTTATGCTGAAGATCTGTTTTCTTTCTAGGAGCTAAGAATTTTGGTATGTGCTAAGCATAATATGCCTATGTGACCTACCCCAGCAATAATTTGGGTGCTGAGTAGCTAATGACCACATTTTATACATGTTGTCATAATTGGATGCTGGAAGGATTAAGCATATCCTGTGTAACTCCATTGTGAGAGGACTCTTGGAAGCTTGAGCTTGGAAGTTCCTTCTTCTTGTTTTAAAATTTTATTGAAGTATAGTTGATTTACAATGTTGTGTTAATCTCTTCTATACAGCAAAGAGATTCAGTTATACACGTGTATATTCTTTTTCATATTCTTTTCCATTATAGTTTATCACAGGATATTGAATATAGTTTCCTGTGCTATACAATAGGACCTTGTTGTTTTTCCATCCTATATATACTAGTTTGCATCTGCTAATCCCAAACTTCATTCCATATGCCTTTCCTCTTTGCTGATTTTGTTTTACATACCTTTCCTGAAAAAAATCCTGGCTATATGCTGAGGCCTGTGTGTCCTTCTAATGAATGGCTGAAACTGGTGGTGGTCTTTGGGACTTTCATTGCAAGAGGTCAATAAATCTGTCAGTACTTTTCATTATTTAGGTTCTTTAGGGTGATGAGGAGGAATCTTTGCCAGAATTTCTTTAAGAGAATGTTTATTGCAAAGCTACATAGGATCATGAAGGATCAACAAATGTTACAAACCACAGCCCCACTTTTTTAGCTATTAGTCACTCTGGAACTGAGAATTCCCAGAATTAAACTGGGCAACAAGCATTTAAAGAAAGAAAATGATGGAATGCTTGGTGATTATTTCTCTGTCAGAAGCCCAAGAGATGGGCTTGGCTTCCCATCATCATATAGATGATACCCCTACTGGACAGAAGTTTAAGCCAAGCCACCTCAGAGACAGGTGGCCTTTTTCACGTCCTGTGGCCTAGGCTTCTTTGCCCTTGATTTGGGCACAGCTTCTGCTCTAGTCATTTGTGGCCAGTGTATCAGAGATTGTATGGCTTGTATGTCCCAAGGATAACAGAATTTGGGAGAATCAGTCTCCTGGGTTCATGTTTAACTGACAGGGGCTTTTGTTGAGGCAGACACTTAGACCTTATGCACTCTTTAGCTGTACAAACAGGAAGAGGTATACTGAGTGTATAGTTATTCTCTCTTTCTCCTGAAGCCAGGACCAGGGACATGGCATTAATTAAAAATTAATTAAAGAAAGGATACGTATTCTCGATAAGAATTTCTTGATGTTCTCCTAAGGGCAATGAGACAGAGAAATATAGGAGACTATAAAGTTCTGTGAGAGAAAGAACATAGCATCTGCTCCACCAATTCCCCCCCGACCCCAAAAATAGTCTCTTGCAGCTTCGTCCATCCTTTTAAACTTTGTATAAATTGAATTATATTTTAGTTAGTCTTGCATATTTTCACAATTTACCTACAGTAATAGCAACTTTTCCTAGTTCCTTAAATGGACATCATCACATATATCATGCTCTGGCAATAGAGATTCACAACCAGACTAAAAATTCCAACTCCTGAAGATGCAGTGTTTAAATTAAATTAACAAGGACATGTTTAAAAAGTAACTGGATTCCCAAACTATGCCGAAAACATAAGTAGCAGAAGAGGGATGGAATTTGATTATAAAAATTAATTGTTGCCTTTGGACATTCTGTTCTTAAGAAGTAATACCAAAACATTCTTGAGAGGATCCTAAGCAGAAATACATTTCCTTTTTACTTATAGCCATAGTAGATGACTTAAGATAATTAAAATAATACAACTTCTGGAGAAAAACCATATAATCAATAGAGATTACTGGCAAAATGACAATAGTAAGGGTGGTAGGGGTTTAAACTACAATGACATTCTGTGTTGAAAATGCTAATACATTTTGACAATTATCGATGGCCCTTCCGCTTGGTAGTCTGTTAAACCTTTCCCAACTCTGACTACAGGGTATTCAAAAAGAATACTTTTATTCATGTCAAGGGCAGATAACTGATTAAAGTGGCCCTGAGCAGAAAGAAATAATCATCAGTAAACAAAGTGAGAAGTTAAGTAATGAACAATAGACCCTATAATTGTAGAGACTATAATAATTATCTTAAAAAGCACATCATGAGATATAGAGGCAAATACATGGGAATTCTAACTTCAGTATTGCCCTAATAATGCCCAAATTAAGGCTTAAATATCATGGAGCTAAAACTGTACATTGTCATTGTGTTATGTCTGAATCCCTGACTCTGAGAATCCATGAACATCATAAAATGCATGTCTTTTTTATATACTAAGTTTGGGGCTTTTTACTGCACCAACTACCTGGAATACTAGATTATGACTCTTCTCCCTTAGTTTCCCAGGATCCTTATTCACTCTCCTCAATGATTCTATCGTATGATCAAAACTTTCATTCACATTGTGCATGCAACAAATGATCGGCCAGTGCTTACTAGTAACCCCTGTAGTGGCAGAGTCATACCTTTAATCTCCCTTCAGTTCCACTGGGAAGGACTTGCTTCCAGAATAAGCTTATTCAATAAATTTTAGTTCACCCAGCTCTCCAACCTCTGTGACAGCACAAATACTATTGTCTATTTGTTTAGGTATTCATTTATATCTTCCACATTCCCTCCCCACTGAGAGCTCTTTCATTTAATTATTCAGCTAGCATTTATTGAAAACTTTCTCTGTGTCAAACACTATTACTGGCATTAATAGAACTTCCACTCTAAAGAATGATTCACAGATACTAGACCAGCATCTAGAAGTCTCTCTCTGCCTGCACCTTCTCCCTCCCTTTATCTTTTATAGGAGTTACCTTTAATTAATCACTTGCATTTCCAACTCCATTTTGGCATCTGCTTCTTAGAATAACGCTTCTTAACCTTGTATATCTGAATCATTCTTATTCAAAATAAGTATAAAAGAAGGAAGAATTGACTAGATTTTTAATAATGCAGTCTTGGTAAAAGAAAGAAAAGAAAGTGATGTGTTCTTTGTCCTTCATTACAGGAGACAAATATGATACTTATATGAGGAAGCTGACTGTTGAATTGGACTTTCTACTATGACTAAGCTTATACACAAAGTAATTATGGCCAGATCTGTAAACACTTAAGCCCATGCATGGGGAGTGAGTTAAGACCAAATTCTGGGTGCATCTTACAATGATGTTGCAGTGAATAGATTTTCCAGATTTTCCCTAGGAGGCATTCAAGTTACTCATCACCACTGAGACCACTAACATCTCAAACCAGGATGCCATTATTTCTACCCGATTTTCAAGATTAGAAGCCTGAGTTTGATACCACTCCTGTGTGTTGCAGTTAAAGGCTATCTACTTAATTCACTATTTCAATTGTTTATTTATCGTCCAGTGACTCTGCTAGACGACCATTTCCTGAAGAAAAGAAAGGAGCCTGGCCCTTTTCTGTATTGCCATCACTTATTACAATGACTGGCACGTGGTATGTCCCTGACACATCTAAGCAGAGTGAAAGTGCTTATTTGACTTCTTAACAAATAAACTCCTCTTTGCTGAAATGAATTTTCCTCAGGTAATGACTTTGCTGCCTTAGAGATCTAGTTGGGGATTTGTGTTAAGAAAAAAAGAAAAACAGCAACAAAAAGCTTATTGTAATGTGATATTTGAGGCATTACATCACTGAATTATTTCTGTGGTAGTGTAAGTGTCATTGTCAAAACATGCTGAGGAAAAGTAAGTATGAACAAAGATGATATTTAGATTTGGTACATTATTTGTTAGCCACACTCCCTCAATTACTGAAAATTAGCATAAGTAACTCTGCCAATACAAAGAGAAAGGTATTCCTTTCTCATTAATTATAGAGACATTCATTTCTTGGCATTCACTTATAATGTTACCACTAAAAAATAGAAATTTAAAAGAGGAAAGCAACATTTAAGGCTTCAGTTCTGGGTCGATTTTCTCAGAAGGTAGAATTCTTGAGCATATGGTTACTTGATTATATAAATTTATGGTTTCTGTCTATGATATTATATATCTATTAGTTGTACATTTTTCCTTTTATAGAAGAAGCAAATACAAATTTAGAAATAGCTCGAAATACAAAATGCTGGGTGGTAAGGTAAATAAGAATTTTATCTAAGGATGGGGAAAAATGAAATCATGTTTCTTCTGTTTCTATAGGCATTTAAATATACCTGAGGTTGTGATCTGCTTATGGAAGCATCTCAAAGGAAATGCAGAGGAGGGGCCCATGGAAAATATTGAGACCATATGTCCTGGGGGGTGTAGCATCTTTGGGCAGGGTCCTGCTAGGGTCAGTTTTAACTGTGAAGCCCAATCCAGCTGCTCATTTATCCTAATTCCTTATAAATCCATTCCTGCTTTTCAATATCTAGAGTCCTTTCTTTTTTCCTGCAGTGAATTTTGAATGTTTTTTATATCCACAGACTCAAAGGGAAGTCATCATATCATTTGTTTCAAAATTGGGTAGGGACTTGGGGCTGAGCGTGATGAGAGAATAGAGCTTTCTCCACTCAACACCGCCACTCCAGTAGCTACTAGACAGTGCACAGAGAACTCACTAGGTACTCAACTGTCATAAGACCAAATCACCTCCTTCTAAAACATCAAATGGTTTCCAAAGGAGGAGAGAGAGATGCAATTAATGCCATCTGGCAACAAGAAGTGCTTCATACGTACCAGAGAGAAAGGGGTGCCGGCACTCCTGTACATCATGGGTGCTGAGACAGGGGTCACAAAGGGTGAAGAGGTGTGGAGGCCCTAATTGCAGGAGAGGTCAGTGCCACAAGGGCAGGAGGGAGCCCCCAGGACACTGGAAGCTCTAAATTCTTCAGGTAGGGTAGAGTTCATTAGCAGAGACCTATACCTGAGACGCCTTCCAGGGATCAGCTACCAGTATAGTAGGTCAACTTTTCTTGCTTCTTGCTCTACATAATAATTCTCATGTTTTTATTTATTGAAACATAAGAATATTTTATATTTTGTTTGATAATTCCAGTATTTTAAGTCAGTATGAGTCTTATGCTTCTATCTTCTTCATTAAGCCTGAGTGTTTTATGGTTTTTTAAAATGTGATTATCTTTCCTGGAAGTTTATCAGTGGGAATTCTCTGAAGCTTGAATTGAAAGTGGGTCCTTGTAGAATTGGCTTATAATGGCTTCCATTAGGCACTTGAAAATACTTCCTTCCACCAGGGCCACTTTGAGGCACATTCTCACTGTGAGATCTTTCAGGTTATGTGGATTCCAGCTAAAAACTTACATGAGAGCCGACTTAACATGGCAAATCCTTTGGAAGAATTTTTCCCCTTTAGTAAGTTTTCAAGGCAGATTCTATTCTTTACAGCACCCTTGGTGTGTATCTGTGTTTTTAGGACTCCCTTACTCTGATGACAGGATCTTTTAGACTGGGGGTTTCTCCTAACATATGTTATAATTTGGGTAGGCTCTGGACTTTTATCCCTAGCCCTAGGCCTTGAACGGCCATGAAAAATCAAGTCATGGGTATTATACAGGGCAATTCCCCTTAAGGTGAAAGCCGAATTTAGAGCTCCACTTGTGTTCTAGACTCTATAGAGCAGGGCTTGGCAAACTTTATCTGTGGGCTATAGAGTAAATATTTTAGAATTACTAGACCACATACTTACAGGCTACACAGTTTCTGTCATACATTCTTCATTTTCTTGTTGCTTAGTTTTTCTTATAACCCTTTAAAAATGTAAAATTTATTCTTATCTCTGGGCCATTGTTTTTATTTAGCCCATTATTAATAGACTTCTGCTTAAGAGTCTGAATTCCTCTTTCACTTAATTTTTGGCCTCTGAGTGACTTCATAGTTCACTGATATATTTTTAAGTCTGAAATATTTTTCTGTCATTTTTAATTGTTTTCAGTTATATGTCAGTTGGGACATCCCATTACTGCTGAAAATAGAAGTTTTAGTCTTATTTTATGCAGCCTATAAATATTTATTTAAATTAATGCTCACATTTGCCATTTTCTATTCTTACTGTGTTTTTCTTCTATCTCAGACCTTCTTTTTGGCATAAACGTCTTTCTCTTTCAAATACGTACTTTAGCTATTCCATTGGTGAGAGTCTGTTGTTGGTCAAATATATATTATTTTAAAAATATTTTTTCACTGTGCAATTATATATTCCCTTTTATTTTCTTCAACCCTTTGAAGATACTGTGGATTTAATTTTACTCACCCTGAATAGGATATATTCTTCATTCTGATTCTGGAGATATATATTTTTAATTAATTCCAGGAAATTTTCAGCTATTACCTCTTTGAATTATCTGTCTCACATTCTATTTCTTTGTCCATTAGAATACTCCAGTTAGATATATGTTACATCTCTCAGTGTCCTCTATGTCTTTACTTTCTTTTTCATTCTGTCTCTACCTTCCTTTTTCCCTGTTCCCCTTCCTCCCTCTCTGGCTTCCTGGTAATTTCCTCTATTTTCTAGTTCTCTCATACTCTCTTTGGTTATATAATGTTCTGCTGCTCAATTCATCCATTGTATGTATCTTTAAAAAAATTTCTAATCATTATAATCTTTGTTTCTTTAAGTTGTATTTTTTTAAATGTATATTCACTCATCATTTTGACTGGTTTCTCATTAGTTGTTCATGTTGCTGATCTTTACATTGTTAAAAAAATCAAACATGCTGGATTTTATAGCTTGTGTTTGATAATAACAATATCTGAAGAGTTTAAAAGTATATTTGTGTTATTGGTTATTTTACTCTATCTTATGGTGTCTTGTTTTATTCTTTTTCATTTGACAGTTTTAAGCATTTTGGGGACATTCCATGTGGTAATTCTATGAGGCCTAGAATGAGAGGATTGGCTTTTGTCAGGTACCTGGGTGCTTACCCAATATAGGATAATCGATTTAAATTAATTAATTTCTTGATTTAGGATTTTTAAACCATGTGGGTAGTAAGCCTTTAAATGTCATTCCTGCATGTAGTCTGACTTTTTAAAAAAAATAAATTTATTTTATTTATTTATTTTTGGCTGCATTGGGTCTTCGCTGCTGCATGCAGGCTTTTGGTTCTCTAGTTGCGGTGGGCAGGGACCGCTCTTCGTTGCAGTGCACGGACCTCTCATTGCGGTGGCTTCTCTCGTTGCAGAGAATGGTCTCCAGGCTTTCAGGCTTCAGCAGTTGTGGCATACGGGCTCAGTAGCCGTGGCTCATGGGCTCCAGAGTGCAGGCTCAGTAGTTGTGGCACAGGGACTTAATTGCTCCGCAGCATGTGGGATCCTCCTGGTCCAGGGCTCAAACCCGTGTCCTCTGCATTAGGCAGGCAGATTCCCAACCACTGCGCCACCAGGGAAGCCCTGACTTTTGAACAAGTATTCTCAGGGAAGAACATTCTATTTCACTCTATTTATAACGAAAGTAGGGATTAATAAATTTTGTTGTTATCTCCATTGGCAGAGATTGGTTATTTTTCTAGCTTTTTCACTGAGAGTAAACCTCTTCAGAAATATGCACTTTAAGGGTTTTCTCCATTCAGACTTTCTATTAGCCTTTTTTTTTTTTTTTAATAATGAAGGTCTTTGTTACCAAGAATATGCAGATACCCTCAGGTGGTGCTATTCTCAGTTATTTGTGTGTTTGCTTTGTTTCTGGTCTCTTCAGACTCCATTCTTTTTTTCCAACTGTACTTTTAAATGGACATCTTTACTATTTTCACTAGTATATTTGGGTGTTTGGGAACATGAACATTTTCTGAATTCGTAGGATTTCCCAGAAAAAGAAATTTTGTGTTGGCATCTTACTTTAACTCTTTTTTTGTTGTTGTTCAGCGAAGACAAAATACTTAAGATGTAGGATCAAATTCTTTATTGGAATCAGTTACTGTTATCATGATCTTAGGGAATAACTTACATTTAGATTTTCTATTTCTTTATCAACTAAATTAGGGACCTATTAATACTAGCCTCACAGTGTTGTATGTTGGTGTATATGAGGTAGTGGGTGTTAACATACTTTTCAAAACCATAATGCACTGTACAAACCTTGGGTAATATTATTATTAACATAATTACTATTTTCAACATGCCTCAATCAAGTTCTCTAAACCAAAAAATAAAACCTTTGCTAATATATAATTGTAAATTTACAATGTTTCAGATAAAGAAAAAGAAAAATATTCCTTCATGGGCCTTATGAAATTCAAAACCATTTCATTTTTTGGAGGACAAAACAGAACAAAATACACATCCACAATCAGAATGAAAATTTATTTGTATTTGTTTATCACTTAGAAAAATAATAAAGTCAAATAAAGCCAATAGTTCTTTTATAATACATGGTTAACTTTGATAATTTCTCAGGGAAGAAAACAAGCAAACAAGAGTTCTCTTATTCCTAAGTCAAAGAAAAAGACAAATGTAGACTTTCTCAATATAAAAGGCTATTTGACAAGTGAGTTAGAATTAACCTCCCATAAAATGTTTAATAAACAACATATTCAATTATTATCTTCATGTTGTGGTATGTAATACCATTTATTTACAGAACTTTTAAGATGTTTAATAACATTTTTAATTACATAGTCTATCTTTTCCTTATCTCCTGCAAAAGGTTTTCATGTAATTTTAAATTGTAATTGCACTGTTTACAATTATGTATTGTGTTTTTGTGCTACATTATTTACTTGCCTGAAAAAGAATTTACTACTTCACCTTCTAGCAAGGGTAATACAGGAAGACAGCCTTCTTTTTTTTTTTGCGGTACACAGGCCTCTCACTGTTGTGGCCTCTCCCGTTGCAGAGCACAGGCTCCGGATGCGCAGGCTCAGCGGCCATGGCTTACGGGCCCAGCCACTCAGTGGCATGTGGGATCCTCCCGGACTGGGGCACAAACCCTTGTCCCCTGCATCAGCAGGCAGACTCTCAACCACTGTGCCACCAGGGAAGCCCAGCCTTCTTTCTTAACCATAAATTGCTGAAAGTTCATTTGATCACAAATATGTCTTGTTTCATGATTATACGTAGAGCTATGGCTTCTATGGGAAACACTGTTTTAATATGTGTTCATTTTTTGGTTAATTATTTGGTAAAGAACCAAAGCATTTAATATCAGTGTCATAAGGAATATGACCAATTTAGTTCAATAGAAATTTTTTCTGATTGGGTAAGTTTAGAAAATTTGTGAGAGGAAAAATAGGACCTGCTTCCAAAAGCAAATTGAAAACAGCAATTCATTCTGAATCTTATTTCAATTTGAAACACATTTTGAAAAGTTTTTATTTAGCTAGTTTTAGGAAGATATCTTAAAAATTCTTCTATTTCTTAAACGGTAACTGAGTAACACTTCTCTTTCAGGTACACTTCTAAGCACTTAATAATGTTAATATCCTTAAACATCTTAATACCCCTTTGTATCTGCTTCCTACAGATGAGAATACAAAGAACATAGTGTTAAAAACTTGCACAACTTTGTTTAGCTAATAGAGAGTAAAGTCAGAATTTGAACAGTTTTGGCATATCTACATTGCCTCCAACCAAGTGTTTTAAAAACTAATTTAAAATTTTCTGTCCATATTGATGAAGTACTCTTCACTTTTCTTGAATGATCAATGTTAAAAGTATTTGGATTTTAAAAGAATGCTTAATAGATCAAATGAATTTTTATTGATGTGACTTCAGTAAATATAAAAAGCAAAATGAAGAATGTGAGGCAACTTAAAGGAACATATTTTTATATATGGGGACAACCAGGGAGCACGTTCTTACAAAGAAGTAGTTCCTGAATTTTCCAGCTATTCTCCAGTGTCACAGTTCTGACTGTTGTCTCCCTAAATGCGTTGACCAAGACAGCCTTAATATTCACCTCAGGGTCACTAAATTTTAGACTTCTTGACGATAGAGCCCTGACCTGTTTTTCTGGGAGCATTTACCTAAGAAAACTTGCCATTGTAAATTCTTTCTCTGCCTCTTTGAAATGTAAATCTTCTTCCAGGCTCTTGAGAGTTTTATAATACAACCCAGGATTGTCTTTCTGGAGTACCTGGGAAGCCCTCCCTTTGAAATGTAATCATCAATAAAGATAGGTCCCCTGTAGTGGGATTGCTGCGTCCTATGGTAGTTCTATTGGTAGTTTTTTAAGGAACCTCCATACTGTTCTCCATAGTGGCTGTATCAATTTACATTCCCACCAACAGTGCATGAGGGTTCCCTTTTCTCTACACCCTCTCCGGCGTTTATTGTTTCTAGATGTTTTGATGATGGCCATTCTGACTGGTGTGAGATGATATCTCATTGTAGTTTTGATTTGCATTCCTCTAATGATTAGTGATGTTGAGCATCCTTTCATGTGTTTGCTGGCAATCTGTATATCTTCTTTGGAGAAATGTCTATTTAGGTCTTCTGCCCATTTGTGGATTGGGTTGTTTGTTTTTTTGTTATTGAGCTTCATGAGCTGCTTGTAAATTTTGGAGATTAATCCTTTGTCAGTTGCTTCATTTGCAAATATTTTCTCCCATTCTGAGGGTTGTCTTTTGGTCTTGTTTATGGTTTCCTTTGTTGTGCAAAAGCTTTTAAGTTTTATTAGGTCCCATTTGTTTATTTTTATTTCCATTTCTCTAGGAGGTGGGTCCAAAAGGATCTTGCTGTGATTTATGTCATAGAGTGTTCTGCCTATGTTTTCCTCTAAGAGTTTGATAGTGTCTGGCCTTACATTTAGGTCTTTAATCCATTTTGAGTTTATTTTTGTGTATGGTGTTAGGGAGTGTTCTAATTTCATACTTTTACATGTGCCTGTCCAGTTTTCCCAGCACCACTTGAGAAAACCATAATTCGAAAAGTCATGTACCAAAATGTTCATTGCAGCTCTATTTACAATAGCCAGGACATGGAAGCAACCTAAGTGTCCATCAACAGATAAATGGATAAAGAATATGTGGCACATATATACAATGGAATATTACTCAGCCATAAAAAGAAATGAAATTGAGTTATTTGTAGTGAGGTGGATGGACCTAGAGTCTGTCATTCAGAGTGAAGTAAGTCAGAAAGAGAAAAACAAATACCGTATGCTAACACATATATATGGAATCTAAGAAAAAAAAAAAGGTCATGAAGTACCTAGGGGTAAGACGGGAATCAAGACACAGACCTACTAGAGAATGGACTTGAGGATATGGGGAGGGGGAAGGGTAAGCTGTGACAAAGCGAGAGAGTGGCATGGACATATATACACTACCAAACGTAAAATAGATAGCTAGTGGGAAGCAGCCGCATAGCATAGGGAGATCAGCTCAGTGCTTTGTGACCACCTAGAGGGGTGGGATAGGGAGGGTGGGAGGGAGGGAGATGCAAGAGGGAAGAGATATGGGAACATATGTATATGTATAGCTGATTCACTTTGTTATAAAGCAGAAACTAACACACCATTGTAAAGCAATTATACTCCAATAAAGATGTTAAAAAAATATGTGGAGGAAAAGCCATAATATCTCTAGTAGGATATCTTCATTGGTCATCACAATTCCTGATAAGAATGATTACCTTTTTGTTTGCTTGTTTGTAAAAAAAAAAAAAAAGGAAAGAAGGAAAAAAAGGGAAGGAAGGAAGAAAGGGAGAAAAAGAAGAGCAAAGAGGGAGATGGAAATGAAACCAGGGTCAAGTTTAGCAATGCCCAAATGAAGCTGAAGTGTTAGGCAGAAATGTATGGTTTTGAGTCTGACACTTGTAGGCATTTGTTCCCCCTAATGTCTCAGCCAACTGTACAAATTTATAAACATTTGACTTTACTTCAATAAATCAAATAGGTGTTTTGTAAATTGTACTCAAAAAAAAAAGAAAAGATAGGTCCCCTGCCCTCTGGTCTCTGAAGGAGGGTAGGAGCCCAACTTTGATAAGTGCCAGTTAGCAAACACAGATGACCTTATCACTTTGACCAGCCTCCTCCCTTAGCAACCTCTAGTACTTTTCCACTAGCTCATACCTCTCCCTAGTGTTTTAAAACAGAAGTTTTCTGTTTCAGTTGAATTGAGGTAATTCTCTCTGCCCCACTGCAGAGTCTTGATATCTATTGCAGTTGATTTGAATAAAGTCTTCCTTGCTGTTTTAAACAAGTGGCAGTTTTTCTTCTACAGTATCACTATACTTTGCCATAGCTCTGGAGTATGGACTGTTTATAAGAAAGATTTATATAAATTGTTGACTGTCTGGATTGTTTTCTTTCTTGTTTTTTCTTTTTACTTATTGTCTTAGCTAGTACCATCTGATAATTTTTCTTTGATGTGATTCAGCATAGGGAGACTCAGAGATTATAATGTTAGTGGAACACAGCAAATTAGGCTATGTTCCCAACTAGA
Organism: Lagenorhynchus albirostris; assembly: GCF_949774975.1. Taxonomy (NCBI): domain Eukaryota; kingdom Metazoa; phylum Chordata; class Mammalia; order Artiodactyla; family Delphinidae; genus Lagenorhynchus; species Lagenorhynchus albirostris. The sequence continues at coordinate 99,936,458 of NC_083097.1, read as the reverse complement.
AGAAATATGATCCTTTAGTTGTTTTTTTTTAATTCAACAAGTATTTATATAAGCATTCATTCAACTAATATTTACTGTGCAAGTCCCAGGCACCTTTATTAATATGTACTGGTGGATGAGTGAGACAAATTCCTTGATCTCAAAGGGCTTGCACTCTATTCAGATATTGTGAGTAACACAAACAAAACAAGGCCTCCGTTACATTGTTTAAGGGTGAATAAAATTCTAAACTGAAAAGGATATGTATTGCATCTTGAGCTTTTGACAAGTGTTGGTAAATATATGCAAATAAGGTAATGTTTACTGTCAGTAAAGCACTGCAGTTTGGCATTCTTTCTGCATATTCTCTTCCTTTATGTTCCACTCTTATCTTCTACAAAAGACCATTAACTGCTGATATTCACTTTATCAGTTATGACCCTCAGTTCTGGCTTGACATAATTTGCCCTATGCAAATCCTTAGGGCTGCTAAGTGGAGCAGAATGCTGAGCTCTTGAGGAGAGAGAGAATCTCCCATTTTAGAGCACAGACATTTGCACGTGGCATTGAGTGACAAACAAGAAGAAAAAACTCTTTATGGGACAAGCAAAATTAAGGAATAGTTAGGAGTTTGTGCAAAAGTCAATCTTCTTACATCATGATAATTTCCTGATAACATCCTAATTTGCGTATATTAAAGCATCCCTAGAATTTTCTTTCTTAAATGTTCACTATCTTTGCCTCATTATCGTATTTCTTTAACTTGTTATAGAATAACTAATTCATCTAAATGCTATTGTATTTTTGAAATGTGATAAAATCATTTTGTGAAATCAATAATGGTATTTATTTTCATTTCCATCCTAAATGTAATGCATGCTCATTACTAAGTATATTACAAACTGAAAAATAATTTGAATTTTTTGTATGTGTGCCACACAATTTCTAGGTAACCTGTCAGTGTACTCATTTATGTGACTTGATAGTATACTTTAAAAACTATAGTAGTTAGAATAGACATCACTATATTGGTTTATGAGTGTTAAATAATGAGAAAGGACAAGTCTGAAACTAATTGTCTTTCAGGAAGAAAATCTAGTTTTGAGAGGAATTGCATGCAAAACAACTTTGTTGTGCTGTAAGCTTTAAATTAAATCTTGTTACCAGCAAGAAAGTTATAGGCTATTGATTTCCTTAGCCATTAATTCACTCAAAGCATGATCTCAGTGTCTGCAGAATTTAGCTGCTTTAATTTACTTATCGAAGCTAAGGATAATCAACTTCCTTTCCCCTTTCACTAAACAAATCAACAGTAATTTTCTCTAATCATTTAATATTGTATTGCAAAGATCTCAGAATCCTGGCTGGTCCCTTCACATAAAACGCATACACACACACAAACAAACAAACAAATATAATAAATCATTATTTTAGTTTCATAAAGGGTGACTGAAAATATGGTGAAACCATTGCTTTGCATACAATGATACCACTGGCCATCTAATTTTTGTGTGTGTGTTTTATTTTTCCTTTGCTTGTGTGTGTCTCTGTGTATATGGCAGGAGTAATAGTTGAAAAAACTGAAATACATTGAGTTGTGCTTCATGTCTAAATATTGAATTTGATTGACATCAAGTTCAACATTGAATTTGATTAATATCAAATTCAACTTCTATGACAAAGAAAACCAAACCTTTACCCAGCTATATAAATCTAAACCTTTTGTTGCGGTATCAGCATTCATTCTTCTTTGACCTTTGTCTGAATACTATGAACACATTGCTCTTCTTTATTTAGCCATATTACTGACTAAACTCATCCATGCTCCAAGTTTTAACTCAAATCTCAAGGAGACATCCACTACCCTATCTACCCTTGGGCCTCCGTGAATCTCAGCCATATGATATTGTAATGGATAATAATGGAAGTAACAAGGAAACCGTCTTTTATACATGAGCTATATTTCTACATAAGCTACACATAAGCTTGGAAAAATACTTCCATACGTATTACCTTGTTTTACCTGTGAAGTACTTTGAGGTTGGTAGGGAAGGTAATACATTTCCTGACATGTCATGTATATAGATTCTTTAATAGTGCTTCAAGCCTAACATTGACAAAATTGACCTCATATGACTCCCCACTCATTCATTTCTATCAGAGGAATCCAGACTAGACAACTCTGTTGCCTCTCTAATTATCCTCTTCCTCTCACCTGTTCTGTCAGAATATACTATTGTTTGATATAGCTCTTCATTCTGCAGCTTCTCTACTTCTACATCCCTTCCCCATTTTCGATCTTCATCTTTGCACAGTTAACCCATTCTAACAGCCTCCAGATTGTTTCCTTGGTTCTAGAATTTACTGTCTTTATACTGCATATTAAAACCAAGCCATCTTCCTAGTCTGACAATTTTAGCAGCCAGGCTAATAGAAAATCTCTGTTTTTTCACTTTCTTTTGCATATATTCAAAGTCTTCCTGGGCATCTAAGGGACTCTATATAATCTGGCACTTCTCATTTTATTATCGTTTACTATATCCCAACATATCCTCCTAATTTCAGTCAAATTTGATTCTTTAGAATTGTTCTCACACATATTTTCATTCTGACACCTGGGTTTTTCCTTATGGTGCCTGACTCATTTAACAAAGTGTCTCTGTTCATCTCTTCCTATCTGTTCTTATCCATACCTCAAAGTCTAATCCCACTTTCTCAAATCCTTCTGCATCAAACTGAACTCATCTTCCAGACCTTAATTTTTGTACTGTAGAGTTTAGCTCTTTATTTTTCTTTTTTGTAGTTTATTACATTCACTTGGAGGTCATACTGTGAATACTATTCTTTTCTATGTAATGTTAACCATCTGAATTGTGTGTTTTGGAAAACTAGATGGTATGTTTTATGAAGCCACAAGGAAATCTTTTTTGTCCTCCCCTGCAGGCACTGTATACATGTACCACATCTTCTTTATCCATTCATCTGTGGATGGTACATTTAAGTTGCTACCAGGTCTTGGCTATTGTAAATAGTGCTGCAATGAACATTGGGATACATGTATCTTTTTGAAGTATGGTTTTCTCTGGATATATTCCCAGGAGTGAGATTGCTGGATCATATGGTAGCTCTATTTTTAGTTTCTCAAGGAACCTCCATACTGTTCTCCATAATGGTTGTACCAATTTATATTCCCACCAACAGTGTAGGAGGGTTCCCTTTTTTCTACACCTTCTCTAGCATTTATTGTTTGTAGATTTTTTGATGATGGCCATTCTGACTGGTGTGAGGTGATATCTCATTGTAGTTTTGACTTGCATTTCTCTAATACTTAGTGATGTTGAACATCTTTTCATGTGCCTATTGACCATCTGTATGTCTTCTTTGGAGAAATGTGTAGTTAGGTCTGCTGCCCATTTTTGATTAGATTGTCTGTTTTATTTTATTTTATTTATTTATTTTTTTGCGGTACGCAGGCCTCTCACTGTTGAGGCCTCTCCCCTTGCAGAGCACAGGCTCTGGACGTGCAGGCCCAGCGGCCACGGCTCATAGGCCCAGAGGCCACAGCTCATGGGCCCAGCCGCTCCGCGGCAGGTGGGATCTTCCCAGACCGGGGCACGAACCTGCATCCCCTGCATCGGCAGGCAGACTCTCAACCACTGCACCACCAGGGAAGCCCTATTTTTTTTTTTTTTTGATACTGAGTTGCATGAGCTCTTTGTATATTTTGGAGATTAATCCCTTGTCGGTTGCGTCATCTGCAAATATTTTCTCCAATGCTGTGGATTGTCTTTTTGTTTTGTTTATGGTTTCTCTTGTTGTACAAAAGCTTTTAAGTTTAATTAGGTCCCATTTGTTTATTTTTGGTTTTATTTTCATTACTCTAGGAGGTAGATCCAAAAAGATATTGCTGTAGTTTACATCAAAGAGTGTTCTGCCTGTGTTTTCCTCTAAGAGTTTTATAGTATCTGGTCTTACATTTAGGTCTTTAATTCATTTTGAGTTTATTTTTCTGTACTGTGTTAAAGAATATTCTAATTTCATTTTTTTATATGTAGCTGTCCAGTTTTCCCAGCACCACTTATTGAAGAGACTGTCTTTTCTCCATTTTATATTCTTGCCTCCTTTGTCATGGATTAATTGACCATAGGTGTGTGTGTTTATTTCTGGGCTTTCTATTCTGTTCTGTTGGTCTATATGTCTGTTTTTGTGCCAGTACCACACTGTTTTGATGACTGTAGCTTTGTAATATAGTCTGGAGTCAGGGAGCCTGATTCCTCCAGCTCCATTTTTCTTTCTCAAGCCTGCTTTGGCTATTTGGGGGTCTTTTGTGTCTCCATACAGATTAAAATTTTTTGTTCTAGTTCTGTGAAAAATGCCATTGGTAATTTGATAGGAATCGAATCTGTAGATTGCCTTGAGTAGTATAGTAATTTTGACAATATTGATTCTTCCAATCCAAGAACATGGTATATCTTTCCATCTGTTTGTGTCATATTTGATTTCTTTCATCAGCAATTTAACCATTTTAAAGTGTGTGATTCAGTGGCATATACTAACTTTACAGTGTTGTACAAACACTACGTCTGTGTATTTCCAGAACATTTTTTTTTTTTTTTTTTTTTTTTTTGTGGTACGCGGGCCTCTCACTGTTGTGGCCTCTCCCATCGCGGAACACAGGTTCCGGACACACAGGCTTAGCAGCCATGGCTCACGGGCCCAGCCGCTCCACAGCATGTGGGACCTGGACCGGGGCACGAACCTGTGTCCCCTGCATCGGCAGGCGGACTCTCAACCACTGCGCCACCAGGGAAGCCCCCAGAACATTTTAATCAGCCTAAAAGGAAATACTGGACCCATTAAGCAGTCACTTCCTATCTTCCCTCTCCACATGGGCCCTGACAACCACTAATCTGCTTTTTGTCTCTATGGATTCATCTATTCTGGATGATTCATTTACATGGGATCATACAATCTGGCTTTTTGGGTCTGATTTATTTCACTTAATATAATGTTTTCAAGGTTCAGCCATGTGGTAGCATGGATCAATACTTCATTCCTTTTATCATTGAATAATATTCCATTGTTTGGCTATACTATATTTTGTGTATCCACTCCACAGCTGATGGACATTTTGCTTGTTTCCACTTTTTGACTACTGTGAGCAGTGCTGCTGTGACCATTTGTGGATGAATATTTGTTTTAACCCTAGTTTTCAATTTTATATGTGTGTGCGTGTGTGTGTGGAATTGCTGGGTCATATGTTGATCCTACATTTAATTTATTGAGGAACTATCAAACTATTTTCCACAGAAGCTGAACCACTTTACATTCCCACCAGCCATGTCTGACAGTTCTAATTTCACCACATCCTCACCAACACTTGTTTTATTTTCCATTTTCGTAAAAACACATTTTTTATTACAGCCATCCTAGTGCATGGGAAGTATAATTTTTTGTGGTTTACACTTGAATTTCCCTAATATCTAATGACGTAGAATATTTTCTCATTTACTATTAGCCTTTTTTATATCTTCCTATTCCTAATATTCTAAATTATCCTATGATTCTAACACCTTTAATCTATAGCATAAATTAATTCAACCTATATCCTTCCAAGGATTATCCCTAGGCTAATGCTGAATGATGTAATAAAAAAATTTAAGGGTCAGGGCAAAGAACTATGTATGTAATTCAATCAAGTGTTTATTTTCACTAATTTTTATGTACCATTTATTGATAATTTTGTGCTCTTCAAATGATATGAAATGAGAAATCATAAAACATATTTTCCTGAAAACTATTCAGTAACTAAAATAAGGTTCAAGTGTCTTGCCTCTTTTTCCCCAATTTTTTTCCAAAATATTTTAACTCAGTTCAGTAAACCAATGGGTAGTTGTGTCTTGGGTGCCCAGAGATGGCAATCTCTTCTCTAAAGACATTTAATGATAAACAGTTTTATCTATAGATCCATCCCCCCACCTTCATTATTATTTCCTATCCTGTTACTATCTTTCACATCTCTATCATTTTAGTCAGAAACAGATTTGTCTACTCATTAAGATTAATATTCTGTCCAGGAAGGTGAGACAAATTGTATTCTTCTATTCTGATGATTCTCTTTCTCATGACCTTAATTATCTCTCAAAGATTTTTTCTTTCATACAAGCCTCAACAAATTAGAGCATGAGATAGGGCTTTGCCTATGTTTAGGTAGGTAGTAATGCAAATCTGACTCTTTCAGGTTATGTGATCAAAATTTGGTGTGCTATGGTGGAAAGTGGTGGACTCCCAGCTTTGAGAGTGGCCTTTTCCATGTGGAGGGGATGCATTGCTGGAGGCAGTGGTGGGACTTGATTCAGCCACACTGATTTCCTCTAAGATTCCCTTGAGAAGAAAGAGCAGGTGAATTCTGCTTTTACTTCTTGCTCCAGATTGTTCTTTGTTTTCACCATGAGTTTTATATTTTTCCTTATAAGTGTTTACCACTTTCAAAAGAAGAATGTGGTGAATGTGACTATTGCCAAGAAAAGTTAGAGCAATTTGTTCCCAAATGATTTCTACCCCTCTCCCATGGCCCCAGTTGATACTTCATAATGGATTGAATTTACCATAAGCAATAGTGTATGTTTACTGAATGTGATGGACCGGCACACTTTAAAAAATTGAAGCAAATTTCACTTGTGATACCTGAAATTTTCTACTGTACAGAAGAGTCCTGTAGATAATTAATGCAGTTAATCAACTGTGGATGTAATTGACTACTTTGGAAGGCAATTATTCACTTCACTGTCATATGAGAGCAGAGAAGACAAAGTACATACAAATTAGAGAGCTATCATTGTAATTGAGGTTATTGTAGAGAAATATTCTCTATATTGGACATTTAAGATGACCCTGATTCAACATAGGCAAATTAGATATGGCTATTTTGAAGCTTTAAAAAAATACTTTTGGTTTACTCAACCAAATTTGCTTAAAAATTTGAGGGAAACTTAACAGTAGGCAAATCTAAAGATGTTAGGCAATCCTAAATGATATTAAAAACAAAAAAATTTTTTAAATTGTAGGGTTCATTGGGGTTACTTCCAGAGAATTAGGAATTTAGAGAAATTCACTTCTCCTTTATTGTATAGAGATAACAAAATTTTAAATATACAAATATTTATAGCTTAAAGAAAATTAATTAGCTTTGGAAACAAGTTGGTAGGTATACAGAGAATTTGCCACTATTCAAAGTTCAGAAACTCTGCTTTTCATTGGCTGCAGAAACAAATCATTAGGGAAGAAACCCCTGATGGGTATGATCTGACAGATGGTCATATGCTGAAGTTAAAATACTTACCATTTCCATGCTTGGAAAGTTGCTTTCCTTTAGAATTAATTTCCAAACTGTGATTCATTTGCAATTTACTGGAAAAGACAAAGTATGGTAGAGTTCATTAAGGAAATGAAAGAACAATGCATCTAATTATTTTTGGCATATGATATACCCTTCAGATGATCTCCAAACAAAAGAATTATGTATGGTGTGATAAACGGGTATTAAAACAAAGCCAATTAGTGTATTCCACAGAGACTTGTTTATAACTATGTCACTGGGGCAAAACAGTCAAAGTTCTATATCAGGACCTTTAGCAAAGTCCCCTGAGTATGCTTCAGAGAGTGTATGTGCTGAAGACTAGCTTCTCCAGTGAAAGGCCAACAAAACTAGGAACAGTGTTAGGCTGAAAGTGCTTTTCCTTGCAGTTGTAAATCATGTTCTGCACAGTGACAAGGTTTGTGCAGCTTTACTTATTTCTTCTTCCCAGTGATCCATATAACCTTACATAAAATAGTGCTGTCATAAAGAAGGAATCAATCAAAAAGAATGTTAGGAGTGTGAAGGGCTTGTTAAAGTTGCCCATCCATTCAGTCATTCATATAACAGACATTTTTCAGCATCTGTAATGGGTTAGAAATGTTGTTAGAAATTAATATATCATGATATTTCCTGAAGGCTCTAGTAGTCTAGTAAACTGATGGAATCAAATAAGTACACCAGTATTTTAGTTTCTAATAAAGATATATTTAGAGGATATTATAATAGGGTATAAGGGATGGAGAGGTCACTTTTTTCTGCAAGAGACAGCAAATACCTTGTAGGGAGGTGACAAGAATATGTGTATTAATTAATTCAATAATTTGTAGATTATCTCATATTTTCTAATCTGGAGGTACAACAAGAAGCAAGATACAATCTCTGTCCTCAAGAAGCTTATAGCATCTTGAAAAATGGATAGTTAGCAGACAAGGGGGATAAATATGTATTCCGTGTGGAAACACAGAGGCTTTGAGTATGTTTGGTCATGTTAGTCAGTGTGTCTTCCACACTCATCTGTCACTTTGAGCTTAAACTGCTAGAGCTTCTCTCACCCTGCCCCCAGGGAAATAATGCCCAGTATGTTTTCTTTTTCATGTTTTTCCCCCCCTGTGGAAAAAGACACTGGCTGGTGAGTAGAAGACAAATAAGACTTTAAAAAATTAAAACATGCTCTGACCATCAGTCTCAGGTATTACCCAAGTAGTGATGAGTTGAGTTAGATTTTTAGTTCACTGACACAGCAGAATAATCAGTCGGTGATGGGCTCTGGAGCACAGGAGACTTTGTATAGAACTGTGGATTGTGGGCAGACTTTTCCATGTAACAAGATGAGCTGAGGAGAGAAGGCACGTCAAGAATTTGAAAAGAATGGAGCTGACTTACTGAGGCAGAAATTAGAGACCATGCATTAAAGGGCAACTTAATTATTTCTAATTCAGAGTTTCAGTCCCTGTGGTCTGAGTTGTACTTCTAACCCACATCAGAATCTGTGAGCGGTTCATACCTTTGTCACTAGCATCTCCTTCCATTTTTGGCTTTAGATATCTTGGGTGGGTTTCTGTTGCTTTTATCTAAAAGTAGCAGGGGATGTTGGCAGATCTCTAGGTACTTCTGCAAGGCCGAAAAGTAGAAAACAGTACGAGTCCTGAAAGAAAGGCAGGACCATAACATGAACAGTTGTGTGTGCTGTGATTAGGAATTTGGACCTTATATTATGAAAAACGAAAATCACCGCAGGCTTCCAAGCAAAGAAGTGGCATGATCATTATATAAGGGTCACTTGGGTGCTTTGGAAGGGTCATAAATGGAGGGTAGAGGATGACACTGGTTAGAAGAGGTATTAAGAGTCTGTAGTAAGGCAGAAGCTGTGGGAATATAAGGAAGATATTTTATTTAAGACATGTCAATGTTGTGGAATTACATGACTTGGACACTGATTTCGTGAAAGGGAGGAATAAAAGATTACTTTAATGACAAATGAATGCCAGTACTTTATCAATAAAGGAAATCCTGGAAGCAGTGTTACATTTGAGGGGAAAAAATGAGTGCAGTTATGGAGATGTTAAGATTGGGATATTCCTTCAGTTAGGATTCAGTCAAGGAAACAAGGTGCAGTAAAAGTAACTTGTGTTTGCAAATGTCTTAAGAGTTTCAGTGAAGAGAAGAAATCGACACAGGAAGTTAAGCAGGAAAAGAACAAATGGATGATAAGCACTTCCTAAGATTATGGTTATTAAGTTACACCTATACTTGTTAATTTTGTCCTTTTAAAATTGTAACAGCTGTCATTTAGAGACTTTATGTCAGGAGCTGGATAACAAATTCATGTCTGTACTGTTTGATTTTTCCTAGTAACCATCTTCTAAGGCAACTATTAATATCATCATTTTACAGATGGGGTAACTTGGATACACAAAGTCTAAATAACTTGCCCGGGGTGATAGTAAATACAGGAAATATTCGAGCCACCGAGGCTACTTCTGTCAGACTCCACAGCTTGTGCAATGAATGATTGTGCTGTGCATTGCCTTCCAAATAACAAATACCAGGTGATCTAGAGAAGGCACAACTGTCCGTAACATTCACCATGCCCATTTGTCATTTGAATGCTTCAATTCTCCTATACCCCAGAGAAGCCTTCTTGTAACTCTGTGGGCTGGGCGAGAGTGAGGAGGGTGATAAGTGAGAAGGTACCATGGCAGGAAAGCAGATTCAAGAACAGAGAATGAAATGGTGATATTTTTCTCCCCTTTAGTCTCTGGGGTTGCAACAACTGAACCTTAGTGTTAGCCTAAGACGCATGGAACAGAGGACCTGTCGTGGCTGCTTCTACCCCACAGTGTCACATTGGACAGGTTGGGAGAGAGAGTGTATAAGATGCTATTTAATTCTGTATGAGAATTATTTATTTTTGACAGGTGACAGCATAGGACACAAACTTGAGAGCTGCTTTTTATTTGTACTTTAAGTGTAAGACCAAGCTTTCTATGCTGCAGAGAGGAGAAAAGTTACTTTTAATTCAATACTATGCAGAGCATATCTTCAATAGTTAATGTTAATAAGATCCTGGGAAATCTTTGCAAATGCCATTCCTTAGCTTGTTCTCTAAATGTAAAGATTAGAAACTGTTTCTGCAAGCATGGTCACATGTTTTAAATAACTTCTTTCCTTTAAGCAGCTGTAAATTTAGATACATAATTCATTGTTTTGCATTAAGGAATAATGGCAAAAGAAGGAAATAACAGGTAGAAGAAGAAATCTAACATTGGAGAGAAAGGAGAAGCCAGGCCTGGGCATATGTCTACACATAGTACAGTGTCTTTCTAGACAGAATATTGCATGATGCTTAGGTGGTTTTTTGTAGGTAGAATAGAGATAATCTTGTTCTGCACTATCAAATACTGTAACTACTTAAATAGCTGTATGTGGCTGTTTGGATTTAAATTAATTAAAATTAACTACAATAAGAAATCTATTTTCTTACTCACAGTAGGAATTAAGAAAACAGTTTAAAAAAGTGGTATCAAGGAGGAGAGAGTAGCTGCTCTGTCAAAATACATTGTTTAATTAGCCCTGTTTTATGTATGGGAGATAATGGGTCAAATATATGCTATCTAGTTTTAGATAAACTTCTTCTACATTCCTTTATTTCCAGTTTTTTTTCGGCACGCGGGCCTCTCACTGCTGTGGCCTCTCCCGTTGCGGAGCACAGGCTCCGGACGCGCAGGCTCAGCAGCCATGGCTCACGGGCCCAGCCGCTCCGCGGCATGTCGCGGCATGTGGAATCTTCCCGGACCTGGGCACGAACCTGCGTCCCCTACATCGGCAGGCGGACTCTCAACCACTGCGCCACCAGGGAAGCCCTCCAGTTATTTTTTAATAATTAAAAATATTTCTCTGTATTGATTTTTTTTTCTTTTAGCAAAGACAAAAAGCACTTTTAAACAATGCAACAACTATAACCATTCATCCATTTATCCAGCTATCCATCTATCATCTATTAATATGTTCATAGAAATTTCTTTAGCTTCATAAATGTACCAAAAAGTAAGCAATAATGGTAATGTGTCATTTTCTATTCATTATGTAAATACTTTGAGCTGAAATAAGTCCTCTATTATACCACAGGAGATGTGTCTCTGTAAGCTTTACAGATATAAGTATAGGTATAGAGATCAAATGATCTATCAAGTTCAGTGTATATGAATAATATATATAAATAGTTATTTATAAAATAGTTACATATTTATGTTTATATGTATTTCTTCTCAATTTATAAATTCTTTATACATATATTTTTGTTTTATATACACATATATATGAAAGAAGATGAGACTTCCAAAATTATCTAATTTTTTTAAAAATGATAACATTAAAAAAAAAATGATAACATTAACAGAGAAATTGCTAGATCCTTGGTCCTTTCAATAGATGCAATAAGGTAAAATTGTTGGCTTTAATATAAACTCAAAACTTTATAAAAAACTAAAAATAGAACTACCATATGACCCAGCAATCCCACTACTGGGCATATACCCTGAGAAAACCATAGTTCAAAAAGTCATACACCACAATGTTCATTGCAGCTCTATTTACAATAGCCAGGTCATGGAAGCAACCTAAGTGTCCACTGACAGATGAATGGACAAAGAAGACGTGGCACATATACATAATAGAATATTACCCAGCCATAAAAAAGAAATAAAATTGAGTTATTTGTAGTGAGGTGGATGGACTTAGAGTCTGTCATACAGAGTGAAGTAAGTCAGAAAGAGAAAAACAAATACTGTATGCTAACACATATATATATGGAATCTAAAAAAAAAAAAGGTTCTGATGAATGCAGAGGCAGGACAGGAATAAAGACGCAGACATAGAGGATGGACTTGAGGACACGGGGAGGGGGAAGGGTAAGCTGGGATGAAGTGAGAGAGTGGAATGCACATATATACACTACCAAATGTAAAATAGATAGCTAGTGGGAAGCAGCCTCATAGCACAGGGAGATGAGCTCAGTACTTTGTGACCACCTAGAGGGGTGGGATAGGGAGGGTGGGAGGGAGATGCAAGAGGGAGGAAATATGGGGATATATGTATATGTATAGCTGATTCACTTTGTTATAAAGCAGAAACTAACACACCATTGTAAAGCAATTATACTCCAATAACAATGTTTAAAAAAAAGTAAATAATAATGTAACATAAAAAAAATTAAAACTTTAATCTCCCGAAGTGAAACAATTTCTTATTCAATATTTTTAGTCATGTGGACTCTTACCACTCTGTGTCTATTAAAAAGTTCAACGGATGTTGTTAAAAATACTACCCTATGGGCTTCCCTGGTGGCGCAGTGGTTGAGAGTCCGCCTGCCGATTCAGGGGACACGGGTTCGTGTCCGGGTCCGGGACGATCCCACATGCCACGGAAAGCTAGGCCCGTGAGCCATGGCTGCTGGGCCTGCGCGTCCGGAGCCTGTGCTCCGCAAATGGGAGAGGCCACAACAGTGAGAGGCCCGCATACCGGAAAAACAAACAAACAAAAAACCTACTCCTGATATTACTTCAAGTTCTCTCACTGAATTACAAATATCCTTCTTAAGTAACCTATTACTGTATTCAGTTTAGCCCACCTATGAACTCAAGCTGATCAATGCTTGATTTTAGTAACATAAATAAGTAATATGAAATGTAATAGGTATTTAAATAAAAGATTTATTAACCTGAAGGTTAAAATCATAGAATGCATTTATCTAATAGTTCTGGCCAATTAGCTGTTAACTTATTGGGATTCATATCTTCTTTCAAAGCTTTATTGTTATTATTTGTTTTGCAGTTGTAAATTTGTTTGGATTCCTGCTACTGCTCCTCTTTTTTCTGTCTCTTCTCATGATCCTTAAAAGAATGCAAGCATTTTAGTGCAGTTTAATAGAACTAGATAAATATTTTACAAAAATAAGTAAAACTGACTCTTATTTAAATTCCTGGATGTTGCAGGAATTGAGTGTCAAGAGGCTGAAAAAAATGCCACAATTCCTTTGAATTAAGTTGGATATAATATCAGTGAGGTAAAGCAGGTTTTAAAATATAGGCTTTCTATTATAATTGTTACTTAATTCCTTTTTAGGACAGTGGAAAATCTATTCTTTGAGATTGGGAATCTTGCTAAATTGGTCCCAACCCAAAGATCATCTGTAAGATACTAGAAGGCAAAGAATGTACCCTTTTCAGGGAAAATAAATACAGAGTTTTAAATAATTAATGATTCTTTTGTGTGATTAATCTTTGTTGAATGTCAACACTAACATTGCTAAGCACGTAGAGTTTTCTAATTTTGGAAAAGCCTTTTGCCCTTGACTTAATAGAATAGGCATTTACTAGCATTTTTTAGACTTTTCATATTGCCTTTTAGGTAACTTGACACCTTGTTGACTCAAGTGGAGGGGGCCCACAAAAGATGCTTTTACTAAATCATATTAGTCATCTATTCATAGGTGCTTGGTCCAAATTGTTCAGGTGACCTAAGCAAGGAAAGTGTGTATATACACACACACACATATGTATGTATATACACACAAAGTATATATTTTGAGTTGAAATAAGTCCCCTGTATATCAAGAGATGTGTCTTGATAAGCATTACAGATATAGATAGCAAATGAATTATCAAGTTTAATATATATAATACCAATTTAGTTACTTAATTTTAAATGTAATTATAACATATGTATGTATACATACACATGCACACAAACATATACAGAAAGATAGAGAAACAGAGTCAGCCTCTTTGTGTAACTGTATTCATAGTAAATAATCTCAAGAGTTTTAAAGAGACATTATACATCAGATGGTATGATGTGTGGTAGAAGCCAGTCTGTAGATAGAAATACAACATAAAAAGATGCACAAAGAAGCAGAAGTAAGAACCTGTTTCTGTGTCTCCAGCAGTATTTAGGTCCACATTTATGTAGTCCGGAGGCTCTGCAACTTCTCCTTCCATGCCTGATAGTCATTAGGTTCTGAGAGATAGCCCTACAGCCTTTAGACAAACCCTTCTCTTTTTGTGTAAGCCCTCTCTACATAAAATCAGAGTCCTATCTAACATATTGGGGAAGAAAAGCATTGCTTGAAGGAGAAATAACCAGTTATTCTTAAGATGCTTTATCTGTTTACCAGCTACAAGAATGATGCTGCAAAATAAAATAAAATGCATTTTGAGTCTGTAGAGAAAGGCTTTATGTGTTTGTCTTTGCATGGTATTTAAAGATAGTTGAGTTCTGTTAAAATGTATTTTCATCAAAGATGCTTATAATGGGCCACTGAGATACTGTTGGGGATCTTTTCTCTCTGACAGGCTCGGTAAAATCCATGGCAGTGTCATTGCTATCTGACATATCCCCATATCTGATTATGGGGATAGAGTCTTACGTCACTTGTATTGAGGGGATTTCTTGTTGTTTCTTTTTTTTTATTCTCAATTTACCTTTTTGTAAATACGGAAATAGCATTTTGAAAAACTTGACAGAATATAAAAGCTTTTAAGTTCATTCACTAATGTTTATTATGTGTGTGTATATATATATATATATATATATTCTTCAGATTATTTTTCCCTTATGGATTATTACAAAATATCGAGTACAGTTTTTTGTGTTATACAGTAGGTCCTTGTTGGTTATCTATTTTTATATATAATAGTGTGTATATGTTAATCCAAAACTCCTAATTTATCCCTCCCCCCTTTTCCCTTTGGTGACCATAAGTTTGTTTTCTACGTCTGTGGGCCTAATTTCGGTTTTGTGTATAAGTTCATTTGTATCTTTTTTTGTGGGGGGGGATCCACATCTAAGCCGTATCGTATGATATTTGTCTTTCTGTTTGGCTTACTTCACTTTGCCTTTACATGATGTTGTTAGAGGGTGTGTATTTACATTTTAACAATGCTGGTAGGTTATATAGTGGTATCCTATTGCAGTTTTCATTTGTATTTCCTTGATCAGTGTCAATGTTGAGTGATCTTTAAAATATTTATTGGTCACTTGGCTCTCTTATTTTGTAAAGTGCCAGTTCAAATTTCTTGTTCACTGAAGAATTGCCTTGCCTTTTCCTTTTTAATTAATAAAAGGTATTTATTATTTCCTTAATATGAGACTCATTGTCAGTTATATGTGTTAAATATATAATTTCTTATTTTGGGCTTGCTTTTTCATTCTTTTTGTGTCTTTTCAAAAAAAGAGTTATTAATAGTAGTCTAATTTATCTCTAGTGTTAGAGAATTTTTTAAAGAAATCATCCTATGCTATGAAGTCATAGTTATCTGTTCTAAAATTTTTATTTTTTACCTTTCACGTATATAGTGTCCATTTGGGATTGATAATTGTGTATGTTGTGAAGTGGGAGTTATTTATTTATCTAATTGTTAGTTAATTTACCAACCACCATTTATAGAAAAGACATTTTCTTTCCTCCACTGCTCTACAATGCCTGTTTTATCAAAATCAAGAGCCCATTCCTATGTGCTTCTAGTTCTGTATTATCTGTTCAGTTCCATGGGCCCATTTGTCTCTCCTTGTACCATCACACTGCCTTAACTAGTAGTTTTATTACAATGCTTGGTATGGTAAGTGTTCTTGCTTTGTTCTTGGCAATTTTTGGCCCTAGGTATATCTATGTTAATTTTGGAATCAGCTTGTTAATTCCACAAGAATCCTTGTTAGGACTTATAGGGATAACATTGAATCAGTACATTAATTTAGAAAGTCTTTCAAACAGTGGGCATGGTATTTCCCTCCTTTTATTAAGATAGTCTTTCATTTCTCCCAGTAAAGTTTCATATTTTGCTGGTACAGGGGTTTTGCACATCTTCTATCAGATCTGTTCTTTAGAATTTTGTGTTTTTTGATGCTATTACAATGGTATTATTTTTAAAGCTTAATTTCCTAAGATTTTGGTGATAATAGAGAAATATAACTATTATTTATAATTTCATATCTAGAAAGCTTCATAAACTCTCTAATCCTAATAATTTAGGTATAGATAGATTTTGAATTGTCTACATGTCCTCCTTAAATAATGACAGTGTTATATGTTTTTCTATAAGCCTAGCTTTAGCCATATACCACAGATTTTGATGCCACATTTTCAATATCATTTGGTTCAAAATACTTTGTAATTTCGATTTTGATATCTTTTTCACTAATGCATTACTTAGTAGTGGACTACTTACTACTTAATTTAAATAATATATGGCTATTTTCCATTATTTGTTGCTGTTTATTTGTAGTTACACTGTAGGAAGAGAACATCCTGCATATAATTTCATATATATAAAGTTTTTGAGACTTGCTTTGTGGTTCATAATCTTGACATCTGATACCCTAAAATTTCCCTTTTTTAATTTTTTCTCCATTATCATCTCTAACCACTTTAAAGTATTTCTTTATTCCATTCCACTCTAACCATTTTTGACGCAGTACCATATTCATTTCTTTAATGATATTTACCACAATTTGTAAGTATGTATGTTCCTGTGTGTGTGTGTGTGTGTGTGTGTGTGTGTGTATTCTATGATTTCAGGAACTACATGTCTGCTTCTTTTAATACTGCTTCCTATGTATACAGTGGGACTTTGAATGTATATAGGCATTAAGACAGTTTTTGATGAATGAATGAATCTATGTATCAGCAGTGGTTGAATTTCTCGGTAATGACAAAATGGGCTATGGAGAATATGTGGCATATGCATAGAGACAACTAAAGGTAGAATTTCAAATTGGCAGTCAGACATGAGAATGTAGTGTGGAGGACTGAGAAGGAATGACTTGAGAGATAACAGTAAGTTAGGACAGTGTTGTGCCGTGCATGCTAAAGGAGAAGAAATGTCACATGGCAGCAATCAATTACCAACTGTCACAAGTTGTAGAAAGGTCAAAAATAGGACTGAAGTATGTCCATTTGACTTAGGATTGAAGAGACTGATAACAAGGGTAAAAAGTTGAAGTAATGTAGATGCTAGACATCAGCAGATTTAAAATGGTTGCAATGTAGTGGTTTATTCAGATACTTTCTAAAAATATGTATATATTATCTTCAGCAGAATCCTCTCTTTTCACTCTATACACAGCATGGAGGTAACAGTTAAATTTCCTGGTTAGGAAAAACCTTGGTTTAACTTTTCTTTTTGACAGAGGTAAGAACTGAAGCCTGAAATTGTGGAGTCAAAACAACCCACATTCTCATTCCATTTTTTTTTTTCTTACACGACCTGTTATATGTAAGTTGCCTCCTCTCAGAGGGAAGCACAATATCACATGAGCAATTAAGGGCAAGATTAGCCTCTCAGAACACAGTAGTTTGCTGTGGAATACCATTTACCCGGTTTGCTCGTGTGGTGGTTGAATTTTTTTACATCATTGCTGCTCTTTAATGTCTCCTTTTAATGTCATGTGAATTTAGAGGGGATGAATATGCAGAGTTCATACTGTATACCAATTGTTGACAAGATAAGGTGGACCATTCAGAAAATGACATGCAAATTGAATGAGGAGGTAAAAATATGAGGTTGTGGCCTTGTTCCAGGAAAAAAAAAAGCAAAGCAGGGGAAAAGCAAGATAACCAGGTAGAAACACAGAGGTTCTGAACTCCTGGGTGTGAGATGGAAGGGAATGAAGAGAAAGAAAATCATCTTTAGTGAGCAACTATCCTTTAAGGCACTTTAAAATGATTAAGCAATCTAATCCTTATCATAACTGTGGGAGTAGATATTGTTACTACCTTTATTTTTCAAAAGGAAACTCCAAGATACAAAGAACTTGTAGTAACTTGCCTAGGAACTCAAGTGAACACATGACAGCCCTGGGATCTGAGCCTTAGTGTGTCTGTCTTTAGAGACTGTCTGTCTCTTATCCACTGCATCATATGGCAGATGAGGAAACTGAGTCTCAGAGGGATTTTCACCCCCTAAGCATGTAGGGTGACAATAAACTAAATCTAGTTCTGTGCCCAGTTGTCTATTCTGAAGTCTGTGCACCTCCCCCTCCGTCTGCTTTGAGAAACTACGCATGTACCCTCTCATTCTTGGGGGTTCATAATTCAAATTAATATACTGAAAGCTTTGAGAAATCTTGTAAGAACACCTGTTTACTTTTACTCAGTTCAGCTTTCCTGGTGTGTCCAAATTTATCTGACCATGTCATGCATGCCTCTTTTACTTGTAGAACCTATTACCTTTGTACCAATTGCATGTATTATGGAATGCCTTGAGAAACAGTGCCTCTGGCCAGATAGTGTCACAATTGACCAAAGGGTGTTTAATGAAACAACAAAGACATATTTCACCTAGCCTTTTTATAAGGGCATTATTGCTGATGATTTTTTATGTACCTCTTATACTACTGGGGGAGGAGGAGTAAGAAAACTCCTGAGACATTTCCCATTTTGCTTTATTGAAGTCGTCCAACCCTGAGGCTGAAAGCATAATAAATAGTTATGATTTCATACTTTTTAAAGAATATTTTAAAAGGCCAGAGGAGGGAGACTATGAAACTAATTCTGGTGTTTGAAATTCACATGGGTACTGCCTGAAATAGAGCTATTAGTGGTGGCGTTGAGATTAGCATTCAAGTCCTGTTCCTGGTTTGGGAATTTGGTAGAATTATGTAGCATTGTGCACAGTCTTTAACAGCAAATCAGACCTTGTTAAAAAATTTCACACTGGGGATGAAAGGGATTTAATTTTAAAAACAGATGAACAGGGAACCTGACTGTTGTTATGGGAAAGTGTTATTTCCAGAGTTTCTGTCTCCTAAATTACCTAAAAACAATTTAAATGCAATCAAATAATGTGATGAAGTGTTTGGTGAGCTGTGGCTAACTCCTACTTACATCTAATTGAGTTTTGAATGTGATCTGTGTAAAGAAGGATTGAGTTGCTTTGTAAAATGGGAGAGGCAACATATTCTTACATAATTTTGCACCTAAAATTATTTCGTTATTATCTTTCTTGTGACTTTTTTCCTCTTGTTGTGTCTCTCCAATACCCTATTATTCACCCCTGCCTCTAAAAAATCCCTTAATTTGAATAGTGTGCTTAATCTGCAGAAAGAGAGAAAGGTGGGAGAGGGAAGGAAGGAGGAAGAGAGAGACAGATACAGAGACAGACAGAGAGGTGTGTGTTACTTTAAGATTAAAACTGTGTTTAAGAAAGGGCAAACATTAAGAGTGAAATGTATAGGTTAGCTGAAACAATAAACATTTAATGTTTGTAGTAACTGCTGATCTAAACCACATAATACTTAAAATTATATGTATAATTATTGAATCCCAATTGAGTACTCAGAATATAGACTTGTATCCAGCCATGATAAGATTTACCTAAAAATATTTAGCTTAAATATCGTTAAGTATATTTTGCTTTCCATATTTTTCTTCTTATGTATATGTTTGCATTTTCCCATTATATATGTTAAATTCATCACATGACTCATTTTTGAGGGAGTCAAATTGTCAATTACATTTTATAAGGAAAAAGAAAAACTTTATAAATATACTTTTACAGAAAATATTTCCAGGATAAATGTATTGCAGCAGACCAAGGAAAAAGAAGTTTCATTTCCATTTATGGTTAATAAATTTTCTATGGTTAACAAAATAAAGATTTGTTTTTCAAGGCTTAGAATTTATAGAGAAGCAAACAAACAAAAAGGTCAGGATTTTCAAAATTATTTTTCTATAGGGAGTATTGATGGAGGGTGGTATTGTGGAAAATGAGGTGGTAAAAACATACCATGAGCATGGTTGATAAAGAACTTGGCAAATGAAGGAGAAGGTTTGGAATAGTTTGCATTTTAGATTTGGAGTTGAGGGTTTCAAAGTTCACCTGAAAGTAAATGAAGAAGGGGAAGTATTTGGTTTGTTTTTCCATTGTCCCTAATTCATTTGATAAACATCTGTGTGGCCCACGAATGACATATGCAGTCAAATATGAGTGGGACAATGAATGTGTGTATTTAAAATCTCATACTTCCTTTTGCATAGGTATTACAGATGCCATTCCTTCTACTGATAATCTTATGTACTTTTTAAAGGAATAATCAAAAATGGCACGGGGTAAATCATTGCTTCTTGATTCCAAAGATAGAACAAACATTTAAACAAGCCAGACAGATAAGAACGCTTTTCATCTGGCTCTTCAGTATGAAATAAAGTTTTTGCTGTTCAGTTCTGATCTTTCAAACTCAACTTTTCAGGGTATTGTAACCCCTGTTTATACATAGATGAGTGATAGTATTATTCTTTGGAAGTAAAATAACTTGCCAATAGATTTGAGTGTGACTTAGCATCTAGATGGCTCATTAGACTATAGAAATGAAAGCAAACAAGTTTCATGAATATTGCAGTATAAAAAATGTAATAATAGAATATAAACTTGGGCAAACTATTGATAGATTCATTGGTTTTTTGTACACGTGTGGGGAAATACTTTTTTTCAATAAATGGATAGACAGACTCTGATTTGGAAGTAAGTTATTCATAAACCATTGGAACTCTCCCTCTTATTCTCTTGACTTTTCCATATATCTTGTCTAGCCTCTTAGCTCAAATTTCATGTCTACACAAATGATTCTTTAGTCAATATACCTAGCTCGACTCCCTCTTGAAACCATTTTATACATGTACTTCTTCATTAACAAATTAGATTACAAAACACAGTAAGATATCATCACTAGCTTTTGATCATTTGTAGCATTGTAGCTCCTGATACTATGCCAGGACCTACTGCCACACACATTCTTTTATAAACTCCAAAAAAGCCCTGCTCTAAGAAAACATAGCCCTATTTTTATAAATAAGAAAACAGGCAAAAAAATGTAGATAATCTTCCCCTAAATCTGTAACTAGTAATTGTCAGAACTGGGTTTCAAATTTAGCTCTGGTAGTCTGTAAGTGTCATGGTATTTGCACTATACTGTTTCTTCCAAGTAGCACATTCAAATTATCTATAGAAGTGAGTCATTTTGTTTAATTTATAGCAAATCAGTATTTAATAACAATGTATTCAATTGTAATATTATGGTGGCTGTAAAAAATAAGGAATTTTGCATATGAAATAAATGTTATTTCTTCTATCCTGTTTGGGGTTATCTAACTGAATTCTATATCTCATCACAACAAAAGACTAAGGAATATTCATATCAATAAGGCATATCATCATTTATATGGAAATAGTATAAAAACAGATTGTCTCTGCCTTAGCATTAGCATAATCCCACCCTGTTTACTAACATCATTTTTGTAGTCTAGATACTGCAAGCCTAGCTGTAGCTATATGGGTCTGCTTATTTTCCTGTCTATGACCCTCCCCTCACTTGTCTAGAACTTTAGCAAACCAATTTCAACAATATATAAAATGGGTCATATGCCATAATCAAGTGGCATTTATTATTCTAGGGATGGTTCAATATCCAGAAATTAATCAGTGTGATACACCACGTTAACAAAAGGAAGGATAAAAATCACATGATCATCTCAATAGATGCAGTCAAAGCTTTTGACATAATTCAAAATTCATTCATGATAAAAACTCTTATCGAAGTGGGTATAGAGGGAATATATTTCAACATAATAAAGACCATTTATGACAAACCCACAGCTAACATCATACTCAATGGTGAAAAATTTTTTCTCTAAAATCAGGGCCAAGACAAAGATGTCCACTCTCACCACATCTATTTAACATAGTATTGGAAGTTCTAGCCACAGCAATCAGACAAGAAAAAGAAATAAAAGACATCCAAATTGAAAGGGAAGAGATAAAACTGTCATTATATGCAGATGACATGATACTATATATAGAAAACCGTAAAGTCTCCACCGAAAAACTATTAGAACTAATCAATGAATTCATTAAAGTTGCAGAATACAAGATTAATATACAGAAATCTGTTGCTTTTCTATATACTAATAATGAACTATCAGAAAAAGAATTCAAGTAAACAGTTTTATTTACAATTCCATCAAAAAGAATAAAATACCTAGGAGTAAACTTAAACTAGGAGTTGAAAGAACTGAACTCTGAAAGTTACAAGACATTGATGAAGGAAATTGAAGATGATACAAATATTTGTTGTTTCATTCTTCATCTGTTTGGTTGTTCTTTATATTTTCTCACTCCTTGTTAAAAACTTCTAACTTCTTGCCCTATGCATTTATTCTTCTCCTAAGTTCTTTGATAATCTTTTCGATCACTACTCTGAACTCTCTTGGGAAGATTGTTTATCTACACTTTAGTTAATTCTTCTTCTGGGTTTTACCTTGTTCCTTTGTTTGGAATATGTTCCTCTGTTGCCTCATTTAGCCTAAGTTACTGTTTTTATTTTTATGTATCTCATAGGTTGGTTATGTTTCCCCAACTCGGAGAAGTGGCCTTTTGTAGGAGGCATCCTGTGCTTCCCAGCAGTGCACTCTCCTCACAACACTGGAGCTATTAATATATGCTCTAGGGGTCCCCCCATAAGGACTGTGTGTGTCCTTTTGTTGTGGCAGGCTGTATGGACAATCCTATTTGTTGCCAGGCTCTGCCTTCTCTGGAGGCTGCTGGCCACTGGTTGACAGGACCAGATCATGAGGTGGCCGGCTGTGGAACCCCCTGGAAGCCCTGGGGTTAGTGCTGGCTCACTGGTGGGTGGAGTCAGGGTCCAGAAGTCTCCAGGGCTATTGCCTGCTCACTGGTGGGTGAAGCCAAATCCCAGGGCTAGCGCCAGTGTACTGGCTGGCAGAACTGGGTCCTGGGGTCTTGTTGTAGGGCCCAAGGGACCCAGAGCTAGTGTCAGATTGATCGTGGGGGGGGGGCAATTCCTAACACAGTTGGCTGTAGAGTCCAGTGTGTCCCTAAGCTTGTGTTGGCCTGCTAGTGGGTGGGGGCAGGACCCAGCCAGTCCTAGGGCAGGATCTGGACTGCTGAAAGTCAGGCCAGGTCTGCAGACTGTGGGGCTGCAATTTTCTTGGGACAGGGGTCTGCCCATTGGTGGTTGGAGGTGGGCCCAAGTTCTAGAACATGCTCCTTGGAGGGTGAGGCTGGGGCCTAGAGGATTCTGGGGCTGGTACCTGCCCACTGGTGAGTGGAGCTGGGTCCTATGGTCTCTGGCTGGAGGGCCCTGGGGCTCCTGGGTCTAGTGCCTGTGCACTGGTGTGTGGGGTCTGGCCCTAGGACCTCTGGTGAGCAGGGTCATGTCCAGGGATGTCTATGGGCTCTGGGAGTCTTAAGGCAGCCTGTCTGCTGGTGGATGGCACTGCATGCATGTGCAGTTGCTTAGTCTGAGGGATCTCTCCACAGGTGCCTACTGGTTTTTGGACCAAGGTGGGGCTAGGTTCTGGAGCTAATAAACTAGAAGGAGGATTCCAAAATGGTGCTTGCCAATACCAGTGTTCTGTTAAAATGAGCTCCAAAAATGTCCACTCCTAGTGTGTACGTCCCCAGGGTGAAATGCAGTTGCCTCCTGCCTCTCTGGGAAACTCTCCAAGATCAGCAGGTAGGTCTGACTCAGGCTCTTACCAAATTATTGCTTCTTCCCTGGGTCTAGGAGCATGTGATATTTTTGTGTGTGTCCTTTAAGAGTGAAGTCTATTTCCCCCAACCCTCTAGGACTACTGGAACTAAGCCCTGCTGGCCTTCAAATCCAAATGCTCTGGGGGCTTGTCTTTCTAGTGAAGGACCCCTGGGCCAGGGAGCCCGATGTGGTGCTCAGACCTCTCTCTCCTTTGGGAGATACTCTGAAATTGTAATTATTCTCCCATTTGTAGGTCACCCACCTGGGGGTATGGGATGTGACTATATTGAAACTGCTCCCCTCCTTCCCATCTTGTTGTGGTTCCTTCTTTATATCTTTAGTTGTAGATCTTTTCTAGTAGGTTCTGTTCTTTTTTATCAATGGTTGTCCTGAAAATAGTTGTGATTTTCATGTGCCTGTGAGAGGAGGAGAGCTCAGGATATTTCTACTCTGCTATCCTGGCTGACCCCATCTGAGGAACATACAAATAAGTGGAAAGATATTCTATGTTCATGTAGTAGAAGAAGTAATATTACTACCCAAAACAACTTTCTGAGTAATAAGAGTGTCTTTTGTATACTAATGATATGACTCTCTTGGCTGAGATAGCTTCAGGATGGGGGCTAGTCACCAAAAGAACATATGGTGTGATTAGATGGTTGAACCTTTCAGCTCCCCCACCCCCTGGCTTCTGAGGAAGGGAGAGGTCTGGAGATTGGGTTATAAAGACTCCTAAACAATAAGATTTGGAGAGTTTCCAGGTTAGTGAACACATCAACACACTCCCAGGGGAACATGCATAAAGAGGGCATGGACAAGCTATACTATCCCTGCCCCCATACCTTGTAATATGCATCTCTTCCATTTGGCTGTTTCTGAGGTGTATCCTTTAAAATATATCTGTAATAGTAAATATAACACTTCCCAACTTCTGTGAGTTTTTCTACCAAATTATTGAACCTGAATGAGGGGGGGATCATGCTAACCTTCCAATTTGTAGTCAGCCAGGCAGAAGTGCAGGTAGCCTTGTACCCCATTTGCAGCTGCTGTCTCAGGGCAGTCTTGTGGGACTGTGCCCTTAACCTGTAGGGTCTGGGCTGACTCTGGATAGTTAATGTTGGAATTGAACTGAATTCTTGGACAGCCAGTTAGTGTTGGTGAATTAGAGAATTGCTTTTTGATGTTGGAAAACACATCATAGATGGTCACATAGCTGGAATGTGCCTAGAATATGCCTAGATGATCAGCTCACTATGAGACTCTCCTCCCACAGAGATGAGCAGATTTTGGACTTCCTGCTCTCAGGGTGCTTGACGTACATATAGGTGGTGCTTCCAAACTGGAGGAGATAAAAATATATTTTATAAGGCTCAGGTGAGAGAGGAGAGAGTGACCTGTATCTGTGACCTTAGATTCCTTTCAATGCATATGCCTTTCTTGCTATTGTTGTACTGTATCTTGTACTTGTACTAGAACTCTTCCCAGAGAATAAGCTGTTGTAGTCCTGTGAATCTTTTCAACAAGTTGAATGGTTAAGGTGATTAATGCATAATTAATACAAATCCTTCACCAATCTTCGCTAATATTCTTAGACATTTTAGTAGACTGGTAGGTGAAAGGAGAATTCAAGGATGTAAATATCTATCCTGTCTGGGAAATATTGGCACAGATAGCTGCTATATACTAATTAGGCTTCAATTTCATATAGTTCCAAAAGTGAAAATAATCAGCATGCCTATATGAATTTCCCTAAAATATTGAGTTCTTTTTCCTAACAAAAGTGTACAACTTATAAAAAGAATGGGAATAAAAACTTTGGTATAGATTGTGGGAATTCAGCACACTCAGAATTACTTTCAGCTAGTCATTGTATTTATTAATTTTTCTAAAATTCCATTTTTAACAAGGATACAGGGAGAGTATATTACTACTACTACTAATTACTTCATCTCTGTCCATTCATTTCATATACTATTTGAATTACAAAGAGAATTTTGGTAGTCCTATAAATTCTGCATGGAGTTTAGTCAGATAGTATGTTTATCATGTTCATTCATCTTCCTGTACAAATATAAAATTTACATTTGATTGATTATTAAGAATTTTTGTCAATAGATATAATTTTACCACAATAATACTAGCCTATTATGGCTAGAGTTTTAAAAAATATAAATAACATCTGTATGCATCAATGACTAATGAAAGGAAGTGTTAACAGTTTGGAATTTTAAAATATTACAATCAATTAAGCACACATGCAGTTTTATAATATTTGAAAATGTAACAAGGTGAATAATAATTGCTTTATTTGCTGATAACAGAATAACATTGAATATATGCAGTTTTATATATCAGTGATTAATTTTCAAGTGCCTACTTTGAAGAATTAAGAAAATTCATTTACTACAGCTAATTAAGAATTAAAGGGTTGTTTTCAGTACTACATGTCAACACAACTGTCTCACTCAGATTTCAGTGTCTGTTGACCAGGCAGTCTGTGCATGACAGATAAACCCAAGCAATCATTTTGCAATAAGCAGTTTTATATTTTCAGACATTCTGTGGGCATCATCTGCTTTTGACAGACAGCCATCCTCCTCCATAATCACCCACACATGGTGAGGAATGAAACAGCAGCACCTGATTCTTTTTACAACAAACTGGCATAATTCCAAATAAACCACTAAATTAAAAGAAAAAAAAGCAAAACAAAGTCATGTGGCCACTTGCCCATTATTGGATTCTTTTCCACACTATTATTTATCTAATATCAGTTTTCCAAAATGATTTATTTGGGTATATTTCTCTGAGTCATAGATTACCTTCAAAATAGGGTATTTCATATTTTCTTTGTGGAAATTTACACTTTCTATTTGCTTCCCCTGTAATTTACCAATGGAAACTTCTAAATTTATTTTGGTATATGACGAAGTTACAACTCTAACAGACTTGATAACTGACTTAGGACCATCGATATAAAAATATCAGCTTTTATACCAGAGGATGCAATAACCATAGGATATTTTAAAAAATGATTTAGCTTAAGTCAGTTAGCTGATTAGAAATAGAGGGTGGCACTCGAAAGTAGAATACATAGTTTCTTCTACATTTGAATTTTGATGACTTGAGTTACAAAAATGATTCTACTACCCCTTGGCTGGATGAATGTGGACTAAAAAAAAATAGATGCTCAGAGCATTTATAAAGTGAGCATAATAGTCACCTTCCTTCTGTGTATCTGGTAAGATTACTGTGTGGATCAAAGCATCCAATGAAGATTTTTCATGAAGCTATTTCTCATGCTCCTGGCATTTTTTTCCTTTGTTTACAATTATCTATAGAAGACTTTATCTTCTGCTTTGAATTGTAGTTATTTATATGGTTTCTTTACTCCAATATCAATATTGAATTTTAAACCCTTTGAGTGTGGAAACTATGTCACTAATGTTGTATCTTCACCAATAACCAACAGTGCCTCCTGTCCAACAATGATGATAAAAAAATATCTTATATATCACTCTGAGAGTATATTCACATCCATTCACCAATTTATTAGAATGAAATCAACTCATACACACACATCCACTCATATCTGTCTAAGAATTTGAGGTGTGACTTTATGTTAAACCACTAGGAAAATTGAAGGCAGAATTTCTTCTTCATCTTCAAGCACACATGACAAAGGGGCAAGCTTGAAGATCAGCTTTAACAAGAGTGATTATGATGTCTGGTGTGACAAATAGTTGTTCTTTTCTTGCTTAATAAGAAAAATAATAAATGTGCCTGTGTTTTTTCTGTGTGTTAAACACACAGAATTTGGGTAAGGACAATAGAATTCTTTAGTAAAAGGATCCTAAACATTTTTAGGGGGAGGAGGATACACAGAAAGGTAATGGGCTTGGATGAAAGTGCCCTGGACAGAGAGCCAGGAGCCCAATATTCACATTGGAGGCTGACTTAGTACCTTAGTTACATCAGTTAAACTTTCTGTGCCATCATTTCCTTATCTTAAAAATGATAAAGAAGATTGTCTGATACTGAGACATGTAATGATCAAAAAGAGCAGGAGGGGTGAAAGTGAGGATTCAGTCCTGTTTTTAAACTGAGTCATATCTTGTATTGTTTCCCAGGGCAGATTAAAAAACAAGAATGTAGGCACTGAGAAAATAAGTTGACTACTGGGTATGGCTGCATCCAGGGCTATTCACTGCATTAAGTGAAAAATACAGCCTGTGGAAAGAAAAGAAACAGGAAAGAGTATTTATTTTTCTAAACACTACCACTATGCCACAAGATCTGTGGTTACAAACCAGCTCAGAACAAACACTCCCAAATTATTCCTGATAATTCTCAGAATATCTACCTTTAAAGTGATAGAGACCTTAGACTACCATGATGTATACAATAGGCACATTTACATATATACATTTGGTTAATAGTAAAAGGATGGAAAAATATATCACAAGCACATGGTAATGATAGAATTCAGGACAAAGAATATTACCTGTAGTAAGGAGGGACATTTCATGATGAATAATAGTCAATTCACCAGGAAGATATACTGTAAATGTGTATTCACTTAAAAACTGTACTTCACAATATAGGAGGCAAAAACTGCCAAACCTGAAAAAGAATAGATACATTCATGATTATAGTTGGTGATACCAATAATCTTCTCTTAGTAATTGCAAAGTAGTCAGAAAAGCTGTATGGATATAAAAGACTAACAATAGTATTAACTGACCTGACCATACTGACATTTATAAAACATTCCATCTCATAAAGCACATTCAGAAAAGCACATTCAGAAAATGTGCTTTTCAAGTATACAGGGTGCATCCACCAAGATAGTAGTTACTGACAGATAGTAGTTCTGTTGTAGTTTGGAAGGTCCCTAATCCTACCCTTGAGTTCAATGATTTGCTAGAAAGTTTCACAGACCTCAGAAAAGCCATTATACTAACAGTTAAGGTTTATTACTGAAATAATATACTTATATGATATCCAAAATTCTTGAAGTAAACCAACATTAGTGGACCCAGCGTGTAGTATACAGTTCACTAATAAAGTTGCCCATTCCCGAGAGTGATCTTAGGCTTTACCTTCTATAGGCAGTGAGCATTTTCTCAGTCTTACCTAACACTATGGCTAAATTAGGTAGATGGTCTGACATTGTTAAAGATGAAACTGGGGACTTCCCTGGTGGTCCAGTGGTAGAGAATCCACTTTACAATGCAGGGGACGTGGGTTCAATCCCTGGTCAGGGAACTAAGATCCCGCACGCCGCGGAGCAACTAAGCCTGCGTGCCACAACTACTGGGCTCACGTGCCTCAACTGGAGAGCCCACGTGCCACAAACTACAGAGCCCACGCGCTCTGCAGCCCGCCGGCCACAACTAGAGAAGAGAAAACCCCCATGCCACAACTCGAGAGAAGCCTGCGTTCCTCAAAGAAGAATCCGTGCTCCTCAATGATGATCCTGCATGCCGCAACTAAGACCCGATGCAGCCAAAAATAACTAAAATTTAAAAATAAATAAATCTTAAAAGAAAAAGATGAAACTGATTGCTGAAAAGCAATTGTTAAAGACAAAAGAACGTGAAGTTTTCCTAAGAAATGTCTTAGGCTATAGCATGCATCTGTGGACTGTTTCCAGACTACCCTACTTGCTGCAACTATCTAACTATGAATGTAAACATCCTTATTAATCCTATAGATGCTCCTTACAAATTCAAAAAACTCATCTCCAAGATCCACCCTCTTCTCCTCTTCTTCAGCCTGACAGACTGAAGGTAAAAGCCCAGTAATTGTGAGACAGCATAAGGGCTTGGGAAAAACAAATAACTTTCTTTAGATTAACTGTCCCTATTGGTGTGCTTTATTATTAGTTTAGAAAACCTGAGTGGTTTCTCATTCCATGGAAGGAAAAGTTGTACCAGGACTTCAATTAAAATATTTTAAGACCTTGAGATATATCTTCCTTCACCAGAGAACGTAAGATCTGCAACTTCTAGTCACATATATGCCTTCATGCT
Organism: Lagenorhynchus albirostris; assembly: GCF_949774975.1. Taxonomy (NCBI): domain Eukaryota; kingdom Metazoa; phylum Chordata; class Mammalia; order Artiodactyla; family Delphinidae; genus Lagenorhynchus; species Lagenorhynchus albirostris. Next base: position 99,906,539 of record NC_083097.1, on the reverse strand, counting down.
CAAGTTTGCAGATTCAAAAAAGGTGAACCTCTCACTGAAAATTTGTAGAACTGAACTGCAAATTGCACTAAAATATAATCTATAAAAAAAGATTTTGATGTTTTAAACATAGGAAGTTAAATTTTTCTTTTTGGCCGTACCTCGCGGCATGCGAGATCTTAGTTCCCCAACCAGAGATAGAACCCGTGCCCCCCTAGTGGAAGCACAGAGTCTTAACCGCTGGACCACCATGGAAGTGCCTAATATTTTTTATGATAGGGAAAATAAATGTTTTCTTGGCCTCAAATTGTACAGTGGAATCTTTCTAATGTTCTTCCACTGGACATGCATTTCCTCTACAATATCCAAGTTTGATTTATTTTAAATATTTGAAACAAAATAACTAAGATAGTCTAAAACTGGAAGATGATTTTTTACAATTAAAATTATTTGAAAGATAGTTAAACTATATTCCATCAATTTTTTAATTCCTAGGGATTTACTAATCCTCAGAATTCTCTACATCCTTCAAGGATTTATTATTTCCTATTTTTTAAACTGTGGCAGTGGATTCCAGTTGAGATTATATGTTGATATAAGCAAATTTTCCTGTCAAAAATGATTTTGGAACTTATTGCTTGAAAAATTTCATACCACTGATCCAGTCATGAGAAGTCCTATATCTGGTGCTTTGTATATGAGTCTTGATAATACATAGTTTAAAACAAAAACAGCTCCTTTCCATAACTTTCTCTTCTTACCTACCCTCTAATTGCCCATCCCTTCTCTTTTCTATGTTTAGCTCAACTCTTTTCAAAAGATCTGCTTCTATTTTTAAGAGCAATTTCCCCCCACTTTTTAAATTAAGCATCTCCCCCAGACTGGCTTTAAATTCATTTAATTAACAGAATTATTTTGCTTCTTACTATGGCTGTTTTAGTTTTGTGCAAATGAACTTTCAGACCATGTCATGATTCTGTACCTTTTTATATTTGTTTCTAAATGCACTCACAGTAACTGCTTTTGTAACAAGTGTATGTGACAACCACAGCATTTCCCAGAAACAAGATGTTAGTTCAAAGAAATTCATGTTAAAGTTAGAAACATATTTACTTTAGGCATGTACCAGAGAAGAAATTTCACACATATAAATAGTGAAATGTTTTACAACCACCAGTCTTATTTTACTTTTAAGGATGTGTGGATTTTCTTTATCTCCATTAAAATAATTCAATTTTTTCTATACCTTCATAATTTCCACTTAGTTTTAAAGAATATTTTTTCAATTAAATTGCTGTTGTTTCAAGATTAGCATTAATGTATTATACTGCTTTGTTTTTAAAATGTGAAATATGAAGTTAAATACCATCTTAGATTTTTATGATGAACAAATATTCTAAACTAATCTGCATCCATCTCCTTGCTATTCTTCTATAAATGATCATTTTTGATATTCACTTCAGTTTAAAAATCTAGCAGTATGTAGAATGACACTCATTTTCCTACTTGTAGGAAAACACAGATTGTGTAAAAATAAGTAATCGAGTGATTAAATTATTTTCCAAACAGGTGTCATTGTATAATCTTGTATGTTAATGAGAAATTATATATACACATCAACAAAACAACTAGCTCTTCCATTCCACGGTTTTTTGTTTTTTTTCACCAAAGCTGCTAGTCAATCATATCTTTTTGCATTCCTATCAAACATCCTATGGTGAATGAATATTTACTAAATTTCCACTTCATACTCTGACTTAATTTCTTCAGTTGAATAAAGTATGCAGGGGGGGGGACCTTCAAGATGGTGGAGGAGTAAAATGTGGAGATCACCTTCCTTCCCACAAGTACATCAAAAATACATCTACAGGGCTTCCCTGGTGGCGCAGTGGTTGAGAGTCCGCCTGCCGATTCAGGGGACACGGGTTCGTGCCCCGGTCTGGGAAGATCCCACATGCCACGGAGGGGCTGGGCCCATGAGCCATGGCCAATGAGCCTGCGCGTCTGGAGCCTGTGCTCCGCAACAGGAGAGGCTGCAACAGTGAGAAGACAGTGTACTGCAAAAAAAAAAAAAAAAAAAAAATCTACATGTGGAACAACTCCTACTGAACACTGGCAGAAGACTTCAGACTTCCCCAAAGGCAAGAAACTCCCCACGTACCTGGGTAGGGCAAAAGAGAAAAGAAAAAACAGAGACAAAAGAATAGGGACAAGACTGGCACCAGTGGGAGGGAGCTGTGATGGAGGAAATGTTTCCACACACTAGGAAACCTCTTCACTGGGGGAGATGGGGGGTGGGTTGGGGGGAGGCTTCAGAGGAGAGCGCAGCAACAGGAGTGTGGAGGGCAAAGCGGAGCGATTTCCACACAGAGGATGGGTGCTGACCAGCACTCAACAGCTTGAGAGGCTGGTCTGCTCACCTGCCGGGACGGGTGGGGGCTGAGAGCTGAGGCTTGGGCCTCTGTCGGATGCCGGGAGAGGACTGGGGTTGGAGGCGTGCACACAGCCTGAAGGGGGCTAGTGCTCCACAGCTAGCTGGGAGGGAGTCTGGGAAAAAGTCTGGAACCGCCTAAGAGTTGAGAGACCATTGTTTCAGGGTGCACGAGGAGAGGGGATTCAGAGCACCGCCTAAAGGAGCTCCAGAGACAGGCGCAAGCCGCGGCTATCAGCGCGGATCCCAGGGACGGGCATGAGATGCTAAGGCTGCTACTGCAGCCACCAAGAAGCCTGTGTGCAAGCACAGGTCACTATCCACACCTCTCCTCCTGGGAGCCTACTCAACCCACTGAACCAACCTCACCCACTGACACTGACACTGCAGAAATACAAAGGATCATGAGAGATCACTACCAGCAACTATATACCAATAAAATGGGCAACCTGGAAGAAATGGATAAATTCTTAGAAAAGCACAACCTTCCGAGACTTAACCAGGAAGAAATAGAAAATATAAACAGACCAGTCACAAGCACTGAAACTGAAACTGTGATTAAAGATCTTCCAACAAACAAAAGCCCAGGACCAGATGGTTTCACAGGTGAATTCTGTCAAACATTTAGTGAAGAGCTAACATCTATCCTTCTCAAACTCCTCCAAAATATAGCAGAAGGAGGAACACTCCCAAACTCATTCCACAAGGCCACCATCACCCTGATACCAAAACCAGACAAAGATGCCACAGAATAAGAAAACTACAGGCCAATATCACTGATGAACATGGGTTAAAACACCCTCAACAAAATACTAGCAAACAGAATCCAACAGCACATTAGAAGGATCATGCATCATGATCAAGTGGGGTTTATCCCAGGAATGCAAGAATTCTTCAATATATGCAAATCAATCAATGTGATACACCATATTAACTAAGTGAAGGAGAAAAACCATGTGATCATCTCAATAGAGGCAGAAAAAGCTTTTGACAAAATTCAACACCCATTTATGACAAAAACCCTCCAGAAAGTAGGCATAGAGGGAACTCCACATAATAAAGACCATATATGACAAACCCACAGGCAACCTTGTTCTCAAAGCTGAAAAACTGAAACCATTTCCACTAAGATCAGGAACAAGGCAAGGTTGCCTACTCTCACCACTATTATTCAACATAGTTTTGGAAGTTTTAGCCACAGCAATCAGAGAAGAAAAAGAAATAAAAGGAATCCAAATTGGAAAAGAAGTAAAGCTGTCACTGTTTGCAGATGACATGATACTATACATAGTGAATCCTAACGATGCTACCAGAAAACTACTAGAGCTAATCAATGAATTTGGTAAAGTAGCAAGATACAAAATTAATGCACAGAAATCTCTTGCATTCCTATACACTAATGAAAAATCTGAAGGGTAAATTAAGGAAACACTCCCATTTACCATTGCAACAAAAAGCATAAAATACCTAGGAATAAACCTATCTAAGGAGACAAAAGACATGTATGCAGAAAACTATAAGACACTGATGAAAGAAATTAAAGATGATACAAACAGATGGAGAGATATACCATGTTCTTGGATTGGAAGAATCAACATTGTTAAAATGACTATACTACCCAAAGCAATCTACAGATTCAGTGCAATCCCTATCAAACTACCAATGGCATTTTTCACAGAACTAAAACAAAAAAATTGCACAATTTGTATGGAAACACAAAATACCCCGAATAGCCAAAGCAATCTTCAGAAAGAAAAATGGAGCTGGAGGAATCAGACTATACTACAAAGCTACAGTAATCAAGACCGTATGGTACTGGCACAAAAACAGAATTGTAGATCAATGGAACAGGATAGAAAGCCCAGTGACAAACCCACACACATATGATCACCTTATCTTTGATAAAGGAGGCAAGAATATACAGTGGAGAAAAGACAGCTTCTTCAATAAGTGGTGCTGGGAAAACGGGACAGCTACATGTAAAAGAATGAAATTAGAGCACTCCCTAACACCGTACACAAAATTAAACTCAAAATGAATTAAAGACCTAAATGTAAGGCCAGACACTATCAAACTCTTAGAGGAAAACACAGGCCAAATACTCTATGACATAAATCACAGCAAGATCCTTTTTGACCCACCTCCTAGAAAAATGGAAATAAAAGCAAAAATAAATAAGTGGGACCTAATGAAAGTTAAAAGCTTTTGCACAGTAAAGGAAACCGTAAACAAGATGAGAAGACAACCCTCAGAATAGGAGCAAATATTTGCAAATGAAGCAACTGACAAAGGATTAGTCTTCAAAATATACAAGCAGCTTATGCAGCTCAATATCATAAAAACAAACAACCCAATCCAAAAAGGGGCAGAAGACCTAAATAGACATTTCTCCAAAGAAGATATACAGACCTCCAACAAACACATGAAAGGATGCTCAACATCACTAATCATTAGAGAAATGCAAGTCAAAACTACAATGAGGCATCACCTCACACCTGTCAGAATGGCCATCATCAAAAATTCTACAATCAATCAACGCTGGAGAGGGTGTGGAAAAAAGGGAACCCTATTGAACTGGTGGTGGGATTTTAAGTTGATACAGCCACTATGGAGAACAGTATGGAGGTTACTCAAAACCTAAAAATAGAACTACCATATGACCCAGCAATCCCAATACTGGGCATATACCCTGAGAAAACCATAATTCAAAAAGAGTCATGTACCAAAATGTTCATTGCAGCTGTATTTACAATAGCCAGGATATGGAAGCAACCTAAGGGTCCATCAACAGTTGAATGGATAAAGAAGTCATGGCACGTATATCCAGTGGAATTACTCAGCCATAAAAAGAAATTAAATCGTGTTATTTGTAGTGATATGGATGGACCTAGAGACTGTCATACAATGTGAAGTAAGTCAAAAGGAGAAAAACAAATATCGTATGCTAACATATATATATATATATAATGTAAAAAAAAATGTTCTGATGAACCTAGGGGCTGGACAGGAATAAAGACGCAGACATAGAGAATGGACTTGAGGACACGGGAGGGAGAATGGTAATCTTGGATGAAGTGAGAGGGTGGCATGGACATATATACACTACCAAATTTAAAATAGATAGCTAGTGCGAAGCAGCCACATAGCACAGGGAGATCAGCTCGCCGCTTTGTGTCCCCCTCGAGGGCTGGGTTTGGAAGGGTAGGAGGGAGACGCAAGAGGGATGGTATATGGTGACATACGCATACATATAGCTGATTCACTTTGTTATACAGCAGAAACTAACACACCATTGTAAAGTAATTATACTCCAATAAAGACGTTAAAAAAAAAAGTATGGGGAAGTATGACATTGCTTAACTCACTCTTCTCCCCATATCAACCAAAACCAACAGCAAAAGGCAGAAGAGATTAAAAACAAAATGTCCTCCATGAAAACATAGTTTTAAAGGAGCAGGATTTATGAAGAAACTGACAGTTGCAGTGATATTTAGACAACACTAAGTGAGGATACTTGGCAACAATCCACACCACATAGAATTTTAGTCATGAAAGAGCAAAGAACACTCCAGACTGAAAAAGAGAAAAAGCAACTTGGACTGAAAAGGAGAAAAGCAGCCCAGCAATTTTCAGTTTGGGAGGACAGACACAGATAAACCCAGCTGGGAAGTTAACAGGAAACATTGTAGTTAACAGGAAACATGTTTTTCCTGAAGGCAAGATGTGTTTCAGCTGGAGAATGCTAAAACAACCCCCTCTTTAAATGATGACTGCTTTCTTATTAATGATGGTCCCAGACCTACATTTCTATACCCATCTATTACTGGGGTTACCCAGTTACTAAATACCTTCATCACATTATTGTATTCAACCCCTACTTCTCTTAACTCAGAAATTGCACTTCTCTTAACTCAGAAATTGCAACCAATGCAAAATCGATCCTACTTCTCTTAGCCTGTCCCCCAAGGTATTCAGAATGTACCCCAGTCCTACATAAGGGGCTTCCCTTTTCCCTCTTGTGAACTATCATTCAACAGTTTCTCTATGGCTTTGAGCCATACAGAAAGAAATCAATATATGAATATAAATCCTGGGAAGAAAGTCAACCTGGTAATTCTTTCTTGTTGAATGAAAGGGATGTTAACAAAGTCCAGGGGAAAAAGAATTGTGTCTCTAACAAGGTAAAAGACACATAAGTTATAGTACGAACAAATCCTTACTGGAGGTGGAAAAAAAAAAAGACTTGATTATAAAATCACTTGTATATATTACCTAGTGAGATGGCTGGAAAGCTGGTCTCACTTTGGTTTCTGGGATTGGCTTGGTCTCAGTTATGGGTTGAATTGTGTCCCCCAAAATGTATGTTTAAGTCCTAACCCCTGGTACCTGGGAATGTGACCTTGTTTATAAACAGGATATTTATAGATGCAGTAAAATTACCAAGAGGTCATTAGGCTGAGCCCCAACTCAATATGACTGGTATCCTAATAAGTAGAGAGAAATTTGGATGCAGAGACTCAGGGAGAATACCATGTGATAACAGAAGCACAAATTGTCATGATACAGCTACAAGCTAAGGAGCAACAAGGGTGGTGGCCACCACTGGAGGCTAAGAAGGGGCAAGAAGGGACTCTGTCCAGAGTTTCAGAAGGAGCAAGCATGGCTCTGTTAACACCATGATTTTGAACTGCTAGCCTTCAAGACTACAAGAGAATACATTTCTGTTGCTTTAAGACACCCAATTTGTGACATTTTCTCATGACAACCCTGGGAAACTAATAAAGATTTTGGTACTGGAAAGTGGGGTGCTTCTGTCAGAAGTAACAGAAAATGTGGACGTGGCTTTGAATTAGGTAATGGGTAGAAGGTAGAAGTACTTTGAGCACTTGATAGTAAAAACCTAGATTTTCCTGAAGAGACTTCTGATAGAAATATATGAGAAACGGTTAACATCCAAAATATAGAAATAACTCATACAACTCAATAGCAAAAAAAAAAAACACACACAAAACCAAGTTGATTAAAAAATAAGTAGAGAATATGAATAGACATTTTTTTTCAAAGAATGCATACAGATGGCCAACAGCTACATGAAAAGGTGTTTGGCATCATGAATCATCAGTGAACTACAAATCAAAACCACAATGAGGTAGCACCTCACACCCATTAGAATGGCTATTATCAGAAAGACAAAAAAAATAACTAACAAATGCTGGTGAGGATGTGGAGGGATACGGAAACTCTGTGCAGTGTTGGTGGGAATGCAAATTGGTGTAGCCACTAAGGAAAATAGTAGGGGGGAGGGCTCCTCAAAAAACTAAAAATAGAACTACCATATGATTCACCAGTTTAATTCTGGGTATTTATCCAATGAAAATGAAAACAATAACTTGAAAAGTATATGCACCCCCCATGTCCATTGCAGCATTATTTACAATAGCCAAGATATGGGAACAGTCCATTGAAAGATAAATGGATAAAGAAAATGTGGTATATATTTATACAGTGGAATCTTAACCGCCATAAAAAAGAAGGAAATCTTGCCTTTTGCAATAACGTGGAGAAACTTGACCATTATGCTAAGTAAAATAAGCCAGACAACAAAAATCAAATAATGTATGATTTCATTATTCTTATATGAGGAATGCAGAAAAAGAAACAAAAAAAAAAGAAAAAAAACGAACTCATAGATATAGAGAACAGATTGGTGGTTGCCATAGGCAGGAGTGGGTGGGTGAAATGGAGGCTCAAAAGGTACAAACTTTCAGTTAGAAAATAAATAAGTTGTATGGTCAGGCCACTCAAGGTGGCTGTTGTCTTGCTCTCTGTACATCCCCTGCTCGACCAGTGCCTGCTTCACCTACATGCTACTCACATGACTGACCTTCCTGCGTACTTGCCCCAGGCCCCAGCTAGTGACTGTTCTCATCAAAGGGGCAGTGAGGAGCTTGCCCCTCCACTGGTTTCCCTGGTAATTAATGAGCCCACCTGACGTCAATTCCCCTGTAACTGGTAATCTCCCACCTCCCCACTCCCCCAGCGAATACCACTACCACGTCCTGCCTGCTGTCTGCGGCACACGCACATGGTGGTCGCTCCTGGACCTTTTTCGGACATGTAAGATCCGTCCCCATTCATTAAACCATTGATGTCTCTGTAGCTGATGCCGGGCTCTTTCTTTGGTCTTGATGCTGGGCAAGCATAGGCTTTGTAGGCCTGTGGGGTGCAGCCCAACATAAGTCATGGGGATGTAACGCATAGCATGGTGACTAAAGTTATTAATACTTTATTGTATATTTGAAAGTTGATAAAAGAGTTAATCTTAAAGGTTCTTATCACACAATTTGTAACTATGTGTGGTAATGGACATTAACTAGACTCATTGTGGTGATCATATTGCAATATTTACAAACAAGGAATTATGTTATACAACTAAAACTAATGTTATATGTCAATTACATGTCAATTAAAAAACAGCTAGAAATAGAAGGAAACTTGTTCAACATAATAAAGGTCATATATGACAAGCCACAACTAACATCATACTCACTAGTGAAAAACTGAAAGCCCTAAGATTAGGAACAAGGCAAGGATGCCCACTCTCGCCACTTCTAGTCAATGTAGGACCAATTCTAACAGAGGTGTAAGTCTTTTTTCCATAAGTCAGCTTTTCCTTAAATTCCTATTAGCACCTAACACAACGGTTCTTAAGCTGTGGTTTCATGATTGGCAGCATTAGTTTCTTCTCAGAACTTGTTAGAACTGCAAATTCTTGTGCTTCACCCCAGGTTAGCTGAATCAAAACACTAGGTATGGATGTCATCAAACGTATTTAACAAGCCCTTCAGGCGAACTGGTTTCACACTGAAGTTTAAGAACAACTGTTCTATTACCAGCAGACACCAATACAAGAGTAAAAATGGAGGATCTAGTGGGGGTAACTAAGAAGTGACAAGCTTGCAGGATTACTATTTCTTTTTAAGGATAATAGAAGGAGGAAAAAGGATGTGGAAACAAGGTGTAAATTACTGGATCCAATAATTCAGCCAACCACACTTGCACTACACTGTCAGATTCATGAAGGATAAAAACCAAGGATCTCTTGTTGACTATTTTTCATGGTGCCTGGGACAATGTCTGGCACATAGTAAGCTTCCCCCCAAGAATTTGTTAAGTAAATAAATGAAGGCAAAGGGTTTTTTTTTGCAAATAATATGGGTTATTCATGTATTTTAAATGCAAATGTTTTTTGCAAAACAGTCCAGGTCTCTGGCTGCACAGAAGAGGGAAGACCAGAATGAATACTCTCTCAGTGAAGCAGATCTGAGAAAACAGAACCAAGAAGGAGCTGTGATCCTGGCATGAGACTTTCTTCTCTGAAGTTCATCAACAAGATATATCACTCATCACCCTGGTAAGAAATTAGAGAAGGTAAGGAAGACATTAAGATTTTTATTTTAATGCAATTCTTAAAACAGTAATATTCAAAATCCTGCGATAAATGTTTTCAATTGTTGGATTAAAAAATGTTTTGAAGAGATGTTTGAAGTTTAATTGACACACAATAACAGCACTCATGTAAAGTGTACATTTTAAGTTTTGTTATATTTATACACCTGTGAAACAATCACCACAATTAAGGTAATGAAATACTGCACCCCAAAAGTTCTCTTGCACCCTTTTGTAATCACTCCTTTTAATCCATTTCTACACTTCCCCGTGCCCAGACAACTATTGATAATGTGTTTTGTCACTATAAGAGAATTGCTAGAATTTTATGTAAATGGAATCGTAGAGTATGTGCTTTCTTTGGTTTATTTTACTGCTTTGTCTCATAATAATTTTGTGATTCGTCCACACTGTTTTGTGCACGATAGCCAATTCCTTTTTTATAGGGGAATAGTATTTCATTATATGCATATATCAGAATATGTGCATGCACCTTTATTGGACATTTGGATTATTTCTAGTTTTTGGTATTTATAAATGGAGGTGTTATAAACCTTCATATACAAGTCTGTGTGAACAGATGCTTTCATTTCTCTTGAGTAAATACCTTAAAGTGGAATTGCTAGATATATATAAGTTGTATGTTTCACTTTTTAAGAAACTGTCAAAATATTTTACAATGTGGTTTTACCATTTTTTATTCCACAATGTTTGAGAATTCCAGTTACTTCAAATTCTCACTAGCACTTAGAATGAACACTTAAAAAAATATTCGTTATTGTAATAGGTGCAGACGATTATCTCATTGTAGTTTAAGCCACATTTTCTTAATTACTAATTATACTGAGCATCTTTTCATTTGGGTGTTTGTGATTCGGTATCTACTTTGGTGAAATATGGGTTTAAATATTTTGCCCAGTTTTAATTTGTGTTACCATGTTTTGAGAGTTTTATATATTCTAGATGGGAGTCCTTTATCAGATACACCACTTGCAACTGTTTTTAACAGTCTTTATCTTGTTTTTCATAGTCTTGTTTTTCATTTTATAGCCATGTTTTTTGAAATTCTTAATTTGGATGAAGTTCAATTTATAAATTGGGCTGATTTTATTGATTTTTTTCCTTCTATTATGGGTGATAGTTTGATGCTTCTTTGCACGCCTGGAGATACTTTTATTGGATGCTAGACTGTGGATTTTATGGTCTTAGGTGCTATGTAGTTTTGTATTCCTATAAATATATTTGGGCTCTGTTGTGGCATGCAGTTAAGTTACCTGGAAACATTTTGATCCTTCTGGGATTTGCTTAAATTTTGTCACGTGGGGATAGGGGAGTGGCTTATTTAGGGCTAATTTTATTTCAATTCTGAAGCAAAACTCTTCTGAATTCTCTACTTTTGTCTCCTGAATTACGAGTTTTCCATACTGACTAGGGATTTTGTTCTTGAATACTTTTGTGAAGCACAGGCACAGGATGCGCAGGCTCAGTGGCCATGGCTCACGGGCTCAGCCGCTCCGCAGCATGTGGGATGTTCGCGGACCGGGGCACGAACCCGTGTCCCCTGCTTCGGCAGGCGGACTCTCAACCACTGCGCCACCAGGGAAGCTCCCTTGAATACTTTTAGGTAGTTCTTTCCCGGGTGTTAGGTAATTTTCTGACATCGGTGTGCTGATCCTCTGTAGATTTCTAGAGTAGTTTTTCTTTGCATCTTTCCTGTGCTTGGTACTCCACCAATGAATTCTAGCTGCCATGGCCTCTCCAGACTTCCAAATCCAACTGCCCAACTGGGCTCTGCCTTTTCCCTACATGGTTTCTTCTTCCCTATGCTATGACCATCGATATGCTCTTCAGGCACTAAGGTGGGACAATCAAAGAGATTCTTTTATTTATTTAACATTTCTATGGAATCACTGATGTCACATATTTTGAAAACTTTTGTTTATGTGTGTGTGTGTGTGTATATATATATATATATATATATTTTTTCAGGCAAGAGGGTAAATATGATCACTGTTACTTTTTGCCCCCCCAAATAGAAGACCCATTGAATTTCTAATATTAAAAAATAAGAGGGGGCTTCCCTGGTGGCGTAATGGCTAAGAATCTGCCTGCCAACGCAGGAGACATGAGTTTGAGCCCTGGTCTGGGAAGATCCCACATGCTGCAGAGCAGCTAAGCCCGTGCGCCACAACTACTGAGCCCATGTGCCACAATTACTGAAGCCCATGCACCTAGAGCCCATGCTCCACAACAAGAGAAGCCACCACAATGAGAAGCCCGCACATCACACCCCCGCTCACTGCAAATAGAGAAAAGCCAGCGTGCAGCAATGAAAACCCAATGCAGCCAAAAATAAATAAATAAATAAATTTATAAAAAAATAAGAGGAATTATAGAGGCACATAAATGTTATATATGATTTCATGGTATTAGTTATGTGCTATCTTGTTTAATTGACTACAACTACTTTAACAAAGATATATACAGTGATGCTAGGTCTTTTATATGAAATATTTAAATTAAATGATTGCCATGGTAACCATTGAATTATTAGGGGTCTTGACCTTAGTCACAAAACCTTAGTCACAGAACATAAGTCACAAAACATAAGTCACAAAACATAAGTCACAAAACATAATGTAGGAAACAATGCATTCTGATTAGAACTTTTTAAAATTCGTCATGCCTTTCCAGAAATATAATTCTTTTAAATATGAGGTCTTTTGGAAGAAACAGTATCATACGAATCACAAGTGTTCAGGAAAGCCTTAAGAGAACAAATTATACTAAATTTAAACAATGCAGGATATGGACAATTCAATATTTCTTTTCATACCAATTTTCCTTGTGATGTATGAACATAAACATCCTCTGGCACAGAGCTTCCCAGTGTCACAGCATACAGTGGGTATGCCACAAATGTGTAATGGATATATCTGAGATTTTGATCTCTGTAGCACTTTACATGGTCTGGTGGAGTCTGAGGAGGCTGAAATGTATAGAATTCTCTATAGCAATAATCAACGTCAACTTAACCACACTGTGCCTTACAAATACAGTGCCATGATGCGGCAAGATCAGGATGCACTGCTCCAGCAGTTATGCGTTTCTCACTGTTTTATCTTCTATAATGCCATACTCAGTTTATGAATTTGTGCTGCTTTTCTTACTTCAAGGGATAGCTGGCTTGCTTAGAAAAGGAATGTAGCCAGTGGAAAAGAGAAGAAGGGGCTTTCTACAACTGTCTTTATTTCTGAACTCTATTGCCTTAGGGAAGCTTTATTATTAAAATGAAAAATTCTATGTGTGTCTTTACTGATACTATAGTTGTAGAGTTCAAAAACATTGGTGATGTAAATCAATACTGCATATACTTTGTAAAAAAGTGAAGCTCATCTTTTAAAATGTCCTTAAGAGAATGTGTTCATTTTATGACAGATAGTACAGCCTTTGCAAATATTAGGTAGGTGACTGTGATACCATTTAGGTTACCTGTCCTGTACTCTAGCTTCCCCTATAGAAATCTATTTATAAAATGTAGTTTGCATTTTAGTAAAGAAGAAAGCTTGAACCACGATGCTTGGGGAGTGAAAAGACTTTATTATTCAGCCCATGTATGTTTTCCAAATTTAAAAGTCTGTGGAGTAGTTGGTCCATGCTACATTTCACAAGTTCTAGCTGTGCTCTGTTTACAGAATTGGTCTGCAGTATTTAAAGTGCCAACTTATTTTCTTTCCATTTTGGATTAGAATTTGTATCTCATAGGAGCAGGAGGTTTTGTTTCAAGTTCTTGCATCCTTTTAACTAGTAAGAGAAAGGAAGCTAAGAAAACAAACTAGAGCAGAGTTATTTAGATAGTTATAATTTCTATCTAAACCTTTTTGATATTGTAATTAGAAGACTTCTTACCTGTGGGTTTGCTCCATATTGTAGAATTTACCATTTTGTTTTTCACATGCATTTTGATATCGGATGAATAGCAGAAATGGAAAAGCATGAGGAAGAGAAAATATTTATTTTTATTTATTTAGTAGAGGGAAAAGTCAGATGAGTGGGCAATTTTACATATTCTGCCCTTTTTTTGTGTAAAATGAATATATACAAACAAGTGCAGCAACATGCTTTTTGCCTCTCTACTTTTCCCCTTTATTGAGGTATACATACAATAAATTGCACATATTTAAACATACAATTTGTTAAGTTTTGACATAGAAATAATCTCATGAAGCCATCACTTTTATCAAGATAAGAACATATCTGTTACTACAAAATTTCCTTGTGTTTTTTTTTATAATCCCTCCATGCCACTCAGCTCAATCAAGACAACCACGGATCAGATTTCTGCCATTATAGATTAGTTTGTATTTTCCTTAATTTTACATAAATGTGAACCTACATTATATAACCTTTTTTGTGCCTTTTCACTCGGCATTATTATTTTGAGAATCATCCATGTAGCTGCACGCATCTTTAGTTAATTCTATTTATTACAGAATAATGGTGCCTTTTATGGATGTACTGTAACTCATTTATGATTCACTTACTGATGGACATTCGTGTTATTTCCAGGTTTTGGCTCTTACAAATAAGAATGTTATTAACATTCATGTACAAGTCTTTGTGGGAACTTATGCTTTCATTTATTTTTAGACATATAGCTAGGAGTGGAATGACTAGGTTGTATGCCAGATATATGTTTAACTTAAAAAAAAATTGTCAAAGTGGTTGTATCATTTTACAGTCCTAGTAGTAGTGTTTGAGAGTGTATTTGCTCTATATCCTCACCATTGTATATTGTCTTAATTGTACACATTCTAAAAGGTATATAGAGGTATCTCATTGTGGCTTAATTCTCATTTCACCAATGACCAAAGATGTTCTAACATCTTTTCAAGTGGGTGTTTGCGGTTAGCATATCTACTTTGATAAAGTATGTGTTCAAATATTTTGCTTTTTTAAATTGATTTTTGCATTTTGAAAGTTTTTTTAACATATATCCTGTATACAAGAACTGTATCAGATATATATTTTCCCAATTTAGACTCTTTGTTTTCTTAACAGTATCTTTCAGAGAGTAGATATTGTTAAAGTTGATAAAGCATTATAATTTTTAAAACAACTTATGCTTTTGCTGTCATATCTTTACCTAATCCAAAGTCTCAAAGATTTTCATCTCTGCTTTAAGAAATTTTATGATTTTCCTGGCTTTTCTATTGAGGTCTATGATTAATTTTGAGTTAATTATTTTACATGATGGGATATAATATTGGGGTTCTTTTTCATATGGATATTGACTTGTTCCTGTAACATTTTTAAGAGACTTTTTCCCTTTAAATTGCTTTTATACCTTTTTTGAAAACCAACTTACTGTAAATGCGTCAGTTTATTTTTAGACTCCATTTTCTATTTCATGATCTATCTTTGATGACCATACCACAGTGTATTATTACTTTAAAATGAATCTAAAAATCAGGTAGTGTAAATTCAACAACAACTTTGAATTTCCTTTACCAACATTGTTTTGGAAAATTCTGAATCCTTTCATGTTTTTTTTATAAAATTTGGAATCAGCTTGTCAATTTCTACTAAAAAAAAGTGTACTTGAATTTTGACTGGACTCTATAGAATAGCTTGAGAAGAATTGACATCTTAATACTACTTAGTTGTCTGATCCATGAGCACGAAATACCTCCCAGTTTCTTTAGTTCATCTTCAACTTTTCTCAGCCATGTTTTGTAGTTTGCAATGCACGGGTTTCCTCCATCTTTCGTCAACTTTATCTAAAGCTCAGGAGATGAGCATATATAATAGCACTAAATACGTTGCTTATAAAATAAGCTCATTAGAATATAAAGTCTTGTCGCATGTGCACATGCACGCAACCAACAAATAAAACTTTCTCTGTGTTCCTCTAAATCTAACTGAATCTTACTTTTTAACATGTGAAAAACCTTGTTCTGGATCTGGTATATTTTGGGAGAAAAATCCTTTAAAATCCTTTTTAAGCATATTTTAAAGGGCTTTGATTTCTTTTATAAAGGAACCATATTTAGTTGCCCATTTCCAAGGGAAAGACTTGCTTTTTTATTTTTGATAGTTCCGCATTTCTCTTGAGTTCTTTTCCCCATAACTTAAAGATTTTTTAAAAATCACAGTATGAAACATGCTAACTTTCATCAAAATCTCATAATAATTTAAACAGTTTTTGTTTCCAAAAACCTTTCACACACAACTTTTAAGTCCTAACATTCCCTTACTTTTTAAGAAGTTTTATGACTTTCTATGTTTTTGGTGACCTAAACTTTTTATATGTAATTGATCAAATTTACAATTATGAAACACTACATCTTCTTTAGAATAGTTTACTGCTTGTGCTGTGAAATACACTTTGCTATTTTAATGCAATTTGCTTCACTTCATATAATTTAGCTTTATGAAGTCCATTTAAATAGAACACAAATTTTAAAATAAATTTCCAAAGTAATTGCTCCCATGAAAAATTGTGGCAGGGCAAGGAACAAATTCTCCGATGAAGATATGGCACATTTCTTTGATAGAGTGAATTAATGTTTTTAGTTTCTATCTTGATGACGATTTCTAATTTTTACGTTGACTCACAACTAAAGTGAATCATGTATGTTTGCCAGTTACATAGCTCATGTCATCCTGAATCATGTCTGAAGTCCTATTATGCATGGAATTGTTAACTTTTTTCACTCTAGGTTTTAACATGCAAACCTTATTTTGATGCTTTTTAGTAAATTATGACTTAAAACTTCTTCTGCTTGCTATGGCCAGAAGCCATACTGATTCTCCATAAGGAACAGAATATAAAAGTGTATTATATATATTCTCTTTAATGAATGCAAAGTCAAGGGAAAGTTATAAAAATATATCAATGAAACATTTAATAAGTAGCATATATAAACAATTACTCATATAACAAAAGTCTTGATCAAGCCTTATATAATGGAAAAGTCACAATTTGGTCAAAGTAAAGTGAATTTGATTTCCATTCCTCCCACTGATTAACTGAGCCATCTTTGAAAAATCATGTGGCCACTTCAGGTATCAGATTCCACATTTGTCAGTTGGATATTATTGTACCTACTTCATCGGATTGATGTGAAAATTAACTATGAAAAATATGCAGTATTAAGAACTCATGTAATGGCAGTGTTTACCACCTATAACCTCCCTCTATTCTAGTTTATTCAGCAGAATGCTGAGTATTATGATATATACAGAAGTATAAATATATTCCCTTCTCTAGATAATAACTTAGCAGCAATATTGACAATGTAAAATATGTATCAACATTATAGAAATTCATAACACTTAAACATTGAGGTAAAGAATAAAGATACTTTGGAGGTTTTCAGGAGGGGTAGATCAGGAAGAAATAAGCCATGATGGCTTTAGATGTATTTAGAAAAGATTCAAGTAAATATGTTGTTATATTCATAAAAAATTATAGCACCTTCCCCACTTAGTGATGATTTCATTTATAATAAAAATTAAAAATAGATCTCCCAAATGATCTAGCAATTCCACTTCTGGGTATATATCCCAAAACACCAAAACCACTAATTTGAAAATATTTCAAATTAATGTGACACTTAAATTTACAGTGTTAAATGTCAAATATATTCAATAGAAAATTTAAAAAAGAAAAAGTTTCTGATTAAACACACGTTCATCACTAAATACTCTAGATTTTAAAGTTGATGTAAATTAAAAGAATAATGAGGTATAAAGAAAGCTGGATAGAATAGGCAGAGAATGTTTATAGACCCACTTAAAACTCTCAGCTCATGAAGTTCTGAGGATGCTATGCAAGGAATTTATATTTTTCATCCACAGTAGTAGGAAAATATTAAAGTCTTATATTAATATGTTTTTAATTCTTTAGTGATGTCTTTGTTGATAATGTGAAAGATGAGAAGGAAAAATGACACAAATACCATACCCCATGCTAATAGAGTGGATTTTACTGCCAGTAGGGTGAAAAATTCTCTGGAGAGAAACTATTTTTAATTGAAATGCCATTGCTTCCCTCCCACAAAAGATCTATTCCCCTGACAAAAGACTTTCAGAAAACAAGGGAATGATTATTACTTTCATAAATGCCCAGATAGTATAACAAACAGAAAAGACATTTGACCAAACAGGGAAGTGATAGAAAGCATAAGCATCTTCTGAGAGAATTTAGCAGAGGATCATGATATGGTGAATTCCGAATGTATCAATAGTATATGGTAATATAATTCAGATTGTCTTATTGTTCCAGATATTAGCCAAATAAACTTCTCCTACTTTGATAAGCTGACTATTGGAACAAAATCAAAGGCCATTTGATTCCAATTGTCTTTAGATGCTGTCATATTGTAGAAAGATATTATTTGAGAAATTGGCACATTCTGTGATATTTCTATTTTTAGACACATCATTAATAAAATTTCTCTAAAGTTACTCCTGTTTTTGCTCGTAATTTAGCTGTATATTCCACTTTGTGAATACATTTGCTTTTATGGTTCCCTTTACCTTAAAAAATTACCTCATAGTTGGGCTTCCCTGGTGGCACAGTGGTTGAGAGTCCACCTGCCGATGCAGGGGACACGGGTTTGTGCCCCAGTCCGGGAAGATCCCACACACCACGGAGCGGCTGGGCCCGTGAGCCATGGCCACTAAGCCTGCACGTCTGGAGCCTGTGCTCCGCAACGGGAGAGGCCACAACAGTGAGAGGCCTGCAAAAAAAAAAAAAATTACCTCATTGTTGAGTTGTTTATAGAAGAATCTCATACACTGAATAGCCTAAGTCCATTCCATAATGTGAGCAATGTCAAGTAATTGCTTCTATGTAACAGAAATATGTGAATAACATTGTCTTCTGGAGGTTTACTCTATCTTGTTATATAGAGATTTACTTTAACTATCACTGTCTGATAAATGTTTTAGGATACTAGTGAAGTGAGTTTGAATATATTGACTTAATTTTTTTTCTTTAAAAGTTATGTAAATTTTCTTTTGATTCCATATTTGAACCACGTTTATTTTTTTCTCTCCCACAAAATTTTCTTTTAATTTTTAAATTGAGTTATAACCAACATACAATATTATATTAGGTTCAGGTGTGCAACAAAGTGATTTGATATTTTTATACATTATGAAATGATCACCACAATAAGTCCAGTTATCATCCATCATCATACTAAGCTGTTACAATATTATTGACTGCATTCCCTATGAATGCAGTCATATATATATGACTATATATACTATTATATATTAATATACTATTATATAATATAATATATATTATATATATTATATCTCTGTGACTTATTTATTTTAGAGTTGGAAGTTTGTACCTCCTAATCCCCTTCACCTATTTCCTCCATTTCATTGATCTATGTGTGTGTATTTTGTGCCAGTAACATACTTTTTTGATTATTATAGCTTTGTAGTATAGTTTCAAGTCTGGGAGTATGATACCTCTCACTTTGTTCTTTCACTTGATTGCTTTGTCTATTCATAGTCTATTGTGATTCCATACATATTTTAGGAATGTTTGTTCTAGTTCTGTAAAAAAATGCCATTGATAATTTCATAGGGATTACCTTGAATCTGTAGATTGCTTTGGGTAGGATGGACATTTTAACAGTATTGATTTTTCCAATCCATGAGCACATATATCTTTCCATTTATTTGTGTCATCTTCAATTTCTTTCCTCAATGTTTCATAGTTTTCAGAGTGTAGGTCTTTTACCTCCTTGGTTAAATTTATTCCTATTTTATTATTTTTGACACAATTGTAAATGGAATTGTTTTCTTAATTTCTTTCTGATATTTTGTTATCAGTGTATAGAAATGCAACAGATTTTGGTATATTAATTTTGTAACTTGCAACTTCATTGAATTTATTTATTAGATCTAATATCTTTATGATGGAATATTTGGAATTTCTATACATAGTATCATGTCATCTACAAATGGTAACAGTTTTATTTCTTCCTTTCCAATTCAGATGATTATTATTTCCTTCCTTGCCTAATTGCTGTAGTGAAAATTGGTGAGAATGGGCATTCTTGTCTTGCTTCTGACCTGACAGGAAGAGGTTTCTGCTTTTCATCATTGTGTATCTGTGGGTTTGCCATATATGACCTTTATTATGTTAAGGTTTGTTCCCACTATAGCCCCTTGTGAAGAGTTTTTATCATAAATAGATGTTGAATTTTGTCAAATTTTTTCTGTATCTATTGAAATGATCATGTGACTTTTTTCCCTTCATTTTATTAATGTGGTGTGTCACATTGATTGATTTGCAGACGTTAAACCATCCTTGTATTCCTGAAATGAATCCCACTTGATCATGTGTTGTGAAATTTGGCTTGTTAATGATTTGTTGAGGATTTTTGCATTATGTTCATCAGTGATACAGCCTGAAATTCTCTTTTCTGTGTAGTCTTTGGATATCTTGGATACTCAGATAATGGTGGCCTCATAAAATTAGTTCAGAAGTGTTTCTTCAGTTTTTGGAATAATTTGAGAAGGATAGGTATTAATTCCTCCTTAAATGTTTGCTAGAGTTCACCTGTGAGGCCATCTGGACCCGGACTTTTGTTTTTTAGAGTTTTAAAAATTACTAATTCAATTTCATTACTAGTGATTGGTCTACTCAGATTTTCTGTTTCTTCATGATTCAGTCTTGGAAGATTGTGTGTTTGTAGGAGTTCATTTTTTTAGGTTGTCTAATTTGTTGGCATACATTTGTTCATAGTATTCTCATGATTCTTTGTATTTCTGTGATATTGGTTGTAATTACTCCTCTTTCATTTATGGTTTTATTTATTTGGGCTCTCTCTCTCTTTTTCTTGATTAGTATGGCTAACAGTTTGTTGATTTGTTTACCTTTTCAAAGAAACAGCTCTTAGTTTCATTTATCTTTTCTCTTGTTTTTCCTAATCTCTATTTCATTTATTTCTTCTCTAATCTTTATTATTTTCTTCCTTCTACTAATTTGGGCTTTGATTGTTCTTTTTCTAGTTCATTTATATGTACATTCAGATTGTTTATTTGAGATTTTTCTTGTTTCCTGAGGTAGGTCTATACTGCTATGAACTTTCTTAGAACTGCTTTTGCCGTCTCCCATAGATTTTGGAAAGTTGTGTTTCCATTTTCATTTGTTGTGTTTCCATTTTCATTTGTTTCCAGATATTTTTAAATTTTTAAATTTCCTCTTTGATTTCTTCATTGATTGTTTAATCTTAGATTTATTGAGACTTGTTTTGTGGGCTAACATGTGATCTATCTGGAGTAAGTTGTGTGTGCATGTGAAAAGAATGTGTATTCTGCTGCTTTTGGATGAAGTATTCTGTATATATCTATTAAGTCCATCTGTTAATGTGTCATTTAAGGACAGTGTTCACTTACTGATTTTCTGCCTGGATGTTTTATCCATTTATGTAAGTGGTGTACTTAAGTCTCTACTATTATTGTACCTCTGTACATTTCTCCATTTATTTCTGTTATATTGCTTTATAGATTTAGGTGCTCCTTGTGTTGGGTGCATAATTATTTAACAAATATTAATCCTCTTTTTGGATCTACCTCTTTATCATTATGTAATGCCCTTTTTTATCTTTTGTTAGAGTCTTTGTTTTAAAGTCTATTTTGTCTGATATATGTATTGCTACCACAGTTCTTTTTTTTCCCATTTGCATGAAATATCTTTTTCCATCTATTCACTTTCAGTCTATGTGTGTCTTTATATCTGAAGCGAGTCTTGTGGGCAGCATATAGATGGATCTTTTTTTATGTGTTACGTGGGCCTCTCACTGTTGTGGCCTCTCCCATTGTGGAGCACAGGCTCCAGACACGCAGGCTCAGCGGCCATGGCTCATGGGCCCAGCCGCTCTGTGGCATGTGGGATCTTCCCGGACCGGGGCACGAACCCGTGTCCCCTGCATCAGCAGGCAGACTCTCAACCACTGTGCCACCAGGGAAGCCCTAGATGGATCTTGTTTTTATCCATTCAGCTACACTATAGCTTTTGATTGAAGCATTTAGTTCATTTACATTTTAAGGATTTATTAATATGGATGTACGTATTGCCATTTTGTTCATTGTTTTCTGGTTGTTTTTGTAGTTCTTCTCTGTTTCTGTCTTCTTTTGGTTTCTTCCCTTTTGGTTTGATGGATTCCTCTAGTGTTATGTGTAGATTCCTTTCTCTTTATATTTTGTGCATCCATTTATACTTTGCACCTTGTTCCATCATATTGCTTACAGAGAGACTCATAATTTACTTTGAGCTGTAGTGCAAAATGAATACTATTCACACTATAATTTTATTTTGTGGCAGAATAATGAATCTTGATTAGATAAAAGTGAAACATGGTTTGAAATGTTCGTTTTTTCAACATCAGAAGATATGCCAAAAATCTAATCTAAAAAGAGTCTGAATAATTACATTGGAAGATGTTAATTAGTACAAAGATATACAAGCAATTTTTCATTTAACATACATATTCTTACTCTATGTTAAAAACTTTTTTTCAGTCTTGGTAAAATTACTTTATTGTCTCCATGTACCAACTTTTCCAATATTTAACCCAGTAAAAACCAGTCAGGTTCACATATATTGCAAATTAATTGCTATAGAAAGACTAATAAATATTTTGAATATCACCATTTGGTAACCATCACATTAATAACAGTTTCAGATAATAAACATCAATGGATGTTAAGACTAGTGGATAAAGGTTTAATTAGAAACAGTATATTTACATCATCTTGAAGTATTTGCCCATAAGATACTTACTAAATACAAAGGGAAAAAGATTAACTTTCAATAAAATAAACCTGACAAATACTACCTAGACCAAATGATCCAAGTTAATATCACCATTAGGGAAATAAATAGACATTATTTGCCTCCTAATATTATGCACTTAAAAGAACAAATCACGTCTGTAGTATTCTTTACAAAAATATGTGACATGAATATATTCATGAGGAAACATCATACAAATCCAATTTGAAGAACAGTCAATAGAATAAATGGCCCAAACTCTTCAAATAATGTTAAAATCATAAAAAATAAGAAAAACTAAGAAACTCTTCCAGATAGCAGGAGATGAAAGAGACATAAAAACTGATGTCAATGAGCAATCCTGAATTAGACTAGGAGAAAAAAAGTCATTCTCTTTATAAAGGTCAGTAGTACAACAATTGTGAAAATTGACTTATTAATTAATAATAATGTCAAAACTGTGTTAATATTATGCTAATAATTATACTATGATTATATAAGAAAATGGCCTTGGAAATCCACAAGTGAAACATTTAGGGGTAAAGACATCATATCTAGAATTTATTCTGAAGTGGAGGGGAGTGGATAGGAGAGAGAGACAGAAGCAGAATGAGCTTGAGACAGAAGCAGAATGAGAATGAGAGCATGAAAGAAAGTGGTGGGGGTAGGGGAGGGGAATAAAAACATAAATGTTAACATTTGAGCTTCTGAGTGAATGGTAAATAAAGATTGTTGGTGTAATTTTTATAACTTTTCTGTAAGTCTGAAGTTAGTTTGAAATAAGATGTTTTAAAAATCAGAATAACTACATTAAATAAATAATTAATAAAAATCAATTAAGAGAGTTCTTAATCTAAGTGGATTAATTATCTAAATTTCAATGTCAGTTGAAATTATTGGATCCAGTGGTTGTACATATAAACACATTCACAATTGATGTGAAATTAGGAAACTTTTAGAGGTTTTTGTTTGTTTTGGTGAATAGTAGAAACCACACAGTGACTGTAAATTTATAAAAACTATATTGTCTTAATTTCTATCATTTGATTATTGTCACAAAGTACATAAAATTCCTATTGAGTTATCTGAGGCATTTTCTTCTGAATTGGTTTCTGGTCTCAGACTCAACAACAGCATGTCTCTTTCCTTAACTTTTCCCCTATTAACTGTACTAGCATTTGTGCATAGTGGCACTAAAAAGAGTATCATCCATCAGGAATCTAGTCATAAATATTTAATTAGGACAGTTTGAGGAATGTGAATATCATTTCCTGTGATTTAATTCTTATAACATTTATAATTCTAACAGTTGCAGTTAAATAGCCTGGGTGTATTTCTGGTTCCTGTTTAACAGTAATGATTATATTTGGCCCATTCCTTAACCTTGTGTTAGCATTTGGCACTCTTCATGAGTTGGTCAAAACAAAATAAAAAATTCAGCCATGTGCTACTTTAGAAAATGAGAATTATATTACTTTTAACTAAAAGTTATTATAAAGGAATCATTATATACATCTAGTAAAGGTGATGTCTAGATTGAGTTGGCCTATGCAGACTGTGACAGTCTCAGCAACTTCTAACTTCTCTTTGTCAGTAACATTTTTTCCTGTCTGGATGGCAACATAAATATTTTCTCCTTTATCTTTATGTTTTAGTAACTTCACCAAGATATGTCAAAATGTAAATGTCAATATTATTTTTTTCTCTGGGACATGACATTTTTCAGTTTCAAAATTAGTCATATAAGTTTTACCATTCTTAAATTTTGATAAATATTTGTAGTGACACAACCATTACAGTTCCATCATAATAAAAACATAGAACATTTCTATCAGCTCAGATAATTTCCCTTGCAAGGGGCTGTTAATATTATTCTCTTATTATTCTTCAGAGGTTCGGAGCTCTGTAGCAATGTCCCTTTATTCTTTAATTTAAAAACAAAATTTTCAACACAACAATGTAAATCAACTATACTCCAATAAAATTTGTTTTTAATTTCATAATTTATTATTTACTCACTGAAATATATTTAACATACATTGTGAAGATTTAAGGCATACAACATGGTTTTTTTTGTGATATATTTATGTATTGTAATATGATTGCCATTGTAGCAATAATTAGCTCTTCTATCGTGTTACATAATGATTGTTTCTATTTTAGTCATTGGAATAATTTAGTTCTAGTCTCTTAGCAACTTTGATGGTTATAATACAGTATTGTTCTGCACAGTCATTATACTGTGCATTATATCACAGAGCTTATTTACTACTCATTAGAAGTTTGTACCTTTAAACAATATCTGTCCTGTGTCCCACTTGGGATCCCCTGTAATAATCATTTTACTTCCTGTTTTTATAAGTTTGGCTTTTTTAGATAGCACATATAAGTGATATCATATAAAATTGTTGTCTTCTGCCTGGCTTATCTCACTTAACATAATGTGCTCAAGGTCCATGCTTATTGTCCTAAATGGCAGGATATTCTCTTTCTCATGGCTGAGTTGTAGTCTATCATATAAATATATGTAGCACATCTTTATCTATTCTTCCACTGATGGGCACTTAGGTTGTTTCCATGTCTTGGCCACTGTTGCAATAAACATGAGAGTGCAGCTATCTCTTCAGTATCCTTTTATCATTTCTTTCGTGTATATACCCAGAAGTTGAGTTGCTGAATCATATGGTAGATATATTTTTAATTATATTGAGGGTGCTCCATACTGTTTCCACAGTGATTGAACTGGTTTACATTCCAC
The DNA here is from genome assembly GCF_949774975.1 of Lagenorhynchus albirostris. NCBI lineage: Eukaryota > Metazoa > Chordata > Mammalia > Artiodactyla > Delphinidae > Lagenorhynchus > Lagenorhynchus albirostris. The sequence continues at coordinate 99,881,111 of NC_083097.1, read as the reverse complement.
ACACACTGTAAAATGGATTCACTTTTCTCCACGTCCTTGTGAGCACTTGTTATCTCTTGTCTTGATGATACCCATTCTAACAGGTATGAAGTGATATCTCATTGTGGTTTTGATTTTCATTTTTGATTATGAATGTTGTTCAGCATTTCGTCATGTACCTGTTGGCCATTTGTGTGTCTTATTTGGAAAAATGTCTATTTTGTTCTGCCCGTTTTAAAATCACGTTTGTTGTTATTGAGTCGTATGAGTTCTCTGTATATTTTTAATATTAACTCCTTATCTGATAAATGGTTTGTGAAAAATCTCCCATTCTGTAGGTTGCCTTTTCAGTTGTTAATTTTTTCTTTTGATATGCAGAAGATTTTAAGTTTAATGTAGTCCCATTTCTTGATATTTTCTTTCATTGTTTATGCTTTTGGTGACATATTCAGAAAATTATTGCCAATACTAATGTCAAGAAACTTCTCTACATTTTCTTCTAGGAGTTTAATGATACCAAGTTTTATGTTTAAGTCTTTACTCCATTTAGAGTTAATTTTTGAGTGGTGTAAGACAGATGTCCAATTTCATTATTGTGCATGCCTTTACCCAGTCTTCTCTAGCACCATTTGTTAAAAAGACTTTTTTATAGTAGGGTGTTCTGTGCTCTTTTGTCAAATATTAATTTACCATATACAAGTGGATTTAATTCTGAGCTCTCTATTCTGTCCCATTGGTCTATTTTTAAGCCAGTTCCATGCTGTATCTTTGTAGTATAGCTTGAAATCAGGAAGTGTGATACCTCCAACTTTATTCTTTTTTTCCCCAGAATTGCTTTGGCTATTCAGAGCCTTTAGTGGTTCCATACAAATTTTAGGATTTATTTTTCTATTTCTGTTAAGAATGGCTTTGATATTTTGATGGAAAGTGTTGAATCTATAGATGGATATGGGTATTATGGATATTTTAACAGTGTTAATTCTTCTCATCATGAACATGGGATGTCTTTACATTTGTTTGTGTCATCTTCAATTTCATTCAACAAAGTTTTACAGGTTTCATTGTACATATCTTTTACTTCTTTGGTTAAAGTTATTCCTAGGTATTTTATTGTTTTTGATTCTATTGTGAATGAAATACGTTTCTATATTCCTTTCTCAGATGTTTTATTTTTAGTTTATAGAAATGCAACTGATTTCTTTATGTTGATTTTGCATTCTGCAACTTGACTGAAATCATTGATTATTTCCAATAGTTTTTTTTCATTAGTCCTTTGTGATTTTCTGTATACAGAATCATATCATCTGCTAATATTGAAAGTTTTACTTCTTTATTTATAATTTGGATGTCCTTTATTTCTTTGACCTACTTAATTGCTCTAGCTAGGACTTCCAGCACTACATTGAATAAAAGTGTTGAGAGTGAGCATCCTTGTCTTGTTCTTGATCTTAGAGGAAAAGTTGTCAATTCTCTGTTGAGCATGGTGATAGCTGTAGGTTTCTCTTATGGCCTTTATTAGGTTGAGGTATATTCCTTCTATACTCAATCTGTAATTCATTGATTTGTTTATGTTACCAGTCTTGCATTTTATATATATATATATATATATATATATATAGAGAGAGAGAGAGAGAGAGAGAGAGAGAGAGAGAGAGAGAGAGAGAGAGTCATGAATTATAGACCTTTAAATGTGTTCTTGAATTTGGTTTGCTAATATTCTGTTGAGAATTTTATCATCTATATTCAGCAGGAATATTAATATAGTTTTCTTGTAGTGTACTTATCTGGCTTTGGTATCAGGATAATACTGGCTTCATAGAATCAGTTTTGAAGTGTTTTCCCCTTTTCAATTTTTTATATACAATTTAAAGATTGAAATTAATTCTTCTTAAAAGTTTGGTAGATTTTGCCAGTAAAGCTGTGTAATCCTGGAGTATTCTGTGTTGGGAGTTTTTTGATTACTGATGTAATCTCTTTACTCATTATTGGTCTGTTCAAATTTTTCATTTCATCCTGATTTTGTCATAGTACATTGTGTGTTTCTGGAAATTTATCTATTTCTTCAGAATTTTCTAATTGGCTGCCATTTAATTGTCCATGGTAAGTCTTCTATGCTTCTATATATTTGTGTAGTATTTGTTGTAATGTCTCCACTTTCATTCACGTGTTATTTATTTGAGACATATTTTTTTTTCTTATTCTAGTTAAAGGTTTGTCAATTTTGTTAAAATTCTTTTAAAAACTGCTTTTAGTTTTATTGTTTCTGGTCTCTGTTTTATTTATTTCTGCTCTGATCTTTGTTATTTGCTTTCTTCTGCTAACTGTACTAATTTTTAATTCTTTTTTCTAGTTCCTTGAGGTGTAAAGTTTGGTGTTTATTTGAGATCGTTCTAATTTCTTAATATGTGCATTTATAGCTTTAAACTTTCTTCTCAGAACTGCTTTTACTGCTTCTCATAAGTTTTGGTATGTTGTGTTTCTATTTTTGTTTCAAGATTTTTTTTGATTTCCCTTTTGATTTCTTCTTTGACCCATTGGTTTTTTCAGAAGTATCAATATATTGTTTAGTTTCTACATATTTATAGATTTTCCATTTATCCTTTTGTTGTTGTTTTCTATTTTCACACCATTGTGGTCAGAAAAAAAAATAGCTGGTATGATTTCAGTCTTCCTAAATTTGCTAAGATTTGTAGGTTACACTCTTTTTGTTTTCCCTAGATGACTTTAAGATTCTTTTTTAATCACTGTTTTTTGAAAGTTTTATTATAATGTACTTTGGATAAGATCTTTTTGAACTAAGATAATAGAGTGTTCTATTAGCTTTGTGGCTTGTATGCTTAATTCCTCCCCCAAGTTTGGGAAGTTCTCAGCTATTATTTCTCGAAATAAACTCTTTGTCCCCTCTCCCTCTCCTTCTGTTACAGATTTGTTTGTTTAATATTTGCATTTGTGATCGAATTTGATAGTTCTTGTAGGGTTTCTTCACTTTTAAAAATCTAAGTTCTCTTCTTTAAACTGAAATTATTTCTATATGCCTGTCTTCAAAGTCTCTTAATCTGTTTTTCATTTGGTCTGACCTGTTATCTATGTTCTCTATTGCTTTCTACATCTCATTCATTGAATTTTTCAGCTCCAAAATTTCTGTTTGTTTTTTTCTAAATTTCAGTCTCTTTGGTAAAAACTCCTTCTGTTTATTAATTTTATTTGTGAGTTTATTGAATTGCCTTATGAGTTTTCTTGTAGCTTATTGAATTTCTTCTTAATAGCTGTTTGAATACTTTACCAGTTAGAACACAATTTTCTATGTGTTTGAGTTTGATTGCTGGAGAAATATCATTTTATTTTTGTGATACCCTATTTTTTTGATCTTTCATAATGTTTGATGATATGCACTTGTGCTTTCACATTTGAATAGCAGACACTTTGAATTTACGTTTTCTTTGTTTCTTACAATTCAACAGGCTGGTTATTAGAAACCTTACTTTTGTATTTTAGAAGGTGGCACTCTACCTCAAGTTTGTGGTTTCTCCTTCTGGAGCTGGCACTCCTGGCTGCACTCTGACAGCACAGGAACTAGCAGTAGAGTGGCAGGTGGTGTGGGCTTAGCACCTGGGGCTTTGTAGGTTGACCACAGCCCAGTAGGGGGATCCTGTAGTGGGGTATTCTGAGAGGTCTGTGGGTGGATCTCCTATGGAAATCCCAAAGCACACAACAGGAATGAATTCCTTCAGTGCCCTTTAATATTTTTGTCAGCCTCGTTCCCTTTCCTCTCTCTCCCCCCAGTCACAGAGGTCCCTCCTCAGAGATCTGGGTGTTTCTTGACAAGAATTTGTACCTCCAGCTGCAACCTGAACTAAGGCAGCTAGATGGCCACTCACCACTTTTGCTTCCCACCACCTTTACTGGAGAGGTAACCTCTGATGTCACCTAAAGCCCAATGTCTTGCAGTGTTGCCCTGGGGAGGTGGGCCAACTTAGAGAGCTCCTCCATCTCCTCCACTCAAAACTAATCTCTGTTCCACTTAAATGGTGTGCCAGATTTCTCTGTCAGGCAGGCTGGAACTCCACAGATTCTCTATCCACTGTCTCCTGGTTCCCTTTCTCCAGGTCATGGAGAGTCAGGAGTAGGGCAGGCTCACGTACTTCCTTGGCTCTGCAGCCTGACCAAGGTGCTATCTGCTCACTTTTGAATTCACAGTTTGGTAGCATAATGCTAATGTCACTCCCCTTTTCATTCTTGATATTGGTACTTTGTGTTTTTTTTTCTTTTTTTCTTGATATTTTTAAAGAACTAGCTTTTGGTTTCATTGATTTTATTTCCTATTATTTCTGTTTCCAATTTCATTGAGTCTGCTCTTGCCATTATTATTCTTTCTGCTTATTTGGAATTTCTTTATTTTATTTTACTTCTATATCTAGTTTCTTCTGGTGGAAGTTTGGGCCATTAATTGGAGACCTTTATTTTTTTAATATAAATGTTTAATGATATAAATATTCCTCTAAGCACTGCTTAGCTGCATCTCATAAATTTTGATGTTGTGTTTTCACTTTATTCTCTTCAGAACATTTTCTAACATCTTTTGGGATCCTTTCTTTGACCCATGGGTTATTTATGGTGTGTTGTTTAATTTCTAAGTATTTTAGAATTTTCCAGACATCATTCTGCTATTGAAGTCTATTTTTTAAATTGTTGTTAGCATATGTATTCTTCCATGTTCATAAACTTATGAAGAGTATTTTCATGGCCCCAAGTATGGTCTATTTTGATAAGTATTCCTTGTTAACTTGAAAGAAAGTGTATTCTTGTCTTATTGGGTGCAATCTTCTTTAAATGTCAACCAAATCAACTTGTTTGATAGTGTTATTTGATTCTTCTATGTCCTTACTCATTTTTTAATCAACTTGCTCTATTAATTGTCAGTATTGAAGACTCTAAGGATGACAGTGGACTTGCTTACTTTTACTTTTTTATGTTTTGGCCATATGTTTTAGAGGCTCAGTTATTAGGTGTATATGCATTTTAGAATTATGACTTTTGATGAATTGGCCCTTTACCATTATGTAATTTCTAAAATCTGTGGTGATATTCTTTGTTTTGCAATTTACATTGATAGTAACATTACCCTGCCGCTTTTTTTTGTGAATATGTTTTGCACATAGTGTCTTTTTAGATCACTTTATTTTAAAATGTCTATATCATTTTTTTGTGGGGGGGAATCTTATTAACATATTTATTACACATGTTTTTAAATGTAATTTTTGTATGGTTGGGCTTAAACTTACCATCGTGTTTTTCATTTTCTGTTATTTCTGATCTACACTTTTTTCATTTTTCCCCTCTTTTCATGTCTTCTTTTGGATTAACTGAGTATTTTTGTGATTCAGTTGTGTCTTCACTTGATTGATTAGCTGAACTTCTTGGTTTTAAAATTGAAAGGTTGCTTTAAATTTATACTATATATCCTTAGTTATCAGAGTTTACCTTCACATAAAATTATACTGCTTTATGTATATTGTAAGAACCTTAAAATAGTGTACTTCTAATTTCTCTGCCCATTCTTTTGGCCATTGATTTCATACATTTTGTAATTTTTAATGTTAAATTTGAATGTTAAATTTTATTTTTAAATGTTAAATTTTATTTTTAAAATTAAGAACTATTTTTGTGTAACTACATTTTACCATTTCCATTTTACCATCTATTTGTGTAAATACAAACTTTCACTTGGTATTATGTCATTTTTCAATGGAGAACTGCGTTTCATATTTACTGCATCACAGGTTTACTGACAAGAAATATTTTAAGTATTTTTTTACAAAAAAGATGTTTGTTTTTGACTTTTAAATTTGCTTTTACACTTTTGTGTCTGGCTTAAAATAAGTTTTTAAAGCAATAGTTGTAAATTCACAGAAAAAAAATGAGAAGTACAGAGCAATCCCATATACCCTGAGACCTCTTTCCCCTGTTACTAATATCTTACACAAGTATGATAATTTTCTATACTTAATGAGCTAATATTATTATTAGTAATAAAACCCCATGATTTATTCAGATTTTCTAAGTTTTTATCTAATGTTCTTTTTCTGTTCTAGGGTCCCATCCAGGGCCACTTTACATTTAATTATCATGTCTCTGTAGCCTCCTCTTGGCTTTGAGAGTTTCTCAGACTCCTTTTGTTTTTCATGTTCTTGACGGTTTTAAGGAGTACTCATCAGCTATTTTGTAGGATGTCACTTTATTTGTCTGTTTTTATCATGATTAGACTTGAGTTATACATTTTGGGGATGAAGGTAATAGATATAAAATGCCACTTTTATCATATCTTAATGGTAGTCAACATGATATATGGATGTTGATACTGACCTTAAGCACCAGACTGATACAGTCTTTGCCAGGTTTTCCCACTATATTCCCCTTTCCATTTTGTATTCTTTTTAAGGAAGTGATATATGCAACCCACAATTAAGAAGTGGGGAGTTTTATTTGTATCAGTATGGACTCATTGGTATTTATTTTATACTTTGGATTATAATCCAATACTACTTTATTCAGTTTTTCAAAATGTTTTAGCTTAGGCTACTGGGAGCTCTTTCATTTGGCTTCTGTGCCCCTTTGACATATCCTCACTGGTGTGTGTGTGTATGTGTGTGTGTGTGTGTGTGTGTGTGTGTGTGTGTGTGTTTTAAGTACTTTCTGGCACTGCAAAATGTTCCCAGCTCATGTTATACTTCCTGCCAAGTCCTAGAATTAGACATTTTTCCTAAGAATCTTAGTTCCTTTTATTGGGGAATAGTATTGGAACACAAATACTGGGTGAGCTCATTGCTACTGGGTGTCATTGTTTTTAAGTTCTCTCATCTGACAGATCATGGGAATGTTTGTGTTTACTAACCCACTATAAATACATATCTATACATATTTCATTAGCCTTATCTGATTGAATGAGGGAAGGGTGCCTGTGTTCGTGATAACACAAAATAAAAAACTACAGCAGTTAATGCTTCAGAAAAGATAACCCATGTTTATATGTTTATAAATACATTTATATTTGTTTGTGACCACAGGTGTGTATTTATAATTATTGATAATTTATTATCATTTATTGTGTTTGCACATGCTGACAAATCAGGTTGGTCCTTCTTATCCTAGACAGAGAACAAAAGACAAAATGATTCAACAAAGAAGCAATTCCACTACTGGGTATATGCCCTGAGAAAACCATAATTCAAAAGACATATGTACCCCAATGTTCATTGCAGCACTATTTACAATAGCCAGGACATGGAAGCAACCTAAATGTCCATCGACAGATGAAAGGATAAAGAAGATGTGGTACATATATACAATGGAATATTACTCAGCCATAAAAAGGAATGAAACTGGGTCATTTGTAGAGATGTGGATGGACCTAGAGTCTGTCATACAGAGTTAAATAAGTCAGAAAGAGAAAAATATTGTATATTAATGCATATATATGGAATCTAGAAAAATGGTACAGATGAGCAAATTTGCGGGGCAGGAATAGAGACGCAGATGTAGAAAACAGGTGTGTGAAAACAGTGGGGGAAGGGAGTGGAATGAATTAGGAGGTTAGGATTGACGTATACATACTACCACATGTCAGATAGATAGTGGGTACATGCTATAAAGCACAGGAAGCTCAGCTCTGTACTCTCTGGTGACCTAGATGGGTGGGATGGGGGGGTGGGAGGGAGGCCCAGGAGGGAGGTCCAAGAGGGAGGGGATATATGTATACATATAGTTGATTCGATTCATTGTACAGTGGAAATTGAAACAGCATTGTAAAGCAACTGTACCCCAATAAAAAAAAGAAAAAATTATATCTATATTAAACATGAGTTCATACTGATATCTCCAACTTTAATTCATCACCACATAGATCACTCTATCCTCTTCCTTTGCCTTATTTGTAAATTAACATGACAGCAATGAGAAATATGGCTTCCACCATCTGCCATTCATTTACTTAATTGTTCATTTCTAATAGCCATATATAGTAGTTTCTGAATTGTTAACCTCTACTCCCTTGTGAGAGAACATTATCAACCGGAGTACACTGTTTATGTGAAGTTTCTTATGATGAAATTTACAGACTCCATTCATTTCCAAAGTTACTTAGCACAGTATCTTCTCTCATCATCCTCTTCAGTGAATTTGCTTTATACTTTTCCACGGTCTATATTTTTTCCCAGGGTCCCATGAATTTTAAATGATTTTTTGTACTTTGTTTAAATTAAGTGTGCTTTGGAGTTCTGTGGGTCTTGATAAATTTATGTCATGTATCCACTCTTAGGGTGTCAGTCAGAATAGTGTTGCCACCCTAAAAGTTCCCATGTGCTTCATATATTCAGTACTTTTCAATTCTTTCAATGTCCCAACAACCACAGATTTAAAAAATTTTTCTATTTTGCCTTTTCCAGAATGTAATACAGTTTGAGTCGTACACCGTGTAGTCTTTTCAAACTGGCTTCTTTCACTCAGCAGTATGCATTTAAAGTTCATCCATGTCTTTTTATAGTTTGACAACTCATTTCTTTTTATCACTGAATAATATTCCATCATATGGATGCACCAAAGTTTGTTTATTCACTTATCACCTGCTTCCAATTTTTGGCAATTATGAACAAAGATGCTGTAAATGTTGGCACTCAGGTTTTGGTATGGATATAACTTGTCAAATCAGCTGCATACTATTTAGTACGAAAGTACTATTGTTAGATATGATAAAACTATATTTAACCTTGTAAGAGACCAACAAACTCTTCCAAAATTGTTGTACCAGTTTGCATCTCCACCAATAATCAGTAAGAATTCCTCCTGCTCTGAGTACTCACCAGCATTTAATGTTGACCATTTTTTGGATCTGAGCTGTTTTAATAAGTGTGGAATTTCATTGTTTTAATTTGCAATTCTCAAATGCCAAATGGTGTTGAGCATCTCTTCATATGCTTATTTGCCATCTATATATCTTTGGTGAGATGTATGTTCAGAAGTTTTTCCCATTTTTATATCGGGTTGTTTTTTCTTATTCAGTTTTAAGATTTCATAGTGTACTTTGGATTCAATTCTTTTATCAAATATGTGTTTAGAAAGTATTTTGTCTCATTCTGTGGCTTGTCTTTTCTCAATATTTTTTATTTGTCCTTAAATTTCTGAAAACCTAGTATGACTGTTCTATAGCACCACTTTCTTTCTGTACCTTATTCTTACTCTAGTTGCAGTCTACTTTTGATTGGTACTCAGCGCAACACTCACGGTCAGATCAGATTTTCTCATAAAATCTCAGCCGCAGTCCTGACCTGTGCTCTCAAATCTTAGTGGCTATATTTTTTAGCGTTTTTGTCCCCCCCTCCATTTGTGGTGTCCTTGTAGCAGTTGAGGGTCTTAGATAGAGCATGGTTCCTACCCTCTCCCACCAAGTGACAGCAGTCTTTTGCTTTGGATCAGTTTAGGATCATGAGAACAAGTGGATTTTCTGTCACTCCCTCTGTGTGAAATTGCTTTTAGTTCTACCCAACCACAGGAGCAGTTTTGCCTGGGATCAGGCTGGTGGAGGGTTGTTTGCCATTTCGTCAATGGCAAACATCTTTCCATTTGTATGAGAGAAAGAACTAGATTTCATGCCTGTCTATGAGCAGCATCCCATCAACTCCTGCACATATGTGGCCACCTCAGGTTTCCTGCTGTACCCATAAGCTTTTTTTGCTAGAACCATTTGAGACCCTTGCAAAATGGCTGATGAGTAGGGAAAAGCAAAATCACCTTTTTATTGGGGATCTCAGAGAGTGTAAACTGTTTCATACTAATCTACACATGGTCCATAAAAATGCATTTAACCTCATTTGTCATTTTTTTACATATTTTTATGTATGACACCTCTTTCTGTGCTTGTCTGTGGGCAAAGGTTGTTGCCCAACACACTTTGTGTGTTGTCTTTCCCTAGAGGAGATTTTTACCATTTAGAATTCAATATACTTAATTGATGACCTCAGCTTTCTTATATAAACCAAAAATAGTTATGATGTTTTAGATTATTTGGCTTCTCCTTGTTGTTAGTGTGAGAACAACATTCTTTTATGGATCCTACAGGGAAGCAGAGCTCTTCAGATTGTTTCTTAATTCAATTAGTGAGATGTTGTCATTGGTTTGACAGTTATTGGAATTATTATATTGGGCATTTGATAGATTATTTACATATTTTGGACAGGAGGTATAAAAGTAGCATTGCTTATAAAGGATGCATTAAAATGTGTGTAGCCATATATCACTGAAAATATATTTATATTTATACATATGTGTATATGTATACACACATATATTTTAAGAGCAAAGGTTTGATACATATGAAATGTTTACTTGTTTAATAGGCAAATATAAAATAAATTACGGTACATCTATAATATTGAGTAAAAAGTAAATATGAAAGGATGATTATATATCTCTATATATAGATGGGTTTCCACAGTATATAGGTAAGACTAAAAATTATGTACACATTTTTATAATAAAACAAATAACTTTGTGTGTGAATACATATATTTGCACAAAGGAAAAAGATTTGACATGTATAACTGGATTGGAATGGAGACATTTTGACTGTAGTTTAGATAAATTTATAATTATGTTTATTATTGGAAGAAATCTGTCTTAATTTTGTAATTGAAAAGACAAATACCTCCACACATACTTATTTGGTATGCTGACTAATTATTTTTTTAAATTGGGGTACAGTTGCTTTACAATGTTGTGTTAGTTTCTGTTGTACAACGAAGTGAATCAGCTATATGTGGACCTCCCATCCATCACCTCCCCATCCCATCCATCTAGGTCACCACAGACCACCGAGCTGAGCTCCCCATGCTATATAGCAGGTTCCCACTAGTTATCTGTTTTACATATGGGAGTGCACATATGTCAATCCCAATCTCCCAATTCATCCTATCTCCCCTCCCGACCCCCATGTCCACTTGTGTGTTCCCTACATCTACATCTCTATTCCTGTCCAGCAAACAGATTCATCTGTACCATTTTTCTAATAGATTCCACATACACGTGTTAATATACGATATTTGTTTTTCTGACTTATTTCACTCTGTATAACAGACTCTAAGCCCTCCACATCTCTACAAATGACCCAATTTCATTCATTTTTATGGCTGAGTAATATTCCATTGAATATATGTACCACATCTTCTTTATTCTCTCATCTGTTGATGTACATTTAGGTTGCTTCTATGTCCTGGCTATTGTAAATAGTGCTGCAGTGAATATCGGGGTGCATGTGTCTTTTTGAATTAAAGTTTTCTCAGGGTATATGCCCAGTAGTGGGATTGCTACTAATTTTAATTTTAATGTAGGAATTAAGAGGACAGAAGCTTCCTTTTCTGTGATTCTTTTTTTTTTTCCCTGTATGAGCAATGACGAGATATGGCCATGCTGAAACTTTTTCTACCTTAGGGTCATATTTACCACCTGTACATGCTTTGAAATTTGCTTCCATAATCTTATAGCTTTATGTGCACTATAAAATTAGGATCACCTAAGGAGAAATCACATCTGAATAGTTTGATGATGGTAAATCTTCTACTCTTTTGTTTACTCACTAAATATATATTAATTATTTCAGCATAAGCCCTTCAGCAATTAAAAGAGTACTTAAAATAACTTTGATAAAATTCCAATAAATAAAAATGTTAAAAACTGCCGAGTTAATGACAGCTAAGATACTGATCCTTCTAAAAACTCTGAAAGTATGGGCCCCAATTTGGATCATAGAGAAAGTTTCCTGAGTCAGAGAAGCACACACAATAAATATGCTATATGTTAAGATCATAGCAGAGCACTTCCTGGCACTCAGTATTTGACTCTAGTTTTCATGGTGGCTGAGAATATTTCAAAAAATCCCATTCATCACTTATAGTTCTCTTTTTCTAGGACTGATCCCAGATGTCAGAATTATGAGCAGCTGTCTCATTTCTGCCAAGTAGTTATCTACTAAGGTTTGTGTGGTTTTGCTGCCTGCATTGGTTGCCATGAGGTTATACGTTCCATGGGTTCTTTAAACAAGTTGTGAATAAATGCCACATTTCATGTTATGGTCTTGTGTGTCTGCCTTTACCTTTTCATTCGCTTTTGTATTTTCCTCTTTTTCTCATTCTTTTTCCTTCTTTCCTTCCTCTTTTTACGTTTCCTCTCTCTCTCTTCCTCCCTCTACCTTTCTTCTCTTCTTATGGTTTGTCCATTTCCTCTACCTCCTAATTCTCTTACTTTATCCCCTTCTTTTTCCTTATTTCCTATTTTCTCCCTCCTTTTCTTTTAAATGTTTCTCCTTCCTTATTTCTTTGAGTTTTTCCTTTTCTTGACTTTGGTCTCTTACATGCAATATATTGGAGTTGGAAAATGGTCTTTAAATTACCTACTACCATCATTCCTAAAACACTTTTTATTTTAAGGTTTAAAACTATCATAGAATCTGTTTTTCTATGAAAGGTTAAGGAAATACTATATGGGAGCTGGTAGCTATAGGTAGTTAATCAAGATGGTTTTTTTCTAGATGAGGTGAATATACAGGATTTGGAGAAATTGATGGATATAAGATTAGAAGAAATTAAGACATGGCACATTTTAATTAATGGATAGAGTGTGAATAAGTGGAGTGATTGTGTACAGCAGATAATTATTCTTTCCCATTATAGTCAGCAACCATTCTATCCCTTCCTTGAGCTAACTGAATTCTATACCTTCCTAGAGCTAATCCATGTTCTGCAGAGGGGCAGGCCCCTCTCCATCCAGCCCTAGGGAGTGAATTGTGATTGGCATGGGGTAGGCATGTGATGCAGTTTAAGACAATGATTGTGAGGGCAGGAGGCCTACCAGAAGACTCTAGAAAAGGTTTACTTGAGTTTTATAACATTTTTAAAGAGACTTTTAAACAGTTCCTCTTTTACAACTTATCTTTGACATGTCTGTGGCACGTAAAATTTTATCAAATCTCTAGGGCCATGAGGGAGGCTAAGCTGAGAAGAACATGCTGAGGGTTACAGACTGGAGAAACAGAAGGTACTTGGGTCTTTAAGCAAAGTGTTGAGGTACTGTATTAATCAACTTTTATCATGGCCCTGCTTCAGATTTCTGATAATGTAAGGTCGTGAATTCTCTTATCACTTAAGCCTTTTGGAGTTGTTTCCCAGTTATTTGCAATCATAAACTTTGTAATATCATAACAGAAAACATCCTATAGATAATAAGATTTTTTTTTTGGTGGGGGGAGCCAAAGTCTATTTTTGTGAAGAAAACTGACATTAAGGAAAACAACATAACTGAATTCCTTGAGGAGAGAGTTTAGATGTGATAGGGTTGGCAATAATGACCAATAGTAGTATCCTAAACAGTGAAAACACCTGATGAAATCAGTGTTTTAGAGTGATTATTCTAATAGTTATTTGCAGAAGAGACTGCTGTAGAAGGATTTAGGTGTTTAGGAATGTGTGATTATATAGACTTGGAGTCCTGTGACATGCAGCCAAAACAGTTTCCAAGATATCCAGAGTGGTTTTGTGTTTTGTTTTGTTTGGTTTTTAAGCAGATGTTCTGTTTTGGCAATGCCTTAGGTAAAATTTTGATGCCAGGGAATAGACTAAAATATTTACTACCTTCTGGCCATTCATTTTTTAAAAGTTAAGATGTACTTCACAAACCATGTAACTCCCTCATTTAAAGTGTACAGTTCAGTTTTGTTTAATATATCCACAGGATGTACAACCATCATCAAAATCTAATTTTAGAACATTTCATCGCCCTGCCTCCTGAAAATCCCATTCCCTTTAGCAGTCATTCCCTAGTCTTTCTGTACTGTCACTCCCCTTCCTACCTCAGCCACAGGAAAATACTAATCTATTGGTACTTTCTACCTCTATAGATTTGCCTATTCTGGACTCTCACATAAAGGAAATCACATAATACATGGTCTCCTGTGACTGACTTCTTTCACTTAGCATAAATGTTTTCAAAGTTCACCCATGTAGCTTTTATTTGTATTTCATTCTTTAATTGTTGAAAATATTCCATTATATGAATATGTTATATTTTGTTTATTCATTCACTAGTTGATAGACATTTCGGCTGTTTCCACTTTTTGGTTATTAATAATTCTGCTATTAACAATCATGTACAAGCTTTTGTGCTGATATATGTTTTTAATTCTTTTGACTATATGCTTAGGAGTAAAATTGCTGGGTGACATGGTAACTCTATGCTTAAAACTTGAGGAGCTCATATGCTATTTTAAAAGTGGCTGTGCCATTTTGTATCCCCACTTGCAAAGTATGAGAGTACCAATTTTCCATTTCTTCACCAATACTTGTTATTGTCATTTTAATTTTAGAGATCCTAGTGAATGTTAAATGATACCTCATTGTCACTAATGATGTTGAGTATCTTTTCTTTTTCTTAATGGCCATTTGTATATCTTCTTTGGAAAATTTTCTATTAAAATCCTTTGTCCATTTTTTTCTTTAACGTCTTTATTGGAGTATAATTGCTTTACAATGGTGTGTTAGTTTCTGCTTTATAACAAAGTGAATCAGCTATACATATACCTATATCCCCATATCTCTTCCCTCTTGCATCTCCCTCCCTCCCACTCTCCCTATCCCACCCCTCTAGGTGGTCACAAACCACCGAGCTGATCTCCCTGTGCTATGAGGCTGCTTCCCACTAGCTATCGGTTTTACATTTGGTAGTGTATATACGTCCATGCCACTCTCTCACTTTGTCACAGCTTACCTTTTCCCCTCCCCATATCCTCAAGTGCATTCTCTAGTAGGTCTGTGTCTTTATTCCCATCCTGCCCCTAGGTTCTTCATGCCTTTTTTTTTCTTTTTTTTTAGATTCCATATATATGTTAGCATATGGTATTTGTTTTTTTCTTTCTGACTTACTTCACTCTGTATGATAGACTCTAGGTCCATGCACCTCACTACAAATAACTCAGTTTCATTTCTTTTTATGGCTCAGTAATACTCCATTGTATATATGTGCCACATCTTCTTTATCCATTCATCTGTTCATGGACACTTAGGTTGCTTCCATGTCCTGGCTATTGTAAATAGAGCTGTAATGAACATTGTGGTACATGAGTCTTTTTGAATTATGGTTTTCTCAGGGTAAATGCCCAGTAGTGGGATTGCTGGGTCGTATGGTAGTTCTGCTTTTAGTTTTTTAAGGAACCTTCATACTGTTCTCCATAATGGCTGTATCAATTTACATTCCCACCAACAGTGCAAGAGGGTTCCCTTTTCTCCACACCTTCTCCAGAATTTATTGTTTGTAGAATTTTTGATGATGGCCATTCTGACTGGTGTGAGGTGATACCTCATTGTAGTTTTGATTTGCATTTCTCTAATGATTAGTGATGTTGAGCATTCTTTCATGTGTTTGTTGGCAATCTGTATATCTTCTTTGGAGAAATGTCTATTTAGGTCTTCTGCCCATTTTTGGATTGGGTTGTTTGTTTTTTTGATATTGAGTTGCATGAGCTGCTTGTAAATTTTGGAGATTAATCCTTTGTCAGTTGCTTCATTTGCAAATATTTTCTCCCATTCTGAGGGTTGTCTTTTGGTCTTGTTTATAGTTTCCTTTGCTGTGCAAAAGCTTTTAAGTGTCATTAGGTCCCATTTGTTTATTTTTGTTTTTATTTCCATTTCTCTATGAGGTGGGTCAGAAAGGATCTTGCTGTGATTTATGTCATAGAGTGTTCTGCCTATGTTTTCCTCTAAGAGTTTGATAGTGTCTGGCCTCACATTTAGGTCTTTAATCCATTTTGTGTCCATTTTTAACTTGCCTGAGTTTTCTGTGGGTTGTCATTTTACTTTCTTGATGATGTGCTTTGAAGCACAAATGATTTTAATTTTGATGAAGTCCTGTTTTGCATTTTTTCTTTTGATGCTGTGCTTTTGATGTTATATCTAAGAAACAATGCTTAATCCAGTGAAGACTTTCCTCTTTTCTTTTCTCCTAGGAATTTTATTGTTTTAGGTCTTTATTTTAGGCTATGGTTCACTTTTTTGGTATGTGATATAAGGAAAGAGTCCAAATTCATTGTTTTGCATGTAGACATCCAGTTTCCCAGCACCGTTTGTTGAAAAGATACTCTTTTTTAATGTGACTTTGCAATTCCTCCTGTCAAGTATTGAGTCTATTTCCCCACCCCTTAAATTTTGGCCTGGCTTGTGAGCATTATTTTTGGTAGAGAGGTGTCCACCAGTTTCCTTACTCTGCTATTCCAGAAGTTGGCTCTGGCCCTTCAAATTCAAAACAACTTTTTAAAGAGAAAAAAAATCATGAAAATGGATTTGAGAAAGTGTTCATAATTTCAGATTATTATGCATTAATAAGTTAAAAATCTGTGGTTTTAAGCACAAATACTATAGAAAAGAAAAGATGAGACCTTTTGAAGAGAATATGATTAATTTTTTTTCCTCCTGGAATTAAATTTAAAAAATGTAGAATTAAAAAAAATTTGGTCTATCATTTGGAAGTAAAAAAAATGCTACTTAGTTTTCCTAAATATTTCTTGTTTTGTCATTTTGAAAATAGCATGAATTAATCTGAGTATTAACACATCACAATTTCTTTTGCAATGTTATGAATAGACACTATTAAGTGTTATTCAAAACATCCACAGAGTTTCGAGCCCGTCTTGCCAAGAAGACCATTGTATATCATCTGGAAGTTGCTGAAAACTAAATTGCAAACTCTGCCAGCTAAGACACATGCTTATAGGTTAAAGTATGAAAGCTGCATAAGCAAGCAGCCAGAACAACTCTTCATATTTTAAGTTTTGATGATGGCTGGAGTATAATTCTGCACAGTGAAAATGAGTATCTTGATCTCAAAATGTGACAAATTATACTAATCTTCAACTTTGGACAAATGTATACAATCTTGCAATAGAAGGAAATAAAATACTGGTTTATGGACTTTCATATGTAACTGCATTGAAGTTGTTGAAGTGAGTTATTTACTTTTTATTTTCTTATCAGCGTCTGTGCCAAGTATGTTGCATGTGACTCTTGGTAAGTCCTCTGAATTTTCTTTTAAGAGTCCTTTGATTTTTTGGATCAATAGTAAAAAGACTTTCTTTTTGACAGCTAATGTGTACTTAATTTATCATATTGGAAAAGCAATCATTGTTAAGTATCATCAGTGACAAAATGTACATTAAGTATACATTATGGAGTATATGTCCAGCCACATGCACAGCTGATTATGTAACTTTAAATAGTGTTTGAGACATAAATTTTGGGTTTTATTCATAAGTGAAATATTTACCACTGAATGTCTAGGGAAGGTATTAATCAGTAGTTAGTTTTGTGTCCAAATTCAGGGGGGCATCCTCAAAATAGAGAATTGAGATCTGAGCCCTACAATGAGTTGCCAAAGTCAAGGTTAAGGGCATAGTTTTGTACAAGACTGGCCTCAGTTCAGACACCAGCCACAGGTTCAGGGGTTCCTGGGGCCACCCTTAGTTTCTCAACAGCTGGTTACAAATTTGGGTGTTCCAACTACCACTGTCATGTTTGACAGTTCACTGGAGTGACTCACAGAACTCAAGTAAGCACTATACATAGGAGTACAGTTTTATAATAGCAGAAGGATACAAATCAGAATCTGGCAAATGGAGAGAGACATAGAGCAAAGTCTGGCAGTGTTCCAAACATGTAGCTTCTTTCATCCTCAGGGAAGTGTTATTCTCCTAGCATTGAAGTGTGACAATAATCAGTGAGTATTGCCAACCAGGAAACTCACCTGACCTTCAATTTCCAGAGTTTTTATTGAGATTTCATTGTGAAGACATTATTGAGTGAGTCATTGACCATGTGGTTGAACTCAATCTGTAGCTCCCTTCCCTACCATGGAGGTTGGGCTGGTTTCATATGGCTCAAAGCACCAACCTCTAATCACATGGTTGGTCCTTCTAGCATGACCAACCCCATTATGAATCATTTTGTTAACGTAAACTATCCAAAGACCCACCACAATCAACTCATTAGCATAAACCATCAGGTATGGTCCAAGAGGGCCACCTTGAATAACACAAACACTCCTGTCACTAGAAAAATTCCAAGGGTTTTAGAGGTTACTTCCCAGGAACTAGGGACAAATGTCAGCCAAATTCTTTATTGCACAAGCCTAGTCCAGGTTATTGGTATAACAGCCTGATGCACTACTTAATGTGTGAGATACATAAAATGTAGCTGGCGATATCCATTACTATTCCTGTCTTATAAGTCTAGAGAATATAAATTCTTAGATGCCAGGTTGAAATGTTTATTCATCCACCTTGTTTTATTCTTCTCTAACATCTAAAAATATTACTTCATGTAGTTGTAAGATGGCAGGGGAAAAAAGCTAAAATTGCAAAAAAAAATTAAAATGACACAATGTTTATACTTTATTGGACATTTACTGTATACATTTTAGAATTTTTTGGCAATATTGATGCTAAGAATTTTCTTTACATTATATAAAATAAAAGATTTTCTAAGTAACTAAAAATATTATACTCTAAAATCTACTTAGCTTTAACCTAAACAATATTATATCAGAAATCATAGGTTTGATGGGTTAATTATTCTTTCTTGTGTTACACATTACAATAAGCAGAAAATTACTAAAATTAAAACTTTAAGCATAGCACATAAAATCATCACATCACTAGTGTGTGTACAACACTTTGAGAACACTTTGCATGAATTAAATTTCAAGGGCAAAGAAATACCATCTTAATATATACTCTTAAAGACTACCCTTGTAATTTACAATAGACTATTCATATAGGAATTTGCAAAACAACCCATGCATATATATTTCTTAAAGGAAGTTTATTTTCCCTAACTTAACTATTTAACTGCTTCATTTTTTCATCTATTCAATAAAGCATTTATTGAGTTTACTTAATTAACTATTATGGTTAATTTTATGCATCAACTTGACTGGGCCATAGGATGCCCAGATATTTGGTCTAACGTTATTCTTGTTTTTACATGAGATTAGCATTTACATCAGGAGACTGAATAAATCAGTTGCCCTCCCTAATGTCAGTGGACCTCATCCAATCAGTTGAAAGCCTGAATAGAACAAAAACACCAACCCTCCCCCAAGCAATAGAGAATTCTTCCTGCTAGACTGCTTTTGAATTGAGATATTGTGGGGTTTTTTGTTTGTTTGTTTAGTTTTTTGGTTCTTCCTCTGTCTCAAAGAAACTTGAGTTTTGTACAAGAACTAAATTACTTCTCTACTAGGTCTACACCTTGCTAACTTACCCTATAGATCTTGGATCTTGGGAATTGCCAATGTTCATAATGATGTGAGCCAATTCCTTATAATCAATCAGTCTCAATCTCTATGTATGTGTGTGTGTGTGTTTTGTTTCTTTTGTGTGTATGTGTATGTCTTTGTTTCAATTGGTTTTATTTCTTTGGAGAATACTGACTAATATAATTACTATGGGCAAGGAACTATGTTTGGCATTTGGCAACTAATATAATTACTATGGGCAAGGAAATATGTTTTGGTAATTTGTCTTCCTGATAATTTACAGAGTCTCAAACTTAAGGATGCTTCTTCTATCTTTGATAGGTAATTTAAAAACTTTTTTTAGTATAAATGAATGAAAATGTATTTTAGAAGTCAGGGATGCATCTTCTTTGTGGGATAGATGGTTTTTTGAGTTTGTAAACAAATGAAAATTTCAGTATGCAAAGAGTCAATAACTAGATTTACTCTACCTTTATTTCCTTTGCAGTTTTTTCCACAGTACTTTTTGCTATTTTCCAGAGATGAGATTCTTCAGGTATATAGCCCCTAGTCCTTGAGCTAATATGGCTTATCAGATGGTGTTTATAGTGGGGGTGTATCCAGAGGTGCTTTTTCATCAACAAGAAATCATGATTCCAAAAAACAAAAGCCTAACAAGGAATTTTTAAGTATCATTTTTCTTATTTCTGGGAATGGTTATGCAAAGCTATTAAAACTATTTGCTTTGGTTGTAAAGGTATAAAGGAAATACAATTACATGTTTTTAAAGGAGTTCTCAGGTCCCAAATGAAAATTTTGTTTTTAGAGTTTCTATAATGGGAGATACAGAGTATTGGAAAAAATAATAACGTTTTCTCAATCTAATCAGTGCTGCTCTCAAGATGTAGGGAACTGAACTAACGGATGTGATAGCTGACAGGTGAATATTTCTAGGACTATTGAAGCACCTTTTCCTGGCTTTCTGCTCTCTTGTGTTGGAAGTTTCTGCCCTGTAGAATTTTTGTAACTCTCTGGAGGATACAGTAACCTTTTAATTGAAGGAAATGAAAGGATTTTCTTTTCCAATAAAATCATGTACACTTCAGAAGCTTAACATGATTTTATTGAAAGAATAATTTAGTTTAGAGCTAAAATAAACACTGGACCAAATTTGATAACTAAATATCTGTGTAGATGAGATTGTGAAACTTTCCTTAATGGTATAAAACTATGTCTAAATTGATTATCTAACTATTCTACCCTCTGCCTGCTTCTGTAATGGAGTCCTTATGCTGAAAAAGATATGGTATTGCCCCACCCCAGCAGAATCTGAGTGGGTGGCAACTGTGTTTAAAAGCAGAGAGAAACCTGTCGTCACTCATCAGAGCTCCTTTCAAGTTGTTAACCATTATTTGAGATTAGACCTTTAATTATAGAAATAAGTCATAAACTTACTAAAACCATGTCTAAAATGAATGAAGAAATAGTAGCTTTTAATTTTTACTTCTGCAGTCTTTTTTATAAGCTCTCGATGTCTGGGATATTTGACAAAACAATAACAGAAACAGCTTTGCATTAACCAATTAATGGTACCTCAGTCTTTCTCTTTACATGATCATCTTTACATGACACATTCTCTTTGAGGAAAAAGCTTGTCTTCCAGATGTCCTCTCATCCTCCTCCTCTGTCTTTTCGTCACTGAAAGGACATCTGGTGTGACATTTTGTCCTTGCTGCCTCTGAGTTGAGTGGCTGATGTTAATTGGTTTCCATTAAGTGGTGGCTAGTCTCATCTAGACCTTTGGAACATTTTTACCAGGACTCACTGCTGAAGTCCATAGCCACCCATGTACTTCCAGTCAGGAAGTCCTTGTACACTGCAACCTCTTTGCCCTGATCTCATTACCCATTCATTCAATAATTATATGTGTTCTCCCCAAGCAAATAAAAAGAGAAGTTTTAGATAACCTTCACAGTATATCCAGGATGTGGGGAAAAATCCATTTTCTCAAGTTTATCTCTCTAGTCACCTGCCTCTGATAATGCTGAGACATATATCTTGTGTACTGTGGGAAGTGGTTTCAAGATAAATGATGAGCTTCCTTTGGAAGCCTAACCCTTCCCCTTGTTATCCCTAGGGAAGTAGCTATAGCCCAAAGTATCATCTTAACTTACTGCTTGCTTCTATAAGCCACACTTCAAGGTTTAGCCTTAAGGCAGATAGATGGCACAGAAGCATAGAAAGTACTGTGGCAACTAAATTCTTCAATTTTCTTTTATATCTCATTATTTTTCCATGCTCCTAAGGTCATGAATTGGGCCTCTTAATCATTGTAGGAACTTCCACTATATTATATCCTCTTTCTTTCCCCTGACACAAAGTTTCTAAGCTTTATCTTAATGTGTTACAGGACAAAAAGAAAATATTGGTATATTAATAAGGGGGTACCTGTAGGGAAGGAAGTATTTTTAAAATAATTTTTACATCATGTTCTTATTTATTTGTCTCAATAAATCCCTTGTGTTATTGGAGAACATTATTGTCATCTAGGTATTCCCCTACTTCTGAGAAGGAAGAAACTGGAACTTTTGTGGATTTCTCTGTCTCAGTTCCCAGTCTCAAGCTTTCAAGATGTGTCTGAGTTAAGCCTGGATACTAAGTGAAATGATCACTTCTTACCAGTAGGGGCACTAATCAATCTCCAGGGAAACTGACTTCTCAGTACTAGATCAAAAATACTTCGTCCCCTCACAGGGGCAGGTAAAATATTTATTGCATGAAAATGAGTCTCAGGTTCTAGCATTAAGCCACAGTAAACAGCTGTTATTGCTTAAAGATACAAGGTATTAGGGGCTGGCACCCCAATCCTAATCTTGAACTCAACATTGGCTACACATTAGAATCACCTAGGGAGTTTTTCAAAAGGAGATAGCACAGGACCCAACCAGGCCAATTGAATCATAATGTCAGGAGGGCTGTGTCTTCTTTTTAAAAGCTCACCAGTGGTTCTTTGCATATGAGTATTAAGAGCTGTTGAAGTCATTGTCCAGTCTCTGGTCCTAGCTCCTGAGGACCTGGGTATGAGTACGATTAATTTTGCAGAAGTCACCCAATCTTTTTTCTGGTTTGACTGAAATTTCCCAACCTACCTAAACTTTTGCATTTTGGGCTGTGGGTTCTCTTTCTGGCCTGCTTGTGGAATTTTCTTTTTTCATACAAAGCACAAGTACAGACAAATGCAGTCTAAGGAAACCCTTAATGGATGAAGTTTTTGTAATTAGAATTGCATTCAGGACTTTCAAATTTAGAGCATCCAAAGGTGACTTGCCAATGCATGTTTCTCCCTTTCTCTCCTTTTCTTACTTTCCTATTGCCTATTTTCTCTTTGACTCTGCACACTTGATGTCACAGGGGTACATCTTGGGCCTCAAGATACATAGTTCGCTATTTTAATCCAAAGTAGGAATAAATACTGCAAGATTTTAAAGAATCTCAGAGAATCTCTTACATATATTTCATTTTCTATAACTCATTCAATACCTCAGGTTGCTGGGAAAGGTGGGAGATAGGGAGAGAGAGAAGGCACTTAAAACCTGTTTAATTTCCCTTTTTTAAAAGTTTTTTAAAATTAATTAATTAATTTTTGGCTGCATTGGCTCTTCATTGCTGTGCGCAGCCTTTCTCTAGTTGCAGCAAGAGGGGAATACTCTTTGTTGTGGTGTGTGGGCTTCTCTTGTTGCGGAGCACGGGCTCTAGGCGCACAGGCTTCAGTAGTTCTGGCACGCGGGCTCAGTTGTTGTGGCACACGGACTTAGTTGCTCTGCTGCATGTGGGATCTTCCGAGACCAGGGCTTGAACCTGTGTCCCCTGCATTGGCAGGTGGATTCTTAACGACTGCACCACCAGGGAAGTCCCCTAATTTCCCTTTTAATAGTACCTGTTATTAGACTCAGTCTTTTGTGGGCAAATGCTATGTCTTGAAGATGTTCTCACCTCCTCCTTTTTTTTTTCCACTGGTAGGACACTTATTCGACTACAGGGAGATGGGCTTTTGGATGGGCAGGCTTTTTTTCTGGTTCCTGATGTCCTCTGATTCCTGATATTTAGTCTGGCCTACACACTGTATGCTGCCCAACAAGATGATCCTGCTCTTATCTGGCGTTTCACAGGTTTCCATGGCTGAAGTCTGTAGTCCACATTGCTTGCATCCTGCTATAAAGAGCTCTCTCATTATATACTTCTTCTCAATCTCATGACTGCACTGACCCACTGGATCTCTCAACACTTCTCTGTTCATTCACTGGGGCATGTGCAACCTTCTGGATACCCTAAGCACTATATGCAGACTGTAGCGAGCCATGAGGTTTGTTTCAGTCTCATTCATCTCCACACTCCTTCCATCTAGTGCCATCCTATCCATATTGATTTAGGGATAAGTTCAATGTGAGGCTTCCCCCAGACTTTTAAAACTTCACCCAGGCTATACCTTGGGAATTGTGCCACTCACCCTGAGGTTCTCAGTTTCCCTCACTCTATCAATCCTTTGCATTAAAGTAGCCCCATGAAGTCAGTACGAATAACTCTGATTGCTGACCTGCTTTTTTCACATGTCTCTTCTTTTTCTTATATACCCTCAGGCCAGAATGAATGGGATTTCTACTTCTTTTTCTTTAGAGAGACCTCCCTATTCTGTTATATCCTCCTTCTTTCCAGAAATATTGAGCCCTGTGGCCCAGCATTAAATGTAGGTGAGTTGGAGGATAAGATAAACTCATCTGATTTTCATTCTGAAAAATATTTTTATCTGTTACATGCACATTCTTGAAAATTACGTTTCTCTTTGAGCTCTGCTGGCAAAGATACCTGCAGCTAGCAGAGACATTCTTCATGATTTCTTGAACTCCCCACCCCCTGGGCTTTTTAGCCCTGACTCTACCACCACAGGAATTTACCAGCAATATCTTAATGTAAATGATTAATTTAGCAAATATATTGAATGTATGCTATATATCAAGCATTATTCTTAAAAGAAGATTATTAAATGGTGATCGAGAGAGAGTAAGTTGGTCGAAGAAAGCAGGAGGCATTCTACTTGAGAATTAACAACCCAAGTGAAGCAACTGACAGTTGCAGAGATGCCGTTTGTTCTGCAGAATACAGGGTTCCTATCCTTGAGTAACTCAAAATCTAGACAGCCAGGGAGACATTTTATGTGTTTAATAGGGGAATGGTTCAAAGAAGTCAGTTACAAAGTTTTATGGAAGCCTAAATGAAAAAGTGGCTAATTCTGCCTGGGACAGTTTAAAAGCAGTGGTTTCTTAGAAACTCTTGAATGCTAAACTTATTTTTGCTTTAAGCAAGGCAGTTCTAGTCAGCATAGATGACTGGTTTTGTTTACAAGCATTTACTCAAGCTTATCTTATGTATTTTGGCTGTCCTTAAGTTGGCAGAACTGAACTCATCATCATTCAGACCTGAACCACGATATATTTCACACTCCTGCCCTCAGTTTA
This sequence comes from Lagenorhynchus albirostris, assembly GCF_949774975.1. NCBI lineage: Eukaryota > Metazoa > Chordata > Mammalia > Artiodactyla > Delphinidae > Lagenorhynchus > Lagenorhynchus albirostris. The sequence goes on along the minus strand of NC_083097.1, from coordinate 99,856,299 downwards.
TTAAAGTGATTTTTCTGTGAATTGGAATAAGTCCAGGCAAGGACAACTTAATGTGAAGACTATAGTTCATTGAAAATTTAGTTAAAAATATAATGCTTTCTATAATTTTAGTACAATTAACATTAAGAAGGTTATGCTACTTAAAAATTTTAAATTCATTTTAGAAATGTGTTATAGGTGAGAAAAGTCTGGACCAGGAAAAAAGATGAGACAAACAGTGCTGATTCTTATCAATATCAGTGTTCCTTCTCTCCTTTTGGGCATAAAAACCATATTTCTAATTTTGTCTTTCAGCCGCATACAGCAGTCTGACTGAATTCTGACCATGATCACACAAGAAATAAACAGCAAAGCTAAGATTTGAACCTAAGTATTCTGGCTTCTATTTCCTTGCCCTTAATAAACTAATTGTAATTCTAGGCACTGTAGTGTAGTGTGATTAAGGCACTGAATATAGTTGAGTGTGCCTAGGTCCCAGGAAATAAGAGAGAGAGGATTAGAAGATGATGTTGGAATTATGTAGAGCCACATAAACCATAAAATTTGGGATTTTATTATAAAAGCAATAAGAAACTATAGGTGGATTTTAAGTAGATTACTGATAAAAATCTCATTTATGATTTTAAAATAACATTCTGCCATGTGGCAAATGGATTATACGAGACTAAGAGAACTATTGCAGTAGCTCATGTAAGGGATAATAGCTGAGAAAAAAGTAGTATGGTAAAAATGGAGAGACATTATTGGATTTATTTATATGTTGAAGATAGAGCCAATAAGGCTTTCCGCTGGATTGGAAAGAAGCTGGGAGGGAAAAAGACAGAATCAAGGATAATAATTTAAGATTTTAGCTTTAAGTAGAAGGGATGGGTTGTGGTACCATTTACTAAAATAATGAAAACTGTTGGAAGAATAGGTTAGGGTTAAAATCAATAGTTTTTCATTGTTGTTGTTTTTTGTTTTTTTTTAACATGGTATATTTAAGAGGACTAGGATAAATATCCAATTAGAAATTTATACATCTGGAGTATTTCAAAGGAATTGAGCCTAGAGATGTACATTTGGGTGTAGTTAGCACTGAGAAGGAAGTTTAAGTCATTTGGCTAAATGAGATTAGCTGCAAAGAATGCTGCAACTTAGGTTGAGCAGAGATATTTTGAGCAGAAGCAGTGCAACCTGCAAACAAGACTGGAAAGAGAGGTCAGATAGGAAAGAGAAAAAGTAGGAGAGTTTAAATGGACATAAACCTTCCAAGGAGGAAATGCTCCTGATTTTTCAATTAGAATGAAGGCACAGATGTTAACCATTGGATTTGGTATCAAAGAAGACATTTTGATAATGTCATTTATCTATATTTTTAACAAATTTACTGAGGTAAAATTGAGATATAATAAATAAACTTCTCATATTTGAAATATAATGTACTATTTGAAAAGTTTTGACATAAGTATGCATCCAGGAAGCTATAACCATGATCAAGAGAATTAACATATCTATCCCCCCCAAGAGTTTTGTTCCCCTGATAGCCCTTCCCTCCTATTCCTTGCTAACTCCCTCCTTTTGGACCCAGCCAACCACTTACCTGTGGTAAGATTACCTGCGGTAATCTTATTTAGCCCAGTGACTTCTGTCACTGTGTATTGGTTTGATTTTCTAGAATTTTATATAAATAAAATCACACAGTATAAATTCCTTTTGTCCAGATTTCTCTTACTTGACACAATTTGAGATTCATTTCTGCTGTTGTGTGTTGTCATCTACTTTGATTGCTGACTAGTAATCCGTTGTATGAATATTCTACAATAGTTTATCCGTTCACTTGTTGAAGGACATATGGGTTGTTTCCAGTTTGGACTGCTAAAATTAAAGCTTCTATCATGTTTGTTTGGAAGTCTGTGAATGGATCATATGGTATGCTAAACTGCTTGAAAACCTTATACACTATTTTCCTTTCATGGCCTATAATATTGGTGTCATATTCAAGAAATCTTCATATAACCCAAAGTCATCTTCTAGAAGTTTCAGTTTTAAGTTTGACATTTAGTTCCATGATCCATTTTGAATTAACTTTTGAATATGATGTGGAGTATGAATTAAAGTCACTTTTCTGCATATGGACATTAAGTTGTCCCAGCACAATTTGTTGAAAATTGTGAACTATCTGTTCACCACTGAGTTTCCTTTGGGTCTTTGTCAAAAATTAGTTGTCCATTATGTCTGGATCTTTTTGAAGTCTCTGTTGTGTTATATTGAAACAGACATCTATTTTCACTCCAATATTATGCTGTCATGATTATTGTAGTTGTATTATAAGTCTCTAAGTCAGGTAGCATTTGTCCTCTAACTTTGTTCTTTCTCAAAATTACTTTGGCTAGTCTAGGTCCTTAACATTTCCATATGAATTTAAAACCAGTTCATTAATTTCTGCAAAAGTGTCTGCTGTGATTTTGATTAGGCTTATGTTGAATCTATTGATCAGTTTGGGGAGAATGTTCACAATATGGTATTTAATGACCTGCAAACAGAGTATGTCTCTATATTTAGGTCTGCCTTACTTTCTGTCAGCAATTTTTTATAGTTTTCACTATATAGTTCTTTCCTATATTTTACTAAATTTATCCAAAGTATATCAAATTTTTGAAGCTTTTATAAATTGTATCTTATTACATTTTACTTTTCAATTGCTTGTGGCCAATTTCTAGAACTACAGTTGTTTTCTTTGTATTAATCTTGTAACTCGTAATGTTAATACTGAGATCACTTATTTATTTTAGTAGCATTGTTGTAGTTTTGTAGGATTTTCTATGTAGATGATCATGTCATCTGAGAATAATAGCGATTTTATTTTTTCCCCAATCTAGATGCTTTTAAATTTCTTATATTGCTTGATTGCTCTGGCTAGTATCTCCCATACGATGTGTAATAGAAGTGATGAGAGTAGACACCCTTGTCTCTTTTCTGCTCTTCAGGAGTAAACATTTGGACTGGACTGCTAAATATTATGTTAGCTGTAGGTTTTTTGTAGATGATTTTTATTGATTTGCGGAAATTTCCTCTGTTGCTAATTTTGCTATGAAACTTTGTCAGGAATGGATGTTGGATTTTTGTCAAATGCTTTTTCTGCATCTATTGAGATATCATATAGCTTTCTTTTTTAGTTAGTTAATATGATGTATTACATTAATTAGTTTTAATGTTAAACAACCTTTTATTCCTGGAATAAACCCTATTTAGTCATGAAGTATCATCATTTTATATATCAAATATTTGATTTTCTAAATATTTTATCAATGGTTTTTGTACCTGTCTTATGAGGGATATGTATTGGAAGTTGTATATTCTTATATTATTGTCTGGTTTAATATCATAGAAATGCTGGCTTCATAGAATGAACTAGGAAATATTACTTCTTCTTCAATTATCTGTAAGAATTTGTTTAGCAGTGGTATTATTTATTTTTTAAATATTTGTTAGAATTTACCAGTAAAGTCATCCTGGCTAGATTTATTGATGAAAGTGGAGGTGACTAGGAGGAGAAAGTTTTAAGTAAAATTTCAATTTCCTTAATAAATACAGGGTTATTCATGTTATCTACTCACTCTTGAGTGAGCTTTGCCAATTTATGTCACTCAAGATATTTATCTATTTTATTTAAATTGTCAAATTTATTGGCATAAATTTGTTAATGTTTTCTTATTATCTTTTTAATATCTATATTATATTTAGAGATGTCACCTCTCTCATACCTGATATACATAATCTGTAACTTTCTTTTTTCCTGACCAGTCTGATAAGAGATTTATCAATTTTATGGTTCTTATAAAAGAACCAACTTTTGGGTTTTTTGATTTTTCTCTATTGTATTACTGTTTTCTATTTCATTAAAATTTCCCTGTTTGTTTTCTTTCTGTTTACCTTGGGTTTGATTTGCTTTCTTTTTTAGATTTTTATAATGGAAGCTAAGAAATGAATTTGAGATCTCTCTTCTATTATAAGGAAGAGCCATGATTTTTCTTCTAAGTACTGGTTTAATCGCATAACCCAAATTGGAATTTATTGTGTTACCATTTTAATTCTGATAAAATACTTTGTGTTTTCTTTTTCACATGGGTTAATTAGAGGTATGTTGTTCTGATTTTATATCTTTATAATTTTCCAGATATGTTTCTGTAATTTGTTACTTAATTCCATTGTGGTGAGAAAATGTATTTCAAATGACTTTAATCCTTTTAAATTTATTGATGTGTTTTCTCATTAATTTCGTTTCTCTCTGGGCACATTAAAAATGTACTTATATTTGTATTCATACATACTCGTGTGTGTGAAGTTTTTTTGGAAGTTTCCCAACATGATATTTGAGGTTCTTTTCTTCAGTTAGAGAAAATGGCATCCAAGCAAATTTGACATAAAAGCCTAGATGTTTCTACTGCGATAACAACTTACTTATGTATACCTTTAGAGCACTGCCAAAATCTTGTAAAATATGAAGTTATCAGTTGATAATTAAGTGTAATTAATTAATTTTGCTTTGTATTTATATAGTTATTTAGTCCTTCAACTATATGATCTATGTTCTTATGAACATTGTATACTTTATCACTCAATACCTCTTAAAAGAGAATATCTCAGGTGGTATTTTTATATTAGTGCTATTTTTGCCATACTGGTGTTGGGATGATTCAAGTTTTAGTAAATGAGTAGGGATGCTTTGATAATTTTCTACGTTTTGAAATTTTAAAAATGCTTTTAAACCCAGAGCTCTTTTTGGAGCGTATAGGGGGCATGAGTAGAGAAGTAATTTTTAAATCACATTTTCAGATCTTACACCCAAGATAATTTTATTTCCACAGCATCTAGCTAAATACCTATATTTTGAAGATATTTCTAGTTGATCTGCTACTCTGAACAATATTCTCCTGTTTTCATTGTCTAATACAGTGACTGTAAGTAAATATATGCAGTTTTGGGTATAATTTGAAAGACCCTGTCATACCTTACTCATAAAAAGTGTAATCCCTAGAGTATACTCCTCAGTGTCTTCTTTTTATTCCATCCTAATTTAGACTGTCTTCACATCTCAAGATAAAAGTCTACTCTAAGTCATTTTCTTTCTCCCTTGGCCTTGCTGAATTCCAAAAATTTACTGCTTCTAAAAGTACACAGAAAGAGAGGTAATGTTAGAGGAATGGGAAGAGAGAAAGTCATTTGTATTGTGGGGACAGATTTTTTTTTTTGGTATTGTTAGATAATCTCAAAAATCCCTGGGTGTGTTTAAATTTTCTAATAGTTCCTGCCTATTAGACCATGCTTCTATGTTTCAAAGATCAAGTCTTGAGAGTTACCAATTATTTCTCAAAATGACCCATTTGTACCTATGTTAAATTCTTCTCAGAATTTAGCATATTGTTACACCTAATGTAACAAATAGTTTCCAGTACCATAGTTATTTTGCATCTTCTATGTGTATTTCAATGGCAAGTATGAGAGGGTGAAAAAAATGCATCTAGTGGTCAGCAAAAAAAAAATAAATAAAACTTCTAGTTTTGAGATACATGAAGCACTGTACACATTTAAGGTGTACAGCATAATGATTTGACATATATACATCATGAAATAATTACCATGATAAGTATAGTGAACATCTATCTCATATAGATACAAAATTAAAGAAATAGAACACCCTTTTTTTCCCCTTGTGATGAGAAATATTTGGATTTTCTCTCTTAGCAACTTCCATATGTAACAAACAGCAGCATTAATTATATTGAGCATGTTGTACATTAAATCATTAGTACTTATATTTTTCTTATAACTGGAAGTTGGTACCTTCTGAGTACCTTCATCCAGTTCCATGTCACCTCATCCCCCACCTCTGATAACCACAAATCTGATCTCTTTTTCTGAGTTTGTTTGTTTGTTTTTGAAGTAAAATTAACCTACAACACTATGTTAGTTTCTGGTACATAACATAGTGATTTGATATTTCTATACATTCAAAATGATCACCATGATGAGTTTAGTTACCATCTATCACCATACAAAGATATTACATAATTATTGACTATATTCACCACACTTTACATTTCATATGAATGACTCATTTATTTTGTAATTGGAAGTTTGTACCTCCTAATCCCCTCACCTATACCTCTTCTACCCCAACACCGTCCTCTTTAGGTCACCTGTTTGTTCCCTTCATCTATGACTGTTCCTGTTTTGTTACGTTTGTTCATTTGTTTTGTTTTTTAGATTCCACATATAAGTGAAATCATTTGTCTTTCTTTGTCTTATTTCACTTAGCATAAAACACTCTGGATTCATCCAAGTTGTTGTAAATGGCAGGATGTCATTATTTGTTATGGCTAAGTAATGTTCCAGTGTGTGTGTGTGTGTGTGTGTGTGTGTGTGTGTGTGTGTGTGTGTGTGTGTGTCTATCTATCACATCTCCTTTATCCATTCATCTATAGATGGGCACTTAGGTTGCTCCCATATCTTGACTATTGCAAATAATGCTGCAATAAACATACAGGTGCATATATCTTTTCAAATTAGTATTTTCATTTTCTTTGTATAAATACCCATAAGTAAAATTGCTGGATAAAATGGTAATTCTATTTTTAGTTTTTTGAAGAACTTTCATACTGTTTTCCATAGTGGCTGCATTAATACACATTCCCACCAGTAGTGTATGAGTGTTCCCTTTTCTCCATAGCCTCACCAGCTCTTGCTATTTATTGTCTTTTTGATAATAGCTATTCTGAGAGGTGATATGTGTTTTGGTTTTGATTTGCATTTCCCTGATGATTAGTGATGTTGAACATCTTTTCATGTGTCTGTTGGCTCTCTGTATGTCTTTTTTTGGAAAAAGGTCTATTCAGATTCTCTTCCAATTTTTTAAATTGGGTTGTTTGTTTTATTGATGTGGAGTATTATGAGTTCTGTGTATATTTTGGGTATTAACCCCTTATTGGGTATATTATTTGCAAATATCTTCTCCCATTCAGTAGGTGACCTTTTGTTTTATTCATAGTTTCCTTCACTGTGCAAAAGCTTTTCTGATTGATATAGTCCAAATTTGTTTGTTTTTGCTTTTGTTTCCCTTGCTTGAGGATACATATACAAAAAATATTGCTAAGATCAATGTCGAAGAACATACTGCCTATGTTTTTTTTCTAGAAGTGAATGTTTTCAGGTCTTAAATTTAAATATTTAATCCATTTTGAAATTATTTTTGTATATAGTGTGAGACAGTAGTCCAGTTTCTTCTTTTGCATGTAGCTGCTCAATTTTCCCAACAGTATTTATTGAAGTGGCTGTCTTTTCTCCATTCTTGCCTCCATTGTCTGGATTAATTGACCATATACATGTGGGTTCATTTCTGGGCTCTCTATTCTGTTCCATTGATTTGAGTGTCTTTTTTATACTAGTACCAAATTGTTTTGATGACTGTAGCTTTGTAGTATAGTTTGGAATCAGGGAGAGATATATCTCCAGGTTTGTTCTTCTTTCTCAAGATTTCTTTGGCTCTTCCTGGTCATTTGTGTTTCCATACAAGTTTTAGAATTACTTGCTCTATTTCTGTGAAAGATGCCACTGGTATTTTGATAGGGATTGCATTGAATCTGTAGATTGCCTTGGGTGGTGTGGTCATTTTAGCAATATTCTTCCAATCCATGAGCATGGTATATATTTCACTTGTTCTTTCATCAGTGTCATATAGTTTTCTGAGTACAGGTCTTTTACCTCCTTAGAGACATTTATTCCTAGGTATTATATTCTTTTTGATGCAATTGTCAATGGGATTGTTTTCTTAATTTCTCTCTTGATAGTTTGTTGTTAGTGTATAGAAATGCAGTAGATTTCTGTATATTCATTTTGTGTCCTGAAACTTTACCAAATTCACTGATGAGCTCTAGTAATTTTATTGTGGTATCTTTAGGATTTTCTAGGTATAGTATCACATTGTATGCAAATAGTGATAGTTTTACTTCTTTCTTTCCAGTTTGGATTTATTCGATTTCTTTTTCTTATCTTATTGCTGTGGCTAGAACTTCCAATACTATCTTGAATAAAAGTGGTGAGAATGGGTATCCTTGTCTTGTTCCTGATCTTGGAGTAAATCCTTTAGTATTCCACCATTGGGTATGTGGGCTTGTGGTATATGGCCTTTATTATGTTGAGGTATGTTCCCTCTATACCTACTTTGATGGGCTTCTTTGGTCATAAATGGATGTTGAATCTTGTCAAAAGATTTTTTTTTCATCTGTTCACATGATTATGATTTTTACTCTTCAATTTGTTAATGTGTATCCCATTAATTGATTTATGGATATTGAGCCATACTTGCATCCCTGGGATAAATCCCACTTGATCATGCTGTGTGATTTGTTTAACGTTTTGTTGAATTCAGCTTGCTAATATTTTGTTGAGAATTTTAACATCTGTATTCATCAGGGATATTAGCCTGTAATTTTCTCTTTTTTTGTGATACCTCTGTCTGGTTTTTGTAGCAGGGTGACGCTGGCCTCATAACATGAGTTCAGAAATATTCCTTCCTCTGCAATTTTTTGCTACAGTTTGAGAATGATAGGTGTTAACTCTTCTTTAACTGTTAGAATTAACCTCTGAAGCTGTCTCATCCTGGACTTTTGTTTTTTAGGAGTTTTTTTTTTAATTATTGATTAAATTTCATTACTGGTGAATTGTCTGTTCATATTTTCTGTTTCTTCCTGATTCAGTCTTGGGAGATTGTACATTTCTAGAAATTTGTCCATTTCTTCTAAGTTGTCCATTTTGTTGGCATATAATTGTTCTTATTGTTCTTTTATAATCCTTTGTGTTTTTGTGGTGTCATTGTAACTCCTCCTTTTTCACTTCTGATTTTAATGATTTGGGCCCTCTCTTTTTTTCTTGATGAGTCTGGGTAAAGGTTTATCAATTTTATCTTTTCAAAAACCAGATCTTAGTTTCATTTATCTTTTCTATTTTTTTGGTCTTTGTTTCAATTATTTCTGCTGTGATCTTTATAATTTCTTTCTCTCTACTATCTTTGGGATTTGTTTGTTCTTCTTTTTCTAGTTTCTTTAGGTGTAATGTTAAGTCGTTTACTTGAGATTTTTCTTGTTTCCTGAGGTAGGCTTGTATCTCTATAAAATTCCCCTCTTAGAACTGTTTTTGCTTAGTCTCATAGATTTTAGATTATTGTGTGTTCATTTTCATTTGTCTCAAGGTAATTTTGATTTCTCCTTTGATACCTTCATTGATCCATTTGTTGTTTAGTAGCATATTGCTTAGCCTCCATGTGAGTGTTTTTTAACAGTTTTTTCCTTGTTAAATTCTAGTCTTATAGCATTATCATAGGAAGATATGCTTGATATTATTTTAATATTCTTAAATTTATTGAGACTTGTTTTGTGGCCTATCGCATGATCTCTCCAGAATGTCTCATTTGCACTTAAAAAGAACATATATTCTGCTGCTTTTGAATGGAATGTTTCATTCCATTCTTCCTTTTGATTGCTCTAGCCTTTCAAGTCACAGAGCACAAAGAGGTGGTGGCTGTGCAGTTAGCTGGTCTGATAGAGGAGGAGATAAAGCAGATACTAAAAATAAGCAAAATTTTAGATGAAAATCTCTGTGCAAACACACAAACAAAAAAGTGGAGCCTATTCTGTCATAATTACCCAAGTACTACTAAAAGGAAAAATTGTGTTACCTTGTAACATTTTCTAAGTTCCCCTTCCATAATTTTTATGTTCTTGTGAGGAAAAAAGTAAAACAAATTTAATTGTATTTGATTTTATGACATTGCTTTTAAAAAGCAAGTGTTATATGTTAAGACTTGACTTGTGTGCTTGTGTTATAAGTTTCCAATTAAAAGTGTCCCTAAAGGCTACTTCCTATATGATTTTTCCCAGTAGACGAGGCAGGCCCTTCTAAGATCTTTCACAAAGCATCTAGACATTCAAATGAAGAGATGAATCCTTCTTAAACAAGCTAGCTATTAGATGGTGGTCTGGGTATGCTACTATTAGGATTTAATGGTCTGGGTATGCTACTATTAGGATTTAAGGTGTCTTCAAACTGAAATCTCAATGTTTGCCTTATGAAATACCTGAGATAAGATGCTTAAATAAGAAAAGGGCTATTCACCCAGTAAACCCAAAAGAGCAAATGGATATTTTTGGCCATATTTTGCCTTTCAGACATTTCTTTGGAAATCTTCAAGAACCTCCACTTTCTCCTTCTCTGAATAGGACCATTTAAGTGCATTTTAAGCAGTTATAGAATTGTAAATAAAAACTTTTGCCAAAATAAAAAATAAAAGGGGGGGCATGGTCTCCATGATGAAATTAGTTTCTTTACAAGAAGGGTTACCAAAGAGCTTGCTTGTTATCTTTCTGCCTTTTGAGGACATAGCTAAGGCAGCCATCTGCAAGCCAGGAAGAGAACTCTCACCAGAACCCAACCATGTTGGCATCATGATTTCTGACTTCCAGCCTCCAGAACCATGATAGTATTGTGGAGAGTGGCCAAGATGGCAGGGGAGGAAGACCATGATCACACCTCCTCCCACAAGCAGATCAAAATTATAACAATTTACATAGCAACTGTCAATGAGAGCGACCTGAATACTAGCAGAGAAAATCTTCTACAGCTTAAGAGATAAAGAAGGAGTCACAGTGAAATGGGTAGGAGAGGGAAAGATGCAGGACCCACACCCCTGGGTAGTCAACCTACAAACAGAAAGATAAGCACAATTGTACAGGACTCCCCAAGGAGTGAAGGTCTAAACACCACATGGGGCTCCCCAGCCCAGGCATGGGCTCCCCACCAGAAGGATGAACCTCCATAACATTTGGCTTTGAAGGCCAGTGGGTCTTGGGAGAGCCAGAGTGCTGTAGGAAACAGATTCTCCTCTTAAAGGGCACACCCAAAATCTCACACACTCTGAGACCCAGGATAGAAGCAGTGAATTGAAAGGAACATGAGTCAGATCCACTTGCTGATCTTGGAGAGCCTCCTGAAGGGGTAAGAGGTGACTGAGACTCACACTGGGGACATAGATGCTGGAGGCAACCATATTTGGAGAGCTCAATCTAACATAAGGACACTGGTGCTGGCAAGGCCACTTTGGAGTCCTCCTTTTAGCTTATTAACCTTGGTAAACAGCCTAGCCCACCAGCCGGTCTGCATCAGTCTTGAGTTGTCCCAGGCCAAGAAGCTAGCTGGGCAGGACATAGCCCCACCCATCAGCAGGCTGGCTGTCCTAGGCCACCCTGAGTCCCCAGCCTTACTCACCAGTGGGCTGACACCAGATCTAGGACCCTGGGCCTGGCAGCCAGAGACACCTGGATCCATCTCTATCCACCAGTGAGCAACCACTAGCCCCAGGACCTGGATTCATCCACCAGAAGGCAGGCATCAGCCCTGGGAGCCCCCTCCAGGACCCCACAACCAGAGATCTCAGGACCCAGCTCTGCCCACTAGTAGGCTGGCACTAGCCTCAGGCCCCCTGGGTCACTCAGCCAGCTGTCAGAACCAGCCTCACCCACCAGCAGGCTGATACCAGCTCTGGGACCCTGGACATCACAGCCAGGTGTTCCAGGACCTAGTGCCACCCACCACTAGATCAGCACTAGCCCTGGGATCCCCTTCCCCCAGGTCTCTGGATCTAGCCACCTTGTGTTCTAGGCCCACCCACTACTGGTCAAGCAATAGGACTGGGGCCACCTGGGCTGTCCCAAGCTATGCCAAGACCCAGCCCCATTCACCAACAAACGGAAGCCTCTGCAATAGACAGGGCCTGGTAAATAACCTAACCAGGGGCCAGCCACACATACCAGGGTATCCACAGTAGTTAGCCTGACACAATAGAAGGGCCCACACATCCCACAGAGAGGGTTCCACTAAAGCATATAACTATGGTGACCAGAGGGGAGTGCATTGCTGGGCCCCCTAGGACAACTCCTACAAAAGGCTACTTCTCTAAGATCAGGAAATGTAAATAACATACCAAATACATAGAAATAAAAGCAGAGAATTAGGCAAAATAAGGCAAGAGAAGACTATGTCCCAAATGAAGGAACATGATAAAACTCCAGAAGAAGAACTAACTGAAGTGGAGATATGCTACCTACCTGATAAATAGTACAAGGTAATGATCATAAAAATGCTCAAAGAACTCAAGAGAAGAATGGATGAACACAGACATTTGCAACAAAGGGTTAGAAAATAAAAGAAGAACCAAACAGAACTGAAGAATACAATAACTGAAATAAAAATACACTAGAATAAATCAAGAGTAGAGGAACAGATCATCAGGTTAGAAGATAATGTAGTGGAAATCACCCAAGCTGAACCGAAAATGGAGAAAAAAAAAGAAATAAGCTTGAGAAACATCTGGGACAATATCAAGGCATGCTAACATTCACATTTTAAGGGTCTTGGAAGAGAGAGAGAGAGAGAGAGAGAGAGAGAGAGAGAGAGAGAGAAAGGTGAAAATAACATATTTGAAGACATACAAGTTGAAATCTTCCCCAACTTGGTAAAGGAAACAGACATCCAGGTCCAGGAAGCACAAACAGTCCCCAAGAAGATGAACCCAAAGAGGATCACAACAGACATATTGTAATTAAAATGGTAAAAATAAAGATAAAAAGAGAATTTTAAAAGCAGCAAGAGTTAGCAAAGGAAACCACAAACAAAATGAAAGACAACACACAGAATGGGAGAAAATATTTGCAAACGAAGCAACAGACAAGGGATTAATCTTCAAAATATACAGGCAGCTCATGCAGCTCAATATCAGAAAAACAAAAACCCAATCAAAAAATGGCATAATATCTAAATAGACATTTCTCCAAAGAAGACACACAGATGTCCAAGAAGCACATGAAAAGATGCTCAACATCACTAATTATTAGAGAAATGTAAATCAAAAGTACAATGAGGTATCACCTCACACACATCAGAATGACCATCATCAAAAAAATCTGCAAACAATAAATGCTGGAGAGGGTGTGGAAAAAAGGAAACCTTCCTACACTGTTGGGGGAATGTAATTGGTACAGCCACTATGGAGAACAGTATGGAGTTTCCTTAAAAAACTAAAAATAGAGATACCATATGATCCAGTAATCCCACTCCTGGGCATACATCTGGAGAAAACCATAATTTGAAAAGATACATGTACCCCAATATTTATTGCAGCACTATTTACAATAGCCAGGACATGGAAGCAACCTAAATGTCCATCGATGGATAAATGGATAAAGAAGATTGGCACATATATACAATGGAATACTACTCAGTCATAAAAAATGAAATGATGTCATTTGCAGCAACATGAATGAACCTAGAGATTGTCATGCTGGGTGAAGTTAGTCAGACAGAGAAAGACAAATATCATATGATACCACTTATATGTGGAATCTAAAAAAATGGTACAAATGAACCTATTTACAAAACGGAAATAGAGTCACAGATGCAGAAAACAAACTTATGGTTACCAAGGGAGAAAGTGTGTGGGGGATAAATTGGGAGATTGGCGTTGACATATACACACTACTATGTATAAAATAGGTAACTAATAAAAGCCTACTGTATAGCACAGGGAACCCTACTCAATAGTCTTTAATGACCTATATGGGAATAGAAGCTAAAAAAGAGTGATTATATGTGTATGTATAACTGCTTCACTTTGCTGTACAGCAGAAACTAACACAACATTGTAAATCAACTATACTCCAATAAAATTAAGTTAAAAAAATAAAAGCAGCAAAGGGAAAGCAACTAATTGTGTAGAAGGGAGATCTCATAAGAATGTCAGCTGACTTTTAAGCAGAAACTCTGAAGGCCAGAAGGGAGAGGCATGATAAATTTAAAGTGATGAAAAGAAAAGTTCTACAATAAAGAATACTGTACAGCCAAGGCTGTCATTCAGATATGAAGGAGAGTTTAAGAGTTTTACAGATATGCACAAGTTAAGAGAGTTTAGCACCACCAAACCATCCTTACAAGAAATTTAAAGGGACTTCTCTAAGTAGAAAAGGCCACAACAAGACTTGGGAAAATTATGAAAGAAAAAAATCTCATTGGTAAAGGCTTATCTCAAAGGTAAAAAAATCTCAAAGGTAAAGGTAGTAGATCAACTACTTATAAAGCTAGTAGGAAGTCAAAAGTAGTAAAATCATCTATATTCACAATAGGTAGTTAAGGTGTATGCAAAACAAAAAGATGTAAAACATGACGTCAGAAACATTAAATGTGGGTGGGGGAATATATTATATATTATTATTATTGTATAATTAAATAATTATATTTTATATATAATTAAATATATATTAAATTATATATTAGATATAACATATATATATTTATACACATTGCTATGTATAAACCTCATGTAAGTGAAATACATGCTCTAATCAAAAGACACAGACTGGCTGAATGGATACAAAAATAAGACCCATATAGAAATATATATATTATACCCTACAAGAGACTCACTTCAGGTCTAAACACAAGAGACTGAGAGTGAAGAGATGGAAAAAGTTATTCCATACAAATGGGAATCAAAAGAATGCTGGGGTAGCAATACTTATATCAGACAAAATTGGCTTTAAATCAAAGATTCTAACAAGAGACACAGAATGACATTACATAATGATAAAGGGATCAATCCAAGAAGGAGATATAACAACTGTAAATATATATGCATCCAACCTAAGACCACTTAAATACATAAAGCAAATATTAACAGATATTAAGGGAGAAATTGACTGTAACACAATAATAGTAGGGAATTTTAACACCCCATTTACATCAATGACAGATAATTCAGACAGAAAATCAATAAAGAAACACTGGCCTTAAATTAACATTTCTTTTAAATTTTTGTTTATTTTGGGAATATTCTTCAAGTACACTTTGGTTGAGAATTATAATTACTACCAAACTAAATAAAAATATGTTTCTTAACATCTTACAAACATATATGAAAATTTAATGAAGAATCTAAAGTTTATTGACAGGCTCTGCTTCTAACACTCTTTCCAGTTACTATTGAAAGTACTGTCAAATATCCTTGTGACTGTCATGTGGAAATGATCTATGACTAACTCATGTAGACTATGAGTGGATTCAAATGAGAAATAATTCATGAGAGTGTTTCTAATTCATGGCACAGTAAAGATACAAAAATGTTTCCTACCCAGATGACATGACCATGATGAAATAGTTGATATGGGTGTTTTTACTTAAGAAACACTGGTATGAATTTCTTTAAATTTTAATTTTGAACAAAGAATCTGAGAAGAATGATAGTAATAACCTACTATGCATTTCTTGATTAGTTAAAACATATGAAATTTACTGTGATGCATCCAACATACACACATCTGGTTTGTTTAGTCACCCCTCCCTTCTCACGCAGACCTTGTCCTCCTAGGTTGTTGTTTCATTCTGCCGAGTGTAATACTGTGTAGCATTTAATAGCAGGGCTTTAAAAAAGTCTCTTCTTATATGAAGATGGAAAATTCTACTGCCCTATGTTTTTATGTTCTAAATGCTGTTGCTATCTACCTATCTATCTATCTATCTATCTATGTTGTGCCTGGTCTTAGTTGTGGCTCCAGGGCTCCTTAGTTGTGGCTCACTGGCTCCTTAGCTGTAGCTGTTGGCTCCTTAGTTGTGGCATGCAAACTATTAGTTGCGGCATGCATGTGGGATCTTGTTCCCTGACAAGGGATCGAGCTCGGCCGCCCTGCATTGGGAGCATGGAGTCTTATCCACTGTACCACCAGGGAAGTCCCTGCTGTTGCTATTCTACTTCATTTCTCTTTCACCTCTTGTTCCTTTCTCTTACCTGGCTTTTTTGGCTTTTTATCCCAGTCATATGTTGCTGAGTGATTGACTAAAAGAGACTTCTCTCTGAAGAAGAAATTTTTATCTTTGTAATGTGTGTTAGGCTCTGTTTCCTGATGCTGCTCGAGTTTTTATTAAAATCTGCTTCTTCATGAGCCATTTTCTTTATTCCCAAGGCTCTTCTTTAGTCAACTACTCTGTAAAATAGGACTCTATGAGGTCCCATTATGATTTCACAGACATAGGGTTGATGACCCAATTGGACACATGAATGAATTTGAAATGGTCATTTCTATGCTAACTTCTTCAGAATTATTTGTAGCAACAATATAATGTTTCTACAAACATTTCTCCCTTTCTTGTCATGGAGACAACAGTGATTTCAAATTTATCTAAAAAAATTTTTTTCCCTCCATCCTGGAGTCTGGAACCATCCACACATTAATATTTCTTATTTTAAAGGAGTCAGTTTTCTGAAGGAAGAAATAAGTAAGGGAAGCCTATATTTAAGTAAATCCCAAGCTCTTTTCCTAAATGTTTTGATCTTCACACTGAACGAATTTGAGGATATCTTCTAGGCACTATAGCTGGAAACTGAGAAGAAAGAAAAAAAAAAACAGTGCTTGCAAAAACAAGCATAATGTCTTGCTCTGTGGTTTAGTTTAATCTCTCTGTAATTGAACTCCTTTGGTAGACATCCCAGACTACTGTCAAAAGTGGTGGTGTGATGAATTGGGAGATTGGGATTGACATATGTACACTAATATGTATAAAATGCATAACAAATAAGAACCTGCTATATATAAAAAAATAAAATTAAAAAAAAAATTCCTAAGATGATAAACTCTAACTGTGGAATTATCCAATACAATACATGTCTCTTTAAATTTGAGCAAATTCTAAGAAGCTGGGTTTTCCTGTGGTGAATATTCATTTCTCCAGCATATTGATCAAAGTCCCCAAATATATTGCTGTTTGTAAGACAAATTCTCATTCTCTCCCTTACTGATTTTGTACTGAAGGTAGAACTCAAATTGGGCTAGGGCGACTCTACATAATTATAAGCTTATATTGGTCAGAGTTCCAAACAGTTCATTTACTGGGAATAGTAAATGATAAACCAAACAGGTGGGCAAATGAATGTTTGTTTATGTGCAAAAACAAAAACATTAATAGATACACTCTGGTGTAGAACAAGGATTTTTCAAAATTGGTCAGCTCTTGAAAGCCTGAGGCAATGTCTGTGCTGTCAAGGCACAGCTTGCTATATGAAAATATGAGAATACTGCAAGCTTCTGATCCAAACATAGTGGATTATTTACAAGAAATCCAGGCATATTATTTTCTGGTAACTATAAAAAACACCTGTTTTTATTCTGACTCACTTTTGCCTGCAACATTTGCAGCTGACTACTAAAACAGTAGTTTTAGTGCAGGTTTAAACAAAACTGGCAAGTTATTTAGATAGAAAAGACCGCTACCTACATAGTTGTGTTCTGAGGGTTGTGAGGAAAATGTCTCTCTACCTCCCACTATAAAACATAGAGCCCTCTCTTATTACTAATTGCATATCTAAAATTCGCATTTTGATTAAGGTTAATTTTAAACATGCACTATTTATTAACTCTGTGATTTGGGGCATGTTTTTTATAATTCTGAACCTTAGTCTATTCATTTTTCAAAGGGGATAACATATGGATGTCACAAAATTTTTTGAGGGCTACATGAAACAATTCATATAAAGTGTTCACTACTGTTGCTAAAAAGTTAGTTGTTGTTGTTGTAATTATTATTACTATAATCATCATCAGGCCTTTACAAATAGTAATGCTTTTTAGAGTGCTCAGTGCTTAGCAGCAGGAGGAAGGAGGGAAATCAGTCAATGGAATAAACAGCTATAGTTGTTAGTAGCTCAAGCCAATTCGAAACATTTACCTGAAGAATGTGTGTTTCTGTCACTCAGGACTGCAGCTGCTGCCCATATACCAATGGCTCTAGGTAGAAGAAGTGAACTCTCTTTGATACATTCAGGTCTGGCACCTGTGCACTGACTGCCCTCCTGTCAGTGAGTGAGGCACAGATTCACATGCATGAAAAATTTTCCACATTAGGAATTCAGCAAATTTTTGAAAAGTTATCACCTGTGGTCAAAGCACTGATTTCACCCAACCTTCACAGTCAGGACTCTTTCCTGTACAGTAAGTCCACTACATACGAACCTTCAAGTTGTGAATTTTCAAAGATGCGAACATGCGTTCCCATGTCCAATCACGTAAGTTAGTTCACGTGTCTGGCGTACACTGTCATATGTGTGCATCCTCTACAAGTGGTTGTGCTTTTGTGTACTTTATTGTACAGTACTGTATACAATACAGTAGTACAATATCTTTATTTCAAGCCCAGGATGTCCGGAAGCAAGAATAAAAACAGTGGTGATGTAGCTGGTACTGCAAAGAAGTGCCAAGGGATAACGATGGAAACAAAAGTGAAAATAATTGAGAGAGTGGAGCGAGGAGAAAAGATAGCTTGCCCTCTGTCTCCTATAGCTGACGATCCTTCAGCTCTACCATCTCCCACCTCCTCTCCCTCCTCCAGTCAGTAACTCTTCTTGCCTGTTCACTTGATGCCAGCCCCTGTATGCCAGCTGTTGTACTGTACTACTGTGCTTTTCAAGGTACTACACTGCAAGATTAAAAATGTTTTCTTTATATTTTTGTATTTGTTTTTATGTATTATTTGTGTGAAGAGTATTATAAACCTATTACAGTACAGTACTATATAGCCAATTGTGTTAGCTGGGTGCCTAGGCTAACTTTGTTGGACTTACCAACAAATTGGACTTACGAACGTGCTCTCGGAATGGAACTCGTGTGTATGTAGGGGACTTGCTGTACTGTACATCCTCTATCCTAAATTAATGCTATCATTTATGTGTGGCTTATTTCGTCAGTGTATTATTATTTAGAGGAGGATGCCCACAGCAAGAGCAGCCAGAAATTGTGCCTGTGAATTTCATCTTTTGTGGGACATTCTTTTGCACTTGAATAAACTGGAGATGATTTTTCTAGAGGTATAATTGACATATATTAGTTTCAGGTGTACAATATAATGATTTGATATTTGTAAATACTGCAAAATGATCACCACAATAAGTCTGGTTAACATCTGTCACCATGCATAGTGACAATTTATTTTTCTTGTGATGAGAACTTTTAAGACGTACTCATAGCACCTTTCAAATATGAAATACAGTATTATTAACTACAGTAGCCATGCTGTACATTATATCCCATGACTTATTTATTTTGTAACTGGAAGTTTGTACCTTTTAACTCCCTTCAACTATTTAGCCCACTCCTCATGCCCTGCCTCTGGCAACCACCAATCTGTTAACTGTATCTATGACCTTTATTTTTTTTCTATAAGTGAGATTATATGATATTTGTCTTTCTCTGTCTCACTGATTTCACTTAACATAATGCTCTCAAGGTCCACCATTTTGTGACAAATGGCAAGATTCCTTTCTATTTATGGCTGAATAATATTTAATCTTCCTTAGCCATTATCTGTTGATGGACGCTTGGGTTGTTTTCATATATTGGGTATTGTAAATAATGCTTCAATAAACATGAGGGTGCATATATCTTTTTGAGTTAGTGTTTTCATTTTCTTTGGGTAAATACCCAGAAGTAGAATTGCTGGGTCAGATAGTAGTTCTATTTTTAATTTTTTCAGGAACTTCTATAATGGTTTCCACAGTGGCTGCACCAGTTTACATTCCTACCAACAGTGCACAAGTTTTTCTTTTTCTCCACATCCTTGCAAATATTTGTTATCTCTTACCATTTTTATAATAGCCATTCAGACAAGTGGGAGGTGATATCTCATTGTGGGTTTGATTTGCATTTCTCTGATGATTAGTGATATTGAGCACCTTTCATGTACCTATTGGCCACCTGTGTGTCTTCTTTGAAGAATGTCTATTCAGGTACTTTGCCCATTTTAAATTGGATTAGTTGAGGTTTTTTGCTATTGAGTTATATGACATTTATTTTGGCTATCAAGCCCTTATCAGATACATAATTTGCAAATGTTTTATCCCATTTGGAAGATTGATTGTTCGTTTTGTTGAATGTTTCCTTTACTGTGCAGAGGCTTTTTAGATTAATGTAGTCCCACTTCTTTATATTTTCTTTTGTTGCCTTTGCATTGGGGTATCAAATCCAAAAAAAAACATCTCCAAGACTGATGTCAAGAAGCTTACTGCCTGTTTTCTTCCAGGAGTTTTATAGTTTCACGTATTACATTCAAACCTTTAATCCATTTTGAGTTAATTTCTGTCTACGGTATAAGATAATGGTCCAGTTTCACTCTTTTCTGTGGCTATTCAATTTTCCCAACACCATTTATTGAAGAGACTATCTTTTCCCCATTGTATGTTCTTGGCTAATTTGTCATAAATTAATAGACCATATAAGTGTTGTTTTGGCTAATCAGGGTCTTTCGTTGTTCCATACAAATTTTAGGATTTTTTGTTTTTCATCTGTGAAAATGGCATTGAAATTTTGATAAAGATTGCATTGGCTCAATAGATTGCTTTGAGTATGGACATTTTAACAGTATTAATTCTTCCAATTCTTGAGCACAGAATATCTTTTCCTTTATTAGTATTTTCTTCAATTTTTTCATCAATGTTTTATAGTTTTCACCTCCTTAGTTAAATTTATTCCTAGGTATTTTATTTTTTTTTGGATACAATTTTAAATTGGATTGTTTTCTTAATTTCTCTTTCTGAAAGAAGTTTATTTTTAGTGTATAGAAACACAACTCATTTTTAAGTATTGATTTTATATCCTGCACCTGTACTTAAGTTATTTATTAGTTCTAACTTTTTTTGATGGGGTCTTTAACGTCTTCTAAATATGATATAATGTCACCTGCAAAGAGTAACAGTTTTATATTTTCCTTTCCAATCTGGATGCCTTTTATTTCCTTTTCTTGTCTAATTGATTATACCAGGACTTCTGATACTATGTTGAATAAAACATCCTTGTCTCATTTCCAATCTTAGAGAAAAAGCTTTCATCTTTTCACCATTGAGTATAATGTTAGCTGTGATCTTGTCATAGAAAGCCTTTACTATATGGAGGTATGTTCCCTCTATCCCCACTTTGTTGAGAGTTTTTATGATAAGTGGATGTTGAATTTTGTCAAATGCTTTCTCTGCATCTGAGTTGATTATATAATTTTTATTCTTCATTTTGTTAATGTGTTATATCACATTGACTGATTTGATGATATTGAACCATCCTTGCATGTGTGGGATAAATCCCAATTGATCATTGTGTTTGATCCTTTTAATGTATTGTTGAAGTTTTTTGTTTTTTTTGGCCGCTCTGTGCAGCTTGTGGGATCTTAGTTCACCCCAGGCATTGAACCCAGTCCCTCGGCAGTGAGAGCACAGAGTCCTAACCACTGGACTGCCAGGGAATTCCCAATGTATTGTTGAATTTGTTTTGCTAATATTTTATTGAGGATTTTTGCATCTATGTTCATCAGGGATATTGACCTATAATTTTCTTTTTTGTGGCATCCCTATCTGGTTTTAGTATCAGGTTAATGCTGGCCTCATAAAATAAATTTGGAACTGTTGTCTCCTTTACCATTGTCTGGAAAAGTTTGAGAAAGATTGGTATTAATTTTCTTTGAATGTTTGGTAGAATTCACCAGTGAATTAACCTTGTAATGACTGGTTATTTGGGAGTTTTAAAACTATTGATTCAATCTCCTTACTAGTAATCATTCTGGTCAGAGTTTCTACTACTTTACGATTCAGTTTTGGAGGTTTGCCTGCTTCTAGGAATTACCCATTTCTTCTTGATTGTCCAATATTTGGTGTATAATTGTTCATAGTAGTCTTTCATGATCCTTTGTAAATTTTGGTATCAGTTGTAACATCTCTTCTTTCAGAAACTTCTGATTTTATTTGAGTGTATTCTCTTTTTTTTTTGGAGATTCTAACTAAAGTTTCATCAATTTTGTTCATCTTTTCAGGTGCCAGTCTTTAATTTCGTTGATCTTTTATATTGTTTTTTTTAGTCATCAGGTGTCAAGTGTCTCTTTCATTTATTTCCACTCTGATCTCGGTTATTTCCTTCCTACTTCTAAATTTGGACTTGCTTTGTTCTTTTTCTACATCCTTCAGGTGTGAAGTTACTTTTGGTATTCATTTGCATGGCATATTATTTTCATCTTTCACTTTCAATCTTTATATCTGAAGTGAGTCTCTTGTATTCTGCATACAGATGGATTTTAGTTTGGTTTTTAAAAAATAATCCATTTAGCCACTCTATGCCTTTTGATTGGAGAATTTAGTCTATTTACTTTTAAAGAAAGTATTAATGGTTATGTACTTATTGCCATTTTGTTAATTGTTTTCTGGCGTTTTTTGCAGTTCCGCTGTTGCCTTCTTTTCTTGGTCTCTTCCTTTGTGGTTTGATTACTCTCTTTATTGTATGCTTAGATTCCTTTCTCTTTATCTTTCATGTATATATAGGTTTTTGCTTGGTGGTTACCATGAAGCTTACACATAACATCTTATATTACAACAGTCCATGTGATAACAACTTAAATTTGAATGCATTCAAATCTCTACGTTTTTACTCTCTCCTCACGATATTTTATGTTTTTGATATCTTTCAACATCTTTTTATCTTGTGTACCCCTTAACTAATTACTGTAGTTGTAGTTATTTCAGCTACTTTGGCTTTTAACCTTCATACTACCTTTATAAATGATTAATCCACTGCCTTTACTGTGTATGTACCTTTACCAGTGAGATTCATATTTCCATATGTTTTCTTGTTGCTAATTAGTACCCTCCTTTTCAGTTAAAACGTCTCTTTAACAATTCTTATACAGCCAGTTTATTGTTGATTTATCTCTCCAATTCTCAATGATAACTTTGGTTGGAAGTTTTTTCCTTCAGCATTTTGAATATATCCTGCCTCTGCCTTTTGTACTGGAAAGTTTCTGCTAAAAATCTGCAGATAGTCTTAAGGGGAACTCTTCTGCCATTATTTTGTTAAATAAGTTTTTTTCTCTTTTCTTTCTCTCGTCTCCTTCTGGGACCCCTATAATGCAAATATTAGTACTTGATGTCCCATTAGTCCCTTTTACTATCTTCCTGTTTTTAAATTCCTTTTTCATTTTGCTGCCCTGATTGGGTGAGCTCCACAGCTCTGTTTCCTAGGTCCCTGATCCTTTCTCCTACTTCATTTAGTCTGCTATTGAACACTTCTCATGTAATTTTCAGCTCTATGACTTTGAAATGGTACTTTTTAAAATTTCATATTTTTGTTGAAGTTTTCACTGTGTTCATCCATTCTTCTCCTGAGTTTGTTGAGCATTTTTATGATCATTACATGGAATTTTTATCATGTAAATTACTTTTCTCTAATACATTACATTTCTTTCTGAGGTTTTAATTTTTTCTTTTATTTGGAACATATTTCTCTGCTTCTTTATTTTACTTGACTCTCTGTATTGGTGTTTCTGCATTAGATGAAACAGTCATGTCTTTTAGTCTTGAAGCAGCATCCCGAAGGAGATAAATCTTGTTGTTCAACCCTACCCTGGCTCTTCAATGTCTCTCAAACCTTTTTACTTGTCCAAACAGGCTATTTTATTTTTAACAGCTGCCAGTAGTTGAGGGTGTGCAAGACCTGTCACTGTCTCAAAGGAGAGGATCTTAGTTAACATTTACCTGATTGGAAACCAGAGCCTCAGGCAGCAGCTTTTAATGAATGCAAATATATACAGTCCTATGGGACCCCAAGAATAATCCTCACTGGCCACCAGAGCCAGGGGATCTGGAGGTGTCCCTTGGTTAGCAGTCAAAAAAATTGGGGCTATAAGTTCTTTCATGTGAGACACCAATGAGGTGTAGTGAGACAGAGGGAGAGCACAAAGATAGCATTCTTTAGCCTATGTTTTCTGAGAGTAACTCCATAGGCTTGGAGATCAACAAGGGGAGGGGATAAATTGCACAGATTTACATAATTTCAAGAAACACGGGGGAAAAGAAATGCAGTAGAATTGTGAAGTAGGGACCACAGTATAAAGATTGAAGGTTAGTAGAAAAACAAGCATCACATTATTTCTTTTCAGTCTCACCTTTGTTGCTGGCCATTAAGATATACTATTATTATTTGCATCTTTTAAAAACTTATTTTAATTTTTTTCACAGAATATTTTTGCCTCTTCCTGAGAATTCTCTATATGATATTTTATTTTTAAAGTTTATATGATTGAAATAAATTTTATTACAAATTTGTTTAAAGTTCTGGCATATTAAGATAGGTACAAAGTTCTCCTCTCCTGTGGCAGCCTCTGACACTCCTTGTTGTCTGGGAGAGCAAGGAAATGTGGTACTAACATGAAAGTCTTCTACATTCATCAACAACATGCCATACTGCTGTGCTTCCACACAGGTTATTCTCTTTGCACTCCTCAGCAAACAAGTTCTGTAGAGGTGAAATATCATTCTCTCCCACAGGATGTCATACACAGCATAGGTAATTTGGTATGTTAGAACTGATTCATCTTCTCTCAGCATTTGTTGCTGGTCCCAAATATTTGTTTTAAGTCCTATAATTGTAACACTGGACCATTTATCCTGTTGAAGTTGATTCATAGCTTAGCTGAAATGTGTTTTCCCAGTGTTGAAGTAGAATAGAAATTTCTAGAATTAGTCTTTACAAGTTTTTCTGGGTAGATGAGTTTCTAAAGCTGCTCAAAGGTATGGGGCCAGAGGATTTTTTAAAAACTTACAGAAAAGCAGTTTTTTCATTATAAAAACGGTTCCCATGGCTGTTCTCTAGTGATAATTTCCATCTACAAATAATATGTAGTTACAGCGGTGTTTATTAAAATCTCATTTTAAATGAAAAGTAATGCCTTCATTTACATGTTAAAAAAATGACAGCAAATAATTTTTTTCTTTAGAAAAGATACAATATTTGCTCTTTTAAATTTAATACTGTTTTTAATTTTTTTCTAGAATTTTGAAGCTCATTGCAAGCAATTACATGCTACCAAATCCACAGTTTCTTTTTGCTGCCAGAGATTTTGCCATGTCAAATGTTATTTGAAAAATAGGGGTTGGAAGGTGACAATATTAATCATCTTGGGAAGAGTAGGTGCACTGAGAACACAGTCAGTTGCTAGCATTCTAGAACTAAGTGCAAAATATCAACTCAGATGATCTGATATCAATAAGCATAGTGGAACTAGACAAGTTGTACTTCCTTCATCTCTCTTCTTGGCTTAAACATTCACTGATTCTATATGGACTGTCATATGTATGAGATACTGATAAAAGAACTCAGTAGGGCTGGACTCACCATTATAAAGATAATTTGGGGTATTTTAAGCATTCACTGACTGAGATCTGTGCTGTAGTTTTTCAGTGTACTTGTTATAAGTTTGTTAGAATTCACTTGTGATGTGGAATTTTCTTTGTGTGAAGTGTTTTAATTATGGATTTAATTTCTTTAATGACTAATGCTACACAGTTTCTATTTCTTTTTTGTGAGTATTGGTAATTTGCGTGTTTCTAGGATTTTTTTTTAAGTTATCTGTATTTAAAAAAAATTGCCATAAATATAATTACAGTGTCATTTTATGGTTCATTGCCTGTAGGATTTGTAGTCTTCTCTCATGTTTAATTACTGTTATTATTTTTGTTTTCCCTTTCTTTTTGTTTATCTGTTTAGGCCTTGCTGATACTTTCTATTCTATATTTTCAGCCTTTATCTTTTCTACTATGTGTATTTTCCTTTTAAGTACAACTTTAACTTCATCCTACACATTTTCATATGCTATGTTTTTCATTGATTTCAAATTATGCTATTTTATATTTTTCATTGTGATGTTTTCTTTGACCCATCATTTATTAGTAACTGTATTTCTTATTTTCAAGCACATGGAAATTCATGGAAAGGTTCCCTATTTTTTTTCTCTTTGCATTCATAGGTAGAGTAGGATTTGTAAAACTCATGCTGAGAAATTTTATTTGTTATGAAGTCAACAATTTTTATATTTTTCTCATCCTCAGTGATGATAAACATTTTGGAAAGTACTCTCTTTCACCAGACATAACTGTGCTAAGTTGCATATTTTGTATGATTTCATGGAGGAGTAAGAAAATCATTCCTTGTTTATTTTAGACAAATCAACATTGTATCTTGGAATAAAAGAAACATAGTGGATATAAGATAATGTTTTAAGCAATGCACATTTATTACTTGCAGTAGAATATTTCCATTTTATCTGACAAAAGATTAACTGTACCTTTATATTATTTTTTTAAAATATTTTTTCACATTTGTATTTTTTGCCTGTCTCCTTTCCGCTATCAGTTTTCACAGTTGTCAACTTTTCTAACCTGTACTTGTTATTCATTCCTTCATTTCTAACCTGTTTATTCATTCGTTTCTAGCCTGTACTTGTTAGATTTATATTACTTTAATTGGAACATGTCGTTTCTTAAAAAAAAAATCAGTAAAAATATTAACTAGCATTCTTTCAAAGCCTTGCATTTACTATTGGCATGTAAACTTCTCTTTTTTAAGTTAATTTTCAGAGAATAGATTAAAATATACTCCTAAAGAGAGAACATCTACTTACTTGCATATGTAGGATAAAATGATCCCAATATGCAATCAATGACAGAAAGCCATGCACACTAGAAGTCCAAGCTCAATGAGGACAGTAATATATGAGACCAACCATATAATTTGCAATTTGAATACAGCTGGTGCTAGGTGATGACATATTTTCCCATCTTTTGGTATCTGGCAGTACTCTTCCTCAGCTTTCTTTCTTCTCTTTGGTTTATTTCAACAAACTGAAATAATTCTAAGCAAAGGAAAAAAAAAGAGGTGTAAAACACAGAAGAATCTATAATTCATTTCTATTATTCCATTTATTTATACTTTATGACATGATAAAGTGCTCCTTCGTCTTGGAAGAAGAAATGCCAGTGGGTATAAACCTGTTACACCAATAGATCGTGCATTTACAACAGTAGTAAAGTCTTATAGTCAAGCAGGTTCCTTACTGGAAAAGTTAGATGCGAAGTAGCAATTAATACTACAGGGCTGTTAATACCATTGTGACTGGTTTTATTAGAGAAAGATTCTTGAATTTTACATCAAAGTTAGGATTTGTTTCATAACAAAATAATCAAAGTGAACAGTAGTGGATACCTGTCATATTCTGGATATAATAAATATGTCAATTTTTAAAATATTAATGGTGGGGCAAAATAACTTTTCACATGTTATCAATTTACTTGTCTACATAGCATATAAGCAGTTAATAGGTAAAATGAATTGGCTTTCTGTATAAAATCATCTAAATGTTTGCTCTATGTTTTTATTCTTCCCCCAAACCAGTATATATGAAGCATTTTCAATGCATGGCTGCATGTCAAAAGGCATTTCTGGATATGTTTTTGTCACTTAAATCAGCAAGCTCAGGAAAATAAAACAGGGTAGAAGTTTTACTTGCGGCATAGTCATATTGCTTCATGCTTTGCCTTATATTTCTAGTAAGCCCTATTACTCACCTTTTTTGTATACACTTACTCTTATGATACCTCCTATTTGGTCTAAAGTCTTCACTACATATATATTTAGAAACTCCAAATCTATTTAAATTTTTTTTTTTTGCAACCACAATGTTATGACTTAAAATTTTGCCTCTGCTAGACTTTTCAATCCACTTGCTCCGTCTTTCAGTGTGGTTTCAGCTAAGAGTTGAGAGGATCATTCACTTATTTATTAATGTATTCTTGAATTAATAAATTAATGCAATTCAATATTTGTTGACCACTTACTATTTGGCAATTACATAGGTGCAATTGGGTTGAAAAAGTTCTCGACAAATGATGAATGAATGATAACTTTCTTACTTTCCTTCCCGAACCTGAAATGATCATGTTAAGAAAGCCACATTTTAAATCAGCAATGAAGTCCTTTCCTATAACATGTGGGAAGAATTTTTCTTTTTGAGAAAAGTGTACCATTTATATTTCTTAGTATTTTTTTTATCAATTCTAAATACAATGGTCTCTTTCAAAAAGTTATTTTCAATGTCCAAAGAACTGGAAACAAACCAACAGATCGCTTGCATGCTCATATAGCCAAGTGTTGGTGCTGTCAAACTTGGAGACCACCACACGATGTATGAAACAAACGACAAACACATCATGCTGAATTTACTGCAAATATAAGTAAGCGTCATTATATTGGTAGGGCACGTCACTTCCAGAAGAGCAGGCTGCTGATATTATAGAGGGATTTTAGAGAGTGTAGCAAATAGGGATTGGCCAGCTTTCATTGGCATGGGTGAGTTGATGCCATTTGTAGAAACATGAGGTTGTTTATTGGTTGGTACTGAGAAGTGTGTTCATTAGAACAGAGTCCACTTCATAATTTGAAAGGCCCAGTGCTAAATGAAAATGTAAGGTTCTTTATTCAAAACGCAGGGGGATAAAACCTTGTTTTCCTTTTTTAACATGGTCTGTCTCTTAACCTGTCATGGTATTTTTATTTTGTTATATAATGTCACATGCTTTTGAGGACAGTAAATATAGACCCTCACAGGAGGCTGAGGCCTGATACCTGGACCCTTCTCACATCAGTGCCCAAGCCCCTGTAGAAAGGCAGAGATTGGCAAATGGTCATTGAGTGGGATTCGGGGAGAGGGGGGCTGTGGACCCTCCCAAGAATGCAGACTGGTGATGGGTAGTGGGATTGTGCATGAGCCAAGGATCCTAGCTGCTAACTCAGGCTTTACTGACCTACTGGACCTCATTTATAAATAAATTTAAAGATAAAAGTATTAAGAATTATAAAATAATGACCATAGGGCATTAAATCCCAAGTACTGAACCTCTTCTGAGTACAGAGTCCTATGTGCCTATGTTGGTCACATGTTCATGAAGCTGGCTGTGCTTTGGAGTGAGTTTTTTCCTGATTGGCTAGAATTAGAAGCAAAGAGCTACAATTGCAAGCAACTTGCCATGGTGTATTCACTGGGATAAGGTAAGCCATCAAAATCTGGTCCATATAGTATCTGGCCCCAAGCCTTTAGAAAGCCGTCATTTATTGTTTAATCAGGCTGATGGCTATAAGACAATCAGCTGTTTCCTGATAATGTGGGAGCATTTTTGAAATTTTCCTTGCTTAGGCTGCAGGAGAGCCCTTCAAGCGTTGTCACATCCACACCATTCTTACTGAATTCCTTGAAGATAAAGTTTAGCTTGAGTACGTCTCACTTTTAGTTTGAATTTGATTAACATGAAAAGTTTGCATCGCCTGTTAGGACAGTGAACACAAGCACTTAGGACTGAGACAACATAATTGTATAGCTGTGAAACAATAGGTATAACTAAAAATACTGTAAGAAGGATATTGAAGGCTTTCCAGAACTATGACCTGATATTTCCCTGATTTAAGCAATTTGTAAGCTGCAAGAACTGAGCCGGTATGAATTTTTTCTCTTTTTTTTAAAATTTGTATTGGGGTAGAGTTGATTTACAATGTTGTGTTAGTTTCAAGTGTACAGCAAAGTGCATCTGTTATACATATACATATATCCACTCCTTTTTAGATTATTTTCCCATATAGGCCACTACAGAGTATTGAGATTTCCCTGTGCTATACAGTAGGTCCTTATTAGTTATCTATTTCATATATAGTAGTGTGTATATGTCAATCCCAATCTTCCAATTTATCCCTCCCCTTACCCCATGGTAACCATAATTTTATTTTCTATATCAGTAACTCTATTTCCATTTTCTAGATAAGTTCATTTGTACCATTTTTTTTAGATTCCACATATAAGTGATATCATATGATATTGGAATTTTCTTTTAGCTTAGATATAGATTGTACCACCATACCCATGATGTTAATCCAGAAACAGCACGAAGTGTTAGCAATGGTACAGATACCCTCTGGTGGGCAAAATGAAATCCAATGCCTTTTTTTTTTTTTAAATAATGACTTTAGCTAAGAAATATAAACTTGTTCGTTTGTTTTGCCCCAAGGGGATGGGATTTAGTATCCACAACGTTGGCCCAAATGAAGAACATATTTTTGATTATCTCGTTGAGCTTTCCAACTACTGTGGATAGAATTATTATGTTCAAGAATATGTTCTATGAGTTATCATTTAATCTACTAGGAAAGGTTTTATCCCTTCAAACTGTTAGCAAAGAGACAAAGTCCTTAAGGGTATTGGGAGTCATATACTTTGAACAGTCAGTAGCTCAGTGAACAATTAATCTTCGCCCTGATCTGGCATTTAAAATCCAGAGTCCCACATAGGGAAAATAATCTAGTAGTTACAGAGGAGATATGTTCAACTTTAGAGGATATGTGGATGGACATACTCTATGTCGGTGTTGTTGACACAGTTACTGTGAAATGCCAAGAAATGTCTATCTTTCTCTTGGGGAGCAAGGATTTTCCTGTATTTATTTGTTTTCTGGACCATGTATCATTATTACTAAGGTTAGTGTAACATACCTTTATATCATTGTTTAAGTTGGCTACACTAGCAATAAAGTTCAGGTTGACGTTCTGTACATAATAGAATTTTCTGAATCTTATGTACCACCAAAATATACATTCTTGTAATAAGCAAATTAATAGAACTTCCTCCAAGTAATAGATGTGAGACAATAGAATCACAGCAAAGTATGGCACAATTAAATCTACACACTGATTTATAAAATTATTTTACTTTGTGTAGTTTAAATAGATTCTTAGGAAAATATACTTTTGTGTCTTAGCTCTCAAAAAGACCTTGACTTATTGGTCCTGCTGTTGTGAATACAATCATACACTCCTCTCTTCTCCCCACACCAAAATAAATAATCAGTTATTTTACTACATATCATTTGGGGATCCAACAGAAAAATCAATGGCACTTGAAAAACTGGTTAAATTAAGGAGTATTTATTTACAAAAGGTCTATTTATGGAGGTGCTTTAATAAGGTAATGACAAAGCATAGTGCAGTACCCTTGAACTAACTTTTGCCGTCCGTACGCCTAAAGACAAGAGGGATATATTCACAAATGAATGTACTTTTAGAACATTTTCATCCCCCCAAGAAGAAACCACTGTACCTATTAGCTGTCATTCCATATTCCCACTCCACTCCCTCCTCAGCCACTTTCTGAACTTGCACCAGCCCCACTTTGTCTTTATGGATTTGCCTATACCGAATACTGTACAGATATTTTGTTTATTCATTTATCAAGGTGATGGACATTTAGGATATTTTCAGTTTTGGTTATTATGAATAATGCTATGAAAATTCATGTACAAGGGAACATATGTTTTCATTTCTCTTGGGTATATACCTAGGAATGGAATTGCTGGGTTATAGGGTAACTGCATGCTTAACACATTGAGGAATTGCCAAAATATTTCACAAAGTGGCTGCACCATTTTACATTCCCACCATCAATAGATGAAGAATCCAAATTCTGAACGTCTTCACCAACACTTGTTACTGTCTTTGATTTTAAACATCCTAGTGGGTGTCAATTGACATCTCAGTGTAGTTTTGATTTGCACTTCCCTAATGACTAAAAATATTGAGCATCATTTCATGTATTTACTGACCATTTGTTTATGTTCTTTGGAGAAATGTCTATTCATACCCCTTGATAATTTTTTAATTGGATTATTTGTCTTTTTGTTGCTGAATTATAAATTTTTTTACATATTCTAGATATAAGTTGCTTATCAAATATGATTTGAAAATATTTTATCCCATTCTGTGTATTGTCTTTTTACCTTCTTGGTGGTAGTCTTTGAGCACAAAAGTTTTAAATTTTGATGAACTTCAATTTTACTATTTTTTCTTTTATTGCTTGTACTTTTGGTGTTACAGCTAAACAATCATGGCATAATATAAAGTAATGAAAATGTATTCATATTTTCTTTTAGGAGTTTTATAGTTTGAGTTTTTCCATGAAGACATGTGATTCATTTTGAGTCAAATTCTGTATATGGTGTGAGGTAGAGGTTCAAATGAGTTCTTTCACAGGTGGCTATCGTGGCTATCCAGTTGTTACAGCACTGTTTGTTGAAAAGATTAGTCCTTCCTCACTGAATTGTCTAGGCACACTGACTGAAAAATCATTGATAAATGTGAAAGTTTATTTCTGGGCTCTCACTTCTGTTCTATTTATCTATATCACTATCCATATCACTATCCTTATGTCAGTACCATGTTGTCTTGATTACTCTAGCTTGGTGGTAAATTTTAAAATAGGGCAGTGTGAGCCTTCCAACTTCTTCCTCTTTTTCAAGATTGTCTTGGATCTTATTTCCATATCGATTTTAAGATCAGATTGTCAATTTATGATTAAAAAAGCTGGAATACCGATAGGAATTATGTTGAATATATAGATCAATTTGGGGAGTATTGTCATTTAAAAATGTTTGGGCCCATAAATATGAGATATCATCCAATATTTTTAGATCTTCTTTAATACCTTTGAACATTTTTTATTTTTCACTGTACAAGTTGGGTGCTTGTTTTGCTAAATTTATTTCTACTTATCTATTTTGTTGCTACTGTAAATGAGATTGGATTGCTCATTGCTAGTGTATAAACATGCAATAGATTTTTACATATCACGGGTCTTCATTGCTGCATGTGGGCTTTCTCTAGTTGCAGCGCACTGGCTTCTCACTGCAGTGGCTTCTCTTCCTGCAGAGCACAGGCTCTAGGCATGCGGGCTTCAGTAGTTGTGATGCGTGGGCTCAGTAGTTGTCATGCACGGGCTTAGTTGCTCCTCAAAAAGATGAATTAAAGTATTATACTGTACAATGAAAAAGAAGAAAACATTTGAAAATTCAAGGGCTAAAAACATTATCATAAGTGCAATGTAACAATTAGCTGTTTATCAAATAAAAATGCTGGAATTAGGCAAAATACTTTGAAGTTGAAAAGGCTATATACAAGTATTTATTATACAAGTATTTATTAATTCCACAACACATATGAAGCACACAGTACTT
Organism: Lagenorhynchus albirostris; assembly: GCF_949774975.1. NCBI lineage: Eukaryota > Metazoa > Chordata > Mammalia > Artiodactyla > Delphinidae > Lagenorhynchus > Lagenorhynchus albirostris. The sequence continues at coordinate 99,823,319 of NC_083097.1, read as the reverse complement.
GTAGATAGTATGTGAGGTCTTTCTTTGGTATATAACAGTAAATGAAACAAACAGTCTTGGTCCTCAAGTTTATATCACAGTGAGGGGACAAATAGTAAATTGTGCAATGATAAGTAAGTGCAGAATGTTGTAGGAGCACATTGGAACAACACCTAACAACATTTATAAAAGTACATGAAGATTTTAAGGAAGTGGTGCCACAGAAGATTTGAGGGCAATATGAGGATTGAGGTAAAGTTTTCTGAATGTAGATAGCATTTCAAAAACCCAGATCAAAAGATATTATAAGCACAGGAGTAAAATAATCTGTGTGTGAGAGAGAGAGAAAACAAGCAAAAATGACACTAATTAGGAATGCTTGAGTCAAACATTGAATAGCAACTGAAAGTTTAAACTTTATCCTGAGGACAAATGATGAAACATTGAATAGCATTAATTCTTAAAATACATGAGAATGATAAATCCAAATTCAGAGTAATAGTTATTTTAATACTTTTCCTGAAATTATATTTATCTATAGGCAACAGTTGACATTTTTGTATGTTTTTAAGTTGTACAAAAAAAAAATCTCTACATATGATTACATGAAGTACAGTTAAATTTAGGTTTTGAATTCAATGAACTGGGACTTAACCTGCTAGCTATATATACACATAATATATTATCTCAGAAATATTTATTGAAACTAGAAGTTATGTCTTACATTTAGTTATTATAGACTAGTTTAAATGTAAAATATTTGTAACCTATCTAACACCATGTAATTGACACTCAGTTGTGAAACAATTTCCTCAGTACTATTATTCTCTCCCCTACTGAATCTCTTGTCTACAAATCTGATAGTCCAATTAATGTGTTTATCATCCCTAGCACATTTTATGAATATGCATGCATCCCTGAAAAGCACAGGGTTGGGATACATATGTTTTTTGAAACCATCATATTGAATGTACTCTTCTTTTGCTTATTTAATATTATGTTGTTTTTGAGATTAATATATTTTGTTTCCTGTGGAAGCAGTTCATTCTTTCCATACTGTGTGGTATGATATTATTATATCACTATTACCACCCCCAAGCATACAAGGATTTTGAGTTTTTTCAATTCCTACAAGTGGAATTGATAGGTCATGTGGTGGTGTATGTTTAAATTGAAAAGATACTGCAGAACGATTTTGCAAAGTATTGAACTATTTATACTTTCTATACTTTCAGAAATGTATATATGTTCTAATTGTGCCATATACTTGTCAATACTTGGTATATTTAGTGTTTTAAATTTTAGCTAGCCTAAATTCTAAAATTATATACTATCTCATTATGATTGAAGTATGTATATCCCTGAAGGCTAATGATGGAGGGCATCTTTTCCTGTACTATGGACATATATTTATTTTTGAAGTCTCTATTGCATTGTTTTCTTGCCAATTTTTGAGGACTAATGGACATATAACATTATATTACTTTCAGGTGTGGAGGATTATTTAAATTTTTGTAAATATTGCAAAATAGTCACTATACAGACTTAGTTTTCTTGTGATGAAAACTCAAGACCTATTATATAAGCAACTTATAAATACACAATACAGTATTATTAACTATAATCACATGCTGTACATTACATCCCCATGACTTGTAACTTTTGACCTTCTTTGCCCATTTCACCTACCCTCCAACACCCAATCAGTTCTCTGTATCTAAGAGCTCTTTATTTTTTTAGATTTCACATATGATAAGGTCATATGATATTTGTCTTTCTCTGTCTGACTTATCTCACTGACTTATCTCATTTAGCATAATGCCCTCAAGTTCCACCCACGTTATTGCAATCCTACGTATATATATTCCTATATATGTGTGTGCATGTGTGTGTGTACATATATATATATATATATAATTTGACATTTTCTTTATTCGTTCATCTGTTGATGGACACTTAGGCGTTTTCCGTATCTTTGGTATTGTAAATAATGCTGCAATGAACATGGGGGTGCATGTATCTTTTTTAATTAGTATTGGGCTGACTGGTGAAGGTCTCTTTCTGCCAGAGCAAACATGTAAAACCTGGGATAGAGGCCTAATTACCCAAATATGCAGATACCAATGTAAGGAACTGAGAGAAACTAATAAAGCTCCAGTAGCTGACCCTAAAGTAATGGAATGCTCAAAGAGTTCAGCATAATTCTCGTAAGGAAATTTAGTGAACTATAAGAACACAAACAAAATGAGAAGTTTAACAGAGAAATAAAACCCATCAAAAAATAAACAACTAGAAATCAACTAGAAATCATAGAGTTGAAAAATAGAGAAACTGAAGAATTCAACAGAGTGTTTCCAAAGTGGACTAGATCACAGACAAAAGAATTAGTCACCTGGATGATAGGGCATTTGAAATTATCCAGTCAGGGAAACAAAAAGAAGAAAAGAATGGCAAAGAGTGAAAAAAGCCTATGGGACTTTGGGACACAAAGAAAAGAAAAAAAAATTGCATTATGGAAATCCAGAAGAGAAAGGGACAGAGAGTATACCTAAAGCAATAATGGATCCTAAAGCAATAATGGGTGAAAACTTCCTGAACTTGGGAAGAGAAATGGACATCTAGACCCATGAGGCACAAAGGACCCAAAATGGGTTGAAACTAAATAGTGCTACAAATTATGATTAACTTGTTAAAAGCCAAAGACAGAATTTTAAAAGCAGCAAGACAAAAGAAAGAAGTCTTATGAGGGTTCCCTAACTATCAATGGACTGCTCATCAGAAACTTTTTAGGCCAGGAGAGAATAAGGTGACATATTCAAAATACTGAAAGAAAAATAAAAACTCTCAACTCAGAATTTCTGTCTCCTCCAGTTCTGAAGGACAGCTTTGCCAGGTAAAGACTCTCCAAAAGAATAATAGCTAAGGAAGTTCATTACCAGTAGACCTGCTTATAAGATATGCTAAATGGAGTTCTTTGAGTGGTAGTAAATGATGCTAATTAATATCATTAAAAAAATAGGTGGTGTAAAACTCACTGGTAATGGTAATCAAATTTAGAGTTCGTAATAGGGCACTGGTGGTGCATAATACAATTCTAGTTTAAAAGTTAAAAAACTAATGTATTAGAAATAACCCATAAATAAAATAATCTGTTATTAGTTACATGGTATGAGAACTACATGAACTATAACAGCAATAACCTGAAATGTGAGATGAGTTTTTATCAGTTTAAGACAGTGTGTTATAAGTTTAAGGTACCAAAAAAATATCAAAACATGAAAATGACAGCAGGAACAATGGATCTACAAAATAGCCAGAAAACGATTCACAAATGGCAATAGTAAGTCCTTACATCTAAATAATTCCTTTAAATGTAAGTGGATTAAATGGCTGAATGGATTAGAGAAAACAAAAACCAGGTCCAATGTTATGCTGCCTACAAGAGACTCACTTTAGCCTTAAGGACACAGACTGAGAGTGAAGGAACGGAAAAAGATGTTTCAGGTAAATGCTGACCTGAGAAAGCAGAGGTAGCAATGCTTATACCAGATAAAATAGACTTAAAAAAGAGACCAAAAAAGGTCATTATATGATAGATGTCAATATATCAAGAAGATTTGTCAATTGCAAATATCTATGTGCCCAACACTGAAGCACCTTAATAAATAAATCAAAAACTAATACAGCTAAAAGGAAAACTAACACTTGGGGACTTGAGTGTCCCACTCTCTCTCAACGATGGATAGATCATGCAGACAGACTCAACAAGGAAAGAGCAGATATTAGCAACATTATAGATTAAATGGACCTAACAGATGTACACAAAACATTCTATCCAACAACAGCAGAATACAAATTCTTCTCAAGCACACATGCAACATTTTCTAAGATAGACCTCAAAACAAGTCTTAGCAAATATAAGAAAACTAAAATCATACCAAGTATATTCTGTGACTACAATGGCATGAAACTAGAAATCAATAACAAGAGGAAAACTGATGAATATATGAAAATTAAGCAAAATTTTCCTGAATAACCAATGGATAAAAGTTTGAGACAAATAAATAGGAAACACAGCATACCAGAACTTATGGGACGCAGGAAAAGCAATAGCAATAAATACCTACATTAAGCAGCAAGAAAGATCCCAAATAACAAACTAGTTCTATGCCTTAAGGCACTAGAAAATGAAGAACACAACAAGCCCAAAGTTAGCAAAATGAGGGAATAATGAAGATTGGAGTAGAAATAGAGACCAGGAAAGACTAATGACGGTTAAAAAAAAAAAAAAAGGGGATCCAAATAAACAAAATTATAAGTGAAAAATGAGACATTACAACTGGTACCACAGGGATACAAAGGATCATAAGAGGCTAATACGAGTAACCATATGCCAAATTGGATAACCAAGAATAACTAGATAAATTGCTAGGAACATACAACCTATCAAGACTGAATCATGAAGAAATAGAAAATGTGAATAGTCCAGTTACTAGTAAGGAGATTGAATCAGTAATCAAAAATCTCCCATTGAATACAAGCCCAGGCCCCAGTGGTGAATTTTACCAAACATGTAAAGAGAAATTAACACCAATCCTCAAACACTTTTAAAGAATAGAGGGAATGCTTCCAAACTGATTTTATGAGGCTAGCATTTTCCTGATACCCAAATCAGACAAGGACACTACTAAAAAAACTATAGGCCAGTATCTCTGATGACTATAGATGAAAATACCTCAACAAAATACTAGCAAATAAAATTTGGAAGTATACTAAATTTATAAAATAAATCAGAATTTGAAAGAAAGAAGTCAAACTGTATGGGCAGATGACAAGATTTTACATGCAGAAAAATCCTAAAGAATCCACCAAAAAAACTGTCAGAACTAAACAAATTGAGTAAAGCTGCAAAATACAAAATTAAAATACAAAAATTAGTAGTGTTTCTATACACTAACAAGAAGTTATCTGAAAAAGAAATAATCCCATTTACAGCAGCATCAAATTAATACTTATAAATTTAACCAAAGATGTGAAAGATCTCTACTCTAAAACTATAAGACATTGATGAAAGAAATTGAAAAGGACAAATAAATGCAAAGTTACCTCATGTTCTTGAATTGGAAGAATTAATACTGTTAAAATGTAGGTTCTACTTAAAGCCATCTATAGATTCAGTGCAATCCCCCATCAAAATTCCCACAGCATTTTTTTTTACAGAGATAGAAAAAATTAAAAATTTATATGGAACCGCAAGAACCCTGAATAGCAAAAAAATTCCTGAGAAACAAGAACAAAGTAGGAGGCATCATATTTCCTATTTCAAGCTATACTATAAAGCTGTAGTATTTAGAACAGTATAATATTGGCATAATAACAGACAAATAGACCAATGGAGCAGTATTAAGCACCCAGAAATCAAACCAAGCATATACGGCTAACTAATATTTGACAAGGGAGCCAAGAACACTTGATAAAGAAAAGACAGTCTTTTCAATAAATGGTGTTGGGACAACTGGGTGTTCACATGTAAAAGAATGAAACTGGACCCTTATTTTGCACCACTCACAAAAATTAATTCTAAAGGGGTTAGAGACTTAAGTTTAACACCTGAAACTGTAAAACTCCTACAAGAAAACATAGGAAAAAATCTCCTTGATACAGGTCTTGGTAATGATTTTTTGGATATCACACCTAAAGCACAAGTTACAAAACAAGCACCACCAACAACAAAAAAGCAGGACTATATCAATCTAAAAAGCTTCTGCAGAGCAAAAGAAACCATCAACGAAGTGAAAGGACAGCCTATGGAATGGGAAAAAATATTTGCAAACCACATACCTAATAAGGGGTTAATATCCAAAATGTATAAGACCTCATACAACTCAACAGCAACAAAAACAATCTGATTACAAAATGGGCAAAGGACCTGAATAGACATTTTTTCCAATGAAGTTATACAAATTGTCAACAGGTACATAAAAAGATGCTTAACATCACAAGTCTTGTCACTAGGAAAATGCAAATTAAAACCACAATGAGATATCACCTCACACCTGTTAGAAAGGCCATCATCAGAAAGACAAGATAACAAATGCTGGTGTAGATATGGAGAAAATGGAACACTTTGTGCAATGTTGATTGATTGTAAATTGGTACAGCCAGTGTAGAAACATTATGAAGAAAAGTAGAACTACCCTATATTCCAGAAATTCCACTTCTAAGAATATATCCAAAGGCAACAAAAACACTAACATGAAAAGATATCTGCACCCCCATGTTCAGAGCAGCATTATTTTCAATAGCAAAGATATGAAAACAACCTAAGTGTCCAATGATGAATGAATGAATAAAGATGTGGTGTATATATATATATATATATATATATGTGTGTGTGTGTGTGTGTGTGTGTATATACACACACACATATACACAAACACAATGAAATACAATGAAGTACTTTTGGGCATAAAAAATGAGGAAATCCTACACTTTTCAATAAGATGGATGGACCTTGAAGGCATTATGCTAAATGAAATAAGTCACACAGAGAAATAAAAACAGTATGACCTCATTTTTATGTGGAATTTTAAATAAAGCAAAAACAAAACTCACCAAACTCACAGCAGAGGAGATCAGATTTGTGGTTAGTGGGATGGGAGAGGAGGAGGAGGAATTGGTGAAAAGTGGTCAAAAGATACATACTTCCAGTTATAAGATATATAAGTATTACAGATGTAATGTACAACATGTGACAATAGTTAGCACTGCTGCATGATACAAAGGAAAGTTGTTAAGAGGGTAAATCCTAAGAATTCTCATCACTAGAATTTTCTTTTATTGTGTCTACATGATGCATGTTAACTAAACCTATTGTGGTGATCTTTTCACAATACACTTGTCCCTCAGTATTTGCAGGGGATTGATTCCAGGATCCCACTATAAAACCCAAGGTCTGTGGGTGCTCAAGTCCCTTGTATAAGATGGCGTAGTATTTGCATGTAACCTACATATATCCTCCCATATTCTTTAAATCATCTCTAGGTTACTTATAATATCTAATACAGTGTAATTGCTGTGTAAATAGTTGTTGGCACATAGAAAATTCAAGGGTTTTTATTTGGAGCTTTCTGAACTTTTTTTTTTTAATACTTTTGATCCATGGCAGGTTGAATCCACAGATACAGAATCTGATGGATAGAAAGGGCAAGTTGTATATATAAGTCAAACCATTATGCTGTATACCTTAAACTTACACAGGGATGTATGTCAGTTATTTCTCAATAAACTAAAAAAAAAAAAAAAACAAAAAACAAAAAAAGAAAACTGTATGATATGTCAGAATTTAAAAATAAATCCATGTAAGCAACTTTAATGCCTGAGGCTAAAAGAACTATGAAGGGATTCAAATACTCTATGTCACTGATGGGCAAAGTTGATTCATATGAAGCTTTTAAGTGTGAAAGTCCTTAAGTTAAGAGTTAGGAAACAAAACTTTCTGCTGCATAAACTGGACCATATTGAGAGGAGGGTCAAAACGTAGGCATATGAGGAGTTGGTGAGACTCCTTTTCAAAATCCATATATAAAAAACAACAAACATCAAAGGTTCAATTGAATCGTAGTGTGTTAGTCCCTTTACTATGGTGGCAACAGTCAATTTTTTCCTAAAGAAATGCTCCTCACTGCAATAACTGAATGCTGAATACATAATGACACGTAAAATAAAAAGCTAAGACCAGATGGAGGCAGAACACAAGACAATTCTGTAGTTTGAGAGGGAGCTTAAACTTTTAGGATCATTAATCTGCTTGGTTTTGAAGTCTATTTTGCCAATATAATTGAACAAAAGAATTAATGCACAACAATAATGAGGACAGCTTTTACATGCTTTCCTTTTGTTTAATTTCTATCACATTCTTGATGGATTGCCAGAATTTTGATTTTTATGTTAATGTGGGGTGCTCTGCATGTTGGATTTCTTTCTCCTTTGAATGTGGATAAAAACGACTTAATTTTTTTTAAAGAAACATAATTAATATTACTATATTTCTTTTAACCTTAGACTTCTGATAATAGACATTCCTGATCATATTTAAGGCCTTTATAAAATAGTTCATATCTTTTCACAGTCCTTGCACTAAAAAACTGAAGGCTAGAGAGATTAATTCTGTACCTCAAAATTGCCAAGTTCATTTCTACCTAAGAGATTTTGTACTTTGTTTTCCTCTGAAATATTCATCTGTGAAGTCTTCACATGGCTGTCTTTTTCTAAACATTCAGGTCTTTGTTTATTATCACCCCCTTAGAGAAGCCTTCCTCAACCAACCAACCAACTACCACACTCTATTCAATGATTACCACATAATTCTGTTTTGTTTTCCTTAATATAATGATAAAAAATACATATTTCCATAATTGTTCATGTCTATTTTCTCCTACTATAATATAAGCTTCACAAAAAGAGATCTTATCTGTTTTGTAAACTTCTTTATTCCCATTTCCTAGAACAGTACCTGACACTAGTGAGTACACAATAATTTCTACTAAAAAATATAAGCATGGTTCTGTTCATAGAGAAAAAATAAAGTTCAAATCCTAATTTGAAGAACATCAGTAAACCTAAGCAGGGACTTAATTTTGCTTTAAAAACTGCATAAAAGTTTGTTTGTCATAGAAAAAAACTGTTCTCATTAAGAAGAAAAAGAAAGGAGAGAAGAAAAGTGGACAAACCAAGAAACAGAAAAAAACAGAAATAGCTATTCAAAGTCTTTTTTCACTGACTACTTGTCATAAAAGTGTGGTAAATCCACCCTCCCCCCCAAAAAAAGAATGTACACATGAATGGAAAACATTTTGCAATGTTGAGTAGAAGTGAAACAAGACACCGTGAAATTGTAGCCTGATGAGCTTCATCCTCATCCTGGCTCAAGTTCTAGAATGAATAAATAATCAGATAATTTGTGAACAAAAGAAAAATTAGTAATTCTTAGGACTCATGACACGTGCTTATGAACAAATATAAGAAAACAATTAAGGAAAAACACTTAAATTCATAGATAAGCCCATCCTTCAGTGATAACCTGAATGTTTTGGTCTCCACCAGAGGATGAGAGTACATGCTCTGGAACCTGACTGCCTCCTTAGGTCCTAATTCTACCACATAATAGTTTGGTGTCCTTGTGTATGTTATCTGGCCTTTCTGATTAAACACTGCAATTTATTTTCCCCATATTATAACTTTATAGGGTTAGGGTCAAGATTGGGTAAGATAAACAATGTAAAGTGCTTCATGCAGTGCCTGGCATATGGGTGCTTAACAAATGTTATTGTTATTATCATTGTTGTTAGTATTGTTAATAGGTCTCAGTACGTTTAAATATTAAGTTGCAATAAATAAGATTATCTGTATCCTCCTTTCAGTACTACACTCTTTTCTTTTCGATTGATATAACGTGTTCATGTTAATAAATATAAATTAGATTATTTTTATTACTGTATACCATTGCATTATATGAACACCCCAAAGTTTTTCTAGTTATCCCCATTGTTGATTATTAAATTAATTCTTTCTTTTACAAGATATTACATTGTTAAACCTTAGATATGAAATAACATCAAATGTCTCAACTATAGTAAGTAAAATGTCAGAGTACACCTTACTATTATGATCAAAACTTAGAACTGGGACCTACTTGCTCTCAAAGAAATTGTAAAAAACTGATTCAGGAATCGCTATTAGATATTTCAAGGATATAACCAGATATCTGATGCCCTATAGAGGAAAGGACTTCAGATCTCAGAGGAGTAAATCTTCTACCAGGGAATTTGCAGCGTGGGTCAGTATGCAGCACTTAGTGCCAAAGTCTAAGTATTGTAAAAAAGAGATGGATGCAGGCCTGAAATCTGAGGAGGATCTTCTAAACTTCTCACAGATTAGACACTCGGGTGCTGAGGTGGCAATGTAGGGGAAACACTGGAAAATTACAAATGCTTTGAGTCCAAGGCTACTTCCACTGCATGTATCACAGAGGAAGAAGGATATGCTTCCTCTGATTTTGCCAGGCTTGACTAGGGGGAACCAGAGGCGATATATTCCTGGCCTGGAGTACATGCAGAAATCTTGTAGTTACTGTGTTCCTGTAGACCTTCAGGGATGGCACTATAAAGTCCCTGACTAACTGTCTTTGGTACCTATACCCTCTTAGGGATTCCAACTTCCTTTGTTTGTCAGCAAATCTCTGGAGTTGCCATCAGGACTCTACTTTTTAGCACCTTAAGACTATGATGATGAGTGATGAACCCAGAGCAGGTTGTGTCAAAAACTGGAATCCAGCCCAATGTTGGGCTATAAGGACTGATTGCTAGGCAACAATATATGAAAAATAAAAGGTTTTTCTTTCATTATTACAGATAAATGTCATGCATCCTTAATGGTTCAATTTTGTACATAGGAGTAAGGGAGTATTTGGTAGTAATTATTATACTGACTGCATTACTATTACTAATAGTGAACACATACAGTACTTCTCTGTATCAAGCACTGTTTCAAGAACTGTTCATATGTTGATCAATTTCACCCTTAAAAAAACTCAGTTAAGAAGGGACTTTTATTAGCCCAACTTTCTCAAATGAAAAACTGAAACATAAAGGTGAAATGACTTACACAATGTTATTTAAGTGTTGGAACTAGGATTTTATCCCCAAACTATTAACGTATACTTAAATTTGACATTGACTAAAATAAAATAAATAATAAACTAATTTCAAGTTTTTCCTTTAATTTTTAGAATATCAAAGCATGTGGTCTTTCAGCTGTTTTTTTTTTTTCCATCTATAAGGTTCATGGAAAAAGCATTTAAGAATTGATAAACTAGAACACTTCCAATAGGCAGTGAGAAGCTGGAGAGACAGAAGAGTGTGTTTGTATTTCTACACCTGACTAGTGGCAGTAGCGAGAGAACAGGCAATGATTCATACCTCAGAAGACAAAGGGAAATTTTATGTAAGAAGGAAAAAGAAAAACGTAAAAGAGATTAACACCCAAGGAGGCAGGAGCTCAGAATGTTGATATTTTGTGATTATTTTCTTGTCGCTAATTTGTACTCATCACAATAAGGACAACTGGGAACACTTTCTTGCAGTTTAAAAATAACTTAGGCCACAATTTTGTATGGTGACCATAATAATCAATCAACAATTTCAATTTGGTTAAAATGAATGTATCTCCCAAATGTGCTGTTTTTATCTTTCAGACTAGGCAAGTTAGGCCATATGATATTACATAAAGAGTTCTAATCATGAAAAAATTAGGTGTTTGAAAATGATGAGCATCTGAAAAAAAGGTAGCTGCTGCGGAATTTGGTATTAACCTTTAATTAGCAGAGTTGCCACAGTGATTATTTTAATTATAATGTTATTTCTAAAGTGTTCTGGGAGAGTACTTAATTATTTTCTAGGATAATGCCACAGAGTCCCCAGTTAAAGAAACGGCAATATAGTATTGAAATACTAACACTACATATAATTTAAAGGTTGAATTAATAATGGCTATAACCCAATAACACGACTTAGGACTTGGCAACATCACATAATCACTAATTATGACCTTATAAATAATTATTGTTCGAATTAACTACACTAAATTTGTCTCATAATCACATTCGATAGTAAAATATTAAGGAAAGTCAACCTTACAGTTTACTGCCAGCACAGAAAAATCTAAACAGGTAAGCATTCAATTCTACAAATCTTTAACTTCACATAGAGTAACATCTGCCACATTATTTTTTTCTAATTAAAATATATGGAGAAAAAGTACCTAATAACGAAATATTTCAAGTTTGATGTTCTATTTAACATTTTATTTTTTCTATATTTTAATTCAATACAAAAGTAAGGTCTATGAGTAAGAAAGTATCTATTACTATGTTGTCATATTAATAGCTTACATATCTGTCTCATGAATTGTACTGTGATATTCTTGAGTGCATGGATTACATTTATGAATTGTACTGTGATATTCTTGAGTGCATGGATTACATTTTATTCATATTTTTATTTCTAGTAACTATATCTGTGCCTGATGTAAAATAGGTGTCAAATGAGTTATTAACTTATTTGTAATGTAATCCATTTTATACAACTTAAGACTTTATAAAATAAGGCAAATAAATGGATAATATTGAATTCCGGCCTATAATTAGAGATGCAATTGTACAATGAAACCCTTATCTATATTAACAGGATATCAAAACTAAAGTCGTAATGTTTCTATAGAATATTTTCTGTAATTTTCTTTGTTTTTGACAGCATGTTTCTGGAACTGGTATGAGCACTGAGAACTAGTTGAATTTCAACACTATGTCAGTATGGAAAAATAGTAATTTTTGTTTCACATCTCAAAATACAGTATAGCATTCTAGGGAAAGTTAGCATTTGTGCATAATAAAACACAGTTTAGATTAATTAAAAATTCACATTGCTTCCTCTTATTCTCTTCATCTTACAGATATAAGATGACTTGAATGAGATAAGCCCCACCAAGAAGAATCAAGCAGCTTCTACACATTCATTTACAACATCTCTCCAACATCCACACTGCCTTAGCTCTAGTAGGATAGAGCTATCTAGTAGACCTAGGCTATCTTCCTGGGGTATTCAAGCACATTCACATTTGCCTCTGGGTACATGAGCACTGCTGTCAGCTAAGAAAAGATAAATTCCTTGCACATATGTGCAGATCTGAAGGCAGGATCATCATGGTCTCTTGTGAGGAAAAGGTCTGTACCGATTTCTCACTAGTGAATGTTGTTGGCATAGCTACCAGAAGATGAAAGAGTCTCCACAATTACTAGCATAAAGCAAAGGGCCCAGAGCATGAAAGAGAAAAGTATGTGGTAGAGTTCAAACAAAGGAACATTGGCCAACCAATCTGAATTAAATCATAAATTCTCTGTTACGAATGGAGCTTATCTTTCCTGATACATCAATGACATACAGCTGGTAAACATGAATATGTAGAGGCTGCAGAGCTATGGAAGCCAACTAACTCAGCCAGAATAGCAGCATAGGAATGAGGATGGTATTATTTTTCATTAAGTCTAGTCTGTCTATTAGCTTGTATAAACATGCATGCTGTATCCATAGAAATCTAACTAGCAAATCCTGGAAGTTATCCAAGTGTTTAATTTTTGCTGTTCAGTTCAGAAAGTGCCTTTTCACAGTATTCATTTATAACAATCTTTTTTGTCACTTTTCCCTGCCATGTAATCAGAATTTAAGAAAAGCTAGTTATTATGATTAATATTATTATAGTATTTATTCTATGAAGGACCTGGTAGAAAATATAAAGATATATAATTTGTGGACCTGCCAATACAAGGTCTTGCAATCTAGTTGAGAAGACCAAACACAGAGCAAAATATCAATATACTGCAGGATGTTTAAAAATAAGGGGTAATGACTAAGTTATGGAAGAAATTATCAAATAATCAAGTACTTCAGTGGGAACTTCAGGAATGACTTATAGTTAAAAATGGACTTGAAATGCATTTAAAAGAGAACCAGAGGTACTGAGGACAAACATTAGCAACTTGAATCAGTATACTATATTCAATTGCGTGAGACTAGACATACAAAGATGATAACCTTAATGTATATTAAGGATAGAAAGGTAGTCAAATATATAATTTAAAAGCAAATGTTTTGCATGTTGCAGGGTCTTTGCTCATATTATTCTTACCACCTTGATATATCCTTTTATTTCATAGGTTGGGAAGCAGGATATACACATGAAAAGAATGAAGTTGGACCTTACTTTATAGCATATACAAAAATCAACTGAATGTGGATTCAAGACTTAAATGTAAGACCCCAAATTTTGAAACTCCTAGCAGAAAACATAGGGAACAATCTCGACATTGACCTGGGCAATGAGTTTTTTGGATGTAACACCAAAAGCATAGGCAACAAAAATTAAAATAGACACGTGGGATTAACTCAAACTAAAGGGCTTCTGCAAGGCAAAGGAAAGTGTCAACAGAGTGAAAAGGCAACCTATAGAATGGGAGAAAATATTTGTAAGCCACCTATCCAATAAGGGTTAATCTCCAAAATATATAAGGAACTCCTACAACTTAATAGCAAAAGCCAAATAATCTTATTTTTAAAATGGGCAAAAGACTTGAATTGATATTCCTTCAAAGAAGACATACATATGGCCAACAGGTATATGAAAAGATGGTTAATATCGCAAATCATCAGGGAAATGCAAATCAAAACCACAATGAGATAACACCTCACACCTGTAAGGATGGCTATTATCAAAAAGACAAGAAATAACGAGTTTGGGGTGACTGTGGAGTAAAGGAAACCCTTGTACACGTTGATGGGAATGTAAATTGGTACCGCCATTACAGATAATGGTATGGAGGTTGTTCAAAAAATAAAAAACAGAACTACCTTATGATTCAGCAATCCCACTTCTGGGTGTACATATCTAATGGAAATAAAATCAGAATCTGGGAGAGATGTGAATTTCCATGTTCATTGCAGTATGACTCACAATAGCCAAAATATGAAAAAAACCAAGAGTCCATCGATGGATGAACGAATAAAGAAAACACGTATATTTATGTATACACACACACACACATGCAACTGGATATTATTCATCCTTAAGAAAGTAAAATTCTGCCGTTTGTGATAAAATGGATGAACCTGGAAGGTACTATGTTTAGTGAAACAAGCCAGACACAGAAAGATAAATACTGTATGACCTCATGTATATGTGAAATCTAAAGTAGTCAAACTCATAAAACAAGAGAGTATAATGGTAGTTACCAGGAGCTGGGAGGAGGAAAAAATGAAATAATGTTGGTTAAACCATCCCAAGTTTCAATTATACAAGATGAATAAGTTCTGGAGATCTAATGTACAGCAATGTGACTATACTTATCAATAATGTAGTGTATACTTTAAATTTGCTTAGAGGGTAGATCTTAAAGGTGCTCAAAAGTAAGGAAAGAAGGGAGAGAGAGAGAAAAAAGAAAGAAGGGAATAAGGGCTGAAAGAAAGGAGAAGGGACAATAAAAAAGGAGAAAGGGGAAGGGGGAAAGAAAGAAAATGCTAACTAAAATAGTAAGAAAGACAAATGTCGTGTATATATATATATATATATATATATATATATACACACACACACACACACACATACAATGAAATATTATTCAGTCATAAAAAGAAGGAAATCCTGCTATACACAATAACATGGATGAATATTGATAACATTAACCTAGGTGAAATAAGGCAGTCACAGAAGAACACATACTTTATGATTCCCTTATATGATATAGGGGATATAGTATAATACTTACAGAAGCAGAAAGCAGAATGTCATCACTGGGAGCTGGAGAGAGAAAGAAATGAGGAATTACTGTTGAAACATGTATAAAGTTTCAGTTATGCAAGATGAATAAGTTATAGAGATTTTCTGTACAACATTGTGTTTATGGTTAATATACTTAAAACTTTATATATAAAAGGTAGATCTCATGCTATTGATTATTACCACAATAATAAATAAATAAAATTTTAAAAGTCCTCGCTATTGTAATGCACACTAGGCATTGCTTCAGAAAGCTCATTGCTATTTCTGCAACTGAAGTGCACCAGAACTCATGGTTGATGAGGTGTAAAGTAGTATACTGTAGTATAAAAAATGCTCACATTTAGGTATACAAAAATAACAAAATATTTTACAGCCTAGAGATCATATTAAGTTCTGTTCATAAATAGAAGCAAAAAATATACTGTTTTTGCCACTTGAGGGATACTATAAAAAATAATCCATATGAATGTGATGAAACAATGGATGAAAAAGGAAATCTCTATAAAGCTGCAAGATTTTAACAGAGATTTTTTTAGGTTGCTCACTTAAAATACTATCTATTAAGAAAGAAAAAAAGATGGACAGATTAGAAATTGATAATGAGTTTCATAGATATGCACTATTATTCTGAATAATGAATTTCCATTTTATACTTTTTCTTACTTGCTCAGAAGAAATAAACAATTGTAGGTAATTAATAACATGTATAATTATACATTCGTTATTCAGTGAAAAATGATAACTCATTAAATGAGAATGATCCATAATGTGTCACACATGAAAAATGGAATACATAATTTAATATGTCACAGTCATAGATTAATGAACTCAAGTCACCTAGCAGTAACATTTCCATCCATAAGTTATCATGTTGGGGATAAGAGCTCAAATTCAAGGCGTAAAAGACATCTGAGGCAACAATAAATCAACTTGAAAGACAATATGTACCGTAATAAGTTGACAGGGTATATTGAAGGAAGAAAGCCTTGCATATGGCATTGTCTTTTCAAAAATCAATTCAAATAATACAAAGAATAAAGAGGAAAAACTTATCTTCAATTCATTAGGAAATGGTCACAGGCCAAACCATAGAAACTTTGATAAATACAAGGAAATTTGGACCAAATAAAGGGATAATAGCCATAGCAGATCATAGACCACCGGAGACACAGGACACAGAGTAAGTTAAGTATATAGAAAAGCTAATCCAGAGTCTTTTCTGAGAGTGAAGTCTAGTATCATTAGCCCAAGAGAACCTTTATGCAGCACATTCTATATGCAAAAGGGAAGCTGTAATGAGGCTAAGCAAAATTAGGTGGTAAGCAGCTTTACAGCTGCTAATCATAGAAAACTAAACACATATTAATGAATGCCAAGTTAATATACACTTAAGCCATTAATACATGGGGTTTTACCAGAGAACCAGAGAGACAGAAAGCACCCTCATGTCCCAGTGGATGGGGGTGGCACTAGGCATGAAATGAAGAAGTGCCCCCAGGAGAAAGTGCCAAGAAGATGAGATGAGCTAGTGTAATGAAAGATTATATATGCACAAATTTCTTCATAATGTATGATTAAGGTATGTCTAAAGTTAATTAATTGTGAAATTATAAATATAACCATTAAAAATAAAAGCACAGTTTAATGACAAATCCTCAAAATCATAAAAATTCAAACAAAGAAATTATAATAAATGAGCCCTACGATATGCTGAGGGAAAATTTAAAAAATATAGAACACTATATGTTTTACTCAAGTGTTTAACATAGAAACACCACACTTCATTAAATTGTTTTAAAATATATTTCAAAAGTGGTAGCTTGTAACATAGGAGCACCAAGCAATCAAGGAAGGGGAATGATCAATGTCAGTTGGTCTTGTCAGTGATAAGTTTCAGTTAGGAAATACTCCTTCTGCTGTGTTTTGCACAATGTTTAGAAGTTGTGAATAAATAAATCTCAAAGAAGTGAAAGAATAGAAACAAACCCATACTAGAAATAAGGAGTATGGCAACCTTGGAAATAACTGAGGTGGGACACATAACAGAAAGCTTAAAAATCAGGCGTGGATCTGGGTCTTCATGTTCTAAGTAACTGACGTGAAACCAGTTAATTCACTGCTGAAATAGTGTATATTGCTTCATCCTACATTTCTTTATCCTCCTGCTTATAATTTCATGATTCAAGAATATTTTACAGTGGCAAAGAGTGGTAGTTTCTTGACCATTGTCTATTCTCATGTTTTGTCAACATTTACACACACTCTGATGGATACTAGTCAATGTTCTAGAAGAAGAGAGGAGAAAGAACATGATTTGATAGACAGCCAAAAATGGAGGAGAATTTTCCTGCAGGCAGATTTGTCTACATACCCAACAAGCACTATGCAAGCACTCCAAGGCACTCTGCAGAGAAATAAACATTTCTCAGAAGATATCTATATATAGATATATATCTTCCTCTCCAAATAAATTATCTAACTCTTGTTATTTTTTTTGGAGTTTTTAACCAAGAGCAAATGTTTAAATTTACAAAATACCTTTTTAATATCTATGGAGCTAATTGTATGCTTTTCCCATTAATACAGAAAATTATTTGAGTAATTCTAGAATTCATAGATAAGCCATACCTGTTAATAGTATATCATTTTTTTTAGAATGCTTTTGAATTATCTGTAGTTGTCTGTTTAGTGCTACTTTTCTTAGGTTTTGATACCAATATTATGATAGCACCTTAAAAAGAATTTTAAAGATTTTCTTCCTTCAAATTGTTTAAATACAACTGAAATTTTTATTTCTTAAAAGTTTAATAGAATTGCCCCATGAAAACATCTGTGTGCTCTTTTGGAGAGTAGTTCTTCAATAATTTTCTTTCTTTTATTTATTGTGATTGGTGAGTTTGCTTTCTGTCTTCTATGGTCAGTTTTATAATTATATTTGCCTATTAAGTTGTCTATTCTACTGATATTCTAAAATTTATTTGTATAGTAATCAATATTGTTTCTTAAGATTCTTTTAAACCAGTTTTTTGTGTGTGCGTGTGTGAGGATATTTCCTTATAAGCATTTCTTATTTTGTGATTTATGCATTCTTCCTCTTTTTTACTGTATTATCTAAAGGTTTATCATTTTCCCCCAAAGATCAAATTCTTGCATAAATTTATTAGTGAGGTCATTTTTTAAATTTTCTAATTGTAAAATTTCTATTTCTACCTTTATTAAGCTTGGTTATGCTTTCTTTGGATTTATTTTATTGTTGCTATTGTTCTAACTTTAATTTGCTCAATTCACTTATTTTCATCCTATCGTTTATGAATATGTATTTTTAGACAATAAATGCTTATCTGAATGCTGCTTTAACTGTATCTAGGGCTGTACTGTATAGTTGTTAAGAATTCCAACACTGGAGATAGATTACTTGGGTAAAAATCCTCTTTACTTCATTTACTAGCTGTGAGATTAGGAAGCAAGTCACTATGCTTTGCTGTGGCTATATTTTTCAAATCAATAAAATGTGGATAATAACAGTTTCTTTACTGAATAGTTATTATGAGAATTAAATGGATTAATACTAGAGCAATTCCTGACACCTAGTAGAAGCTTAAAAAATAGTTCTTGAATGAAATAACTACGTGATAAATATGTTTAATCTCAACTTTAATCCACATTTTTCAGAGTAACTAAAAAGGCTAGTCTATAAGCCAGGCACAGAGGCTTCCAGCTGCATCATAAATTTCTGGATCTTAAGCATAATTCAAAATCTAAAAAACACTGGATCTGATTGAACTATCTTGGTTAAGGAATAGCTCTCCTGGAAACTAATATATAGACTCAAGGTAAATGGACCCTCCCTAGCGAATTGCAGCATGACCTGGTTG
Organism: Lagenorhynchus albirostris; assembly: GCF_949774975.1. Taxonomy (NCBI): domain Eukaryota; kingdom Metazoa; phylum Chordata; class Mammalia; order Artiodactyla; family Delphinidae; genus Lagenorhynchus; species Lagenorhynchus albirostris. Next base: position 99,804,075 of record NC_083097.1, on the reverse strand, counting down.
GAGGTGGTAGAATTAAAACGTAAAAATAACTGAGTTTTATTTTCAGAAGAGGTTAAAACTATTGGAATGCAGAACAAAACTTAAGTTGAAATAAAGTAAATAATTATCATCTACCCTGTATGACAATGGCCTAACAGAACCAGATTTAGATTTCTGTCCTAAGCAGATAGAAAACCAAACAAAATATGTGAAACAAGTTTTTAAATATTGGCAACACAGGATTATAATTCTTGAGTAAATGGAGGAGAAAGGAAAACTCTAGAAATATACCACCTGATGGCAGTTTCCAGGGCATGAGATTAATTCCAACCCAAACCCACCAGTTCAGATGACTTGAACAGAAATAGATAAGAGTACCAGCAGGTGAAGGTGACTAGAATTTATGAGAAAGAGTACCAGGAAGGAGAAAGCTGCACACCAAGAGACATCTCTAGAGATGAGGGATCGCCTCCAGGCTTTGGATATATGCTGAGCTAAGCTATGAGAAGAAACCTCACTCTCAGGAAAGAACCCCCAGAAAGAAGTAGGCGGAAAAATTTTTGGAGCTCACAAAAGGCTAAGAAATATTTGTGCTTCCCTAAACCAGAATATAAAGACCTTGTAATACAAGGGTTTTGAATAAAATTATGTAAAATGTGTTTGCAAAGTAGGGGGTCAAAGTTAACTCTGTATTAAAATGCTCCTGGGCATCCCTCAACAAAATTTAAAAACAAGCCTGAAAAGGATTAAAACTGATTCCAATTAACTGCATAACAGAAAAAAAAAAAAAAATTAACCAAGCACTCACTTAGGAAAACGGCAAGATGTAACATCAAATAACATACAATTTACAGTGTCTAGGATTCAATTTAAAATTAACATTCATGAAAATGAGCAAGAAAATATGACCCATAATCAAGAGAAAAATCAATCAATAGAAACACACAAAAGAATGGCATAAATAATACAATGGACAGACAAGGAGGTTAAAAAAGTTGTAAATATGGTCATTATCTCAAATAAGTAGGGGAGAAAATACAAATGAAGTAGGGGAGAAAATACAAATGAAGAGTAAACCCAAATTAAACACTGAGTAATGAAAATTAATACTACAAAAGACACTATAGAAAAGATTAGTGAACTTTAGGACATAGTAATAGAATCTATCCAAATGAAACAGGGTAAAAAGGACACGACCACCAATAAAAAATTCTGGTGACCTGTGGCACCAGAAAAATCAGATTTTAGAGTACCAAACAGTCAAAAGTTTTCTAACAATTGATGAAAATTATAATCATACTGGTCTCAGAATGTCAATTAAGCTCAAAAATGTTATTTAAGAGAGGAACACAAATAAAAATAGAATTCTTGTCGGAAATAATGGAATCCAGAAAACAATAGAGCAATACCTTTAAACTACAAAGGGGGAAAGTGCCAACGTAGAATTCTACACCCCCAAAAATTATATCTCCAAAATAAAGGTGAAATAAAGACATTTTAAGGCTAAACAATAAAAAGCTGATAGCATTTATCATCAAAAAATGTGTAAGAAAGATTGCAGAAGTTTTTTTCAGATCAAAAGAACATGGACTTTGGACCTATACAGAAGAATGAGCATCACAAGAAATAGCAAATATGTGCATAAATATGAAAGATTTTTCCTCATCTTAAATTCTCTTTGAATAATAAGTGATCATTTAAGGCAAAATAAGAGAAATGTAGTATGGGTTCAAAACAATGTACATGTGAAATGTATAAAAATGGTATCACAAAGGATGGGCAGGGAAGTGGATATGTACTGTAAGTTTCTTTCAAAATATATGAAGTATACAATTATTTGAAGGTAGATTAAGTTAAATATATAGTGTAAAAGACATAGTAAATACCAAAAAGAGATATAACTAATCTAATAAACAGCAGACTTAAAATAGATTTCATAAAACATTCTCAATTCATTCAATGGAGGACAAGAAATATGTTAAAAATGTATGAGGAGCATAGAAAACCAAAAGGAAACATAGAAAACCAAAAGGAAAACAATACACTTAATTTGAAATATGTCAATATTCATGATTAAATATAAAGGGTCTAACTATCCAATTGAAAACCAGAGATGGTCAGATAAGATAAAAGAGCAGTATCCAATCATCTTCTGAAAGATCTACTTTTACTATAAAGCCACACATATGTTAAATGTAAACTGCTTGAAAAAGATATACAATGCAAACACTACACACAGGAAAGCTGGTATGACTATATAATATCGGCAAAGCAGATTTTGGAATAAAAATGTATCTAGGGATAAGAAGATGTCTCTTGATGCACTTAATAAAGCACTTTATTCATGATGATAAAGTGCTCAAGTCATCAAAATGGTTTCACAATTCTAGAAGTATATATGCACTTAATAAAAAGTATATATGCACTTAAACACATGAATCACATGTGATATAACTGGGAAAAAAAGCAAATTCATTATTATAAATGGAGTTTTAAGTTTTCCATTCTCAATTATCAATGATATAGGTAGGGAGAAATTCAGTAAGAATGCAGGTGGCTTGAATAACATTATCAACCAATAATGATAGGACACTTCATCTAACAATTATTTGAACTGCACATAAAATATTCACCAAGATAGACCATATTATTGGACATAAAACAAATCTCAATAACTTTTTAAAAACTGAAATCATACCAAGAAGGTTGACCACAAGGAACTTATACCTGAAATTAAAGCACAAAGACCAAAAAAAAGAGTACTTCTAGCAAAAATATTTTGAAGTTGAATAATACACCTTAAATAACCCATTGATTAAAGAAAAAAATCATGAATGAGATGATGAAACATTTTTAACTGAATGTGGGGGATAGAAAAAATAAATATTTTGACTGTGATAGTGGTTGCATGAATATATATGTATATAAAATACAAAACTTTGAACTGTACACTTAAAATTGATGATTTTTAAATGAATATCTTGTCTCAATAAAGTTGAATTAATTAACTAATAAGAGTATTTTCCCATACTTGAATTTTCTCATTGAATATACACCACTAAAATTAAGAAAACTACCTTTAAACACAGTTTTAGCAGGAATTCTGGAAAAACTATTTTTTCCTTCTCTTCACTCAAATTTTTATTACATTAATTGCTACCACCCCTTCACATTAATCACACTTATTTTTGCCCCCATTTAATGCTAGTTTTGTTGATCACTCTTTAGTCATAGCCAATTAATCTTTTATCTATTGACACATTTATTCCACCACCAATATTAATTGTTTAGTCAAGTATTATGTTGGTATCTTCCCTTATGTATCCTAACATCTCACAATTTTGTGGCTTTCTGCCCCAAATATACAGGAAATTAATATTAGCTATTTATGATCTATTTCTTTATATCTTATATGGAATATCATATCTAACTCGAGTTGCTTTAAAAATGCTTTCAGTTGAAATGTGTATGAACCTTGAACAATAATTACCCTTTACAAGTTATTTCCTACAATTATAACACTAAGTAACATTAAAAATAAAATATGTTAAACTTTCTCAAAATAGCATTTCTCATTTTTGCCTAAAATAGAATAAAATTAATTTTTTTCTATCTTAAGAACAAGGAAAATATCTAGGAATAACATATTGCATAATGCAAGAATATGGAGTCTACAGATACACAGTATAAAATAAATAGAGCAGAGCTTAGCAAAATGTATTCAGCTTTTAGCTTGGGGTATTCCCTGGCTTTGCTTCAAGAATGAGACAAACTGAGGAAGATAATAAAGCAACGGATCCATGAACACTTTACTGCAATCAAATACATTCTGAAACGTTCCAGAAAACAACTAACTGAAAAGTAAAAAAAAACACATGATGGAGGCCTGGTGAATTATAGTGTTTGTACTCCCTTCATAAAAAACACTATAGGTAGGTTAAGGAAAGAAACCCTAGAGGCTGTACATGCTGAAAACCAGTATTTATGCAGTACCTCTACTCAGAATGTCACAGAAATAGTAGGGTGAGAGGGATAAAACTGCATTTCAATGTTATTTTAATTTTTAAAATTGCCTAGAACTGGGAATTAAACTCTGAGTTAGGTACCTTAATTTGTCCTACAAAATAAAGTTGAGGCCTCAACAATGAGGGAGTTATGCGTGCCATCTCCATGCACTGTGGAAAATCAGAGTATAACTTTATAGACAGTCCTCCTTATCTGTGGTTCTACAACTGTGGATTCATCCAACCACAGGGCGTGTTGTACTACAGTACACATTTAGTGGAAAAGAATCCATGTATAAGTGGACCTACGCAATTCAAATCCCGTTGTTCAAGGGTCCACTGTCCATGACTATTTGGCCAACTTGTCTATAGTAGGAGGAAAAGGCCAAGGACAATTATTCATGGTGACCACTGCATTTCAGCTACCTCTGGACATCTTTGATAATAAGTACAGGAACTACTGACTTTGTAATCATAAATTTATGAAAAAAAATGACAGAACATGGTAAAGAGCAAAATATCTAGATCACTAAATGGGAAGTCCTATGAAATTAATCTACTGTAAGGACATTTCAGTAAATTAGTTTATTGCTACCAATGGAATATGAATAGATATGAATCTAAGGAACAGGCATCACATTATATTTAAGCTGAACATGAATATAATAAGGAATGGTGGCAAGGAGACCAAAAACCATACTAGAGAAATGTAACTATAATGTAGCCATGGTTTTAATTGATGTTGCTTGAAATTTATCAATGACATGAAGAAATTCTTGACTAAGTAGACAAAATGGAAAAATTGACAAAGATATGAAAATAATGTGAAAGAACAGAAGATGGACAGGAGTTACCAGGAGAATAAAAAATAAAATTTTCTAAAGGTGAAGAAAAACTGAAGGAAATCACCATTTTTCAGGCAATCAATGAATTGAATCTTAAACCTAGATATATGTCATAAACATGTTTGATGAACAAGTATATTAAAATCTTACTAGCAGCAAGTAAAAATAAAACAAAATTCCTACAAAGAATAAAACAGTTAAACATTCTCACTTAAAATGGTAATAAATGAATTGCAATTGAACTATACAACTTTGTGCCAGAAAATAAATGCTGTAATATAAAAAAAGATAAAAACAAAAAACAATTCTAAAATCTAATACTAGAACAGTAAATGCCATTGCAAAGATCAAATAAATAGACAAACCAATATCTCAAACAGATAGAAATTATGAGTTTCTGAGTTGGTGTGCATATGAAAGAGCTTGGAGATAAAGGCAGGGGAAAAGCAGCAAGAGAAAAGAAGACAGGAGAGGAGAGGAGAAAGAATAAAATTACAGAGTGTATAAAAAATAAAAAAAAATTAGAAGTATTTAAGTACAATCAGATATAAAATAAAAACAATAAGATGCTATTTCATGTAACATGATAATTTTTATATCCTATATCAAATAAACTACCAAACTACATTAATAAATATTAGAAATCTTATTACAGTGACAGCAGAGGAAGGTCATTAAATAAAGTCTTCAAAGAACTAGTAATCCCTGTTTAAATTATTCCAGATCACAGAGAAGGAAGGAAAGTTTTCAAATATTTTTCATGAAAATATCATTATAAGGAATCTAAAGATCGACAAAGGATTCATACATTTTTAAAAAATATTGATATCACTGAATAAAATATTAAAAATAATCAAGATGACTGCACATTAAAATCCATGATCATCTGAGATTTAGTGCAGAAACAAAAGAAAGGTCTATTAATAAAATTTATCATTCATTCATTCAACAATCATTTATTTTGTGCAAGACCCAAATCCTGGGCCAAGTCCTTGCCCTCAGGGAATTTATAATTAAATGAGTGATAGATAATAAATTATAAATTTAATAATATGTTAGATACAATCATTAATATGAAGAGAATAATATAAGGAGAATAGATGTGAATGGAGAATGATGGGAGTGGTTAGGGATGGCTTCCACATCAAGTCGAGTGGAAAAATAGTCACAAAATATCTGGGGAAACATTAGCAGAGGGAATAAAATCCCCGCATTTCAAAATATGTACCTTTTAAGAATATATGAACAAAAACAAAACGAGTCCTCAGTCAAAAATAAAATCAAAATTCAGAATGATAGTGCAAGCACAAATTTACCTAAATATATGAGATAAAACAAGTGAAATCAAAGAAATAAACAAATAGTTATTGAGCACACAGTATATGTCAGGCACTATGATAAACAAAACAGGTTAGGTCCTGTTCTTGAAACCCTTGTAGTGTGGAAAGCTAAGGAGACAATGTAAGATATAGAAATGTTACAGGGAACATAGGAGGGGCATCTAAATGGCCTCGGAAGTCAAAGAAGATTTTATGGATTTAAGAGTTCCAAGTAGAATGAATAGCAGCTGCAAAAGACAAAGGGAGAGAGAAAAAACAAACAAATTTTTGGAAAGGAATCCAGAATGCCTCAAATGGTGAAGGTGGGGTTAGAGGGAGAGGCAGAGGCAGAGATAGACAGCCTGGAAAGATTGGCAGAAATAATAAGACTTCTAAAATCTCATCTTAAAGTCAAGAGGCAGTGTGCAAAGGGAATAACATGACCAGGTTTTTGTGTTAAGAAGTTATCTCTAGTGGAAGTATGGAGACTGACTTGCATACAAGATTAGGACTACAGAAAAGAGCTTGATGGGTCTATTATAACATGAGAGAGAAAGAAAAACAGGGAATGGTTAGAATAGAGGTTTAGTGGTGGAGAGGAATCTAAATATTCAGAAGATATTTTTAAAGTTGAATATAAATAGCTCCTAATGCTTTATCGCTTCCATTGTTTTCTCCTAAATTTCTCTTAAACAAATTTTTATGGCACTTTTTATCTTACATGCTTTATTTTCAGACTTCAAAAAAAATTCTTCTTAGAAACATAGAGGAAAAAAAGCAAGGATGGGAAAAACAATTCAGAGTTTCCAAGAACTGTGGGACAATATCAAGTAATCTAACACAAATAAAATTGGAATACCAATTTTAGAAATTGGTTAGAGGAGAAAAGAGAACATGAGGCAGAAGTATTTAACGACATAATAGCTGAGAATTTTTACAAATTAATGACAGATACCTAACAACAAATCCAAGAGATTCTGAGAATATCATACAGAATGAATGCCAAACAAAAATAAACAACTAGATATATCTAATTAAATCAGCTGAATACTAGAGATAATCAAAAATTCCTGAAAAGAGTCAGAGAAAAAGAGATATATTACATAGAGAATCAAACTCCTTCTGCAATATACTATTGAGGGAAGGGGACTGAATATTACCAGAGTCTCATTTTGTGTGCATGTGTGTGGAAATCTCATAAAACCCCAATTCAATAACTTTATTACTGTCTAATAATTTCACCTTAGCTTGAAAAAGTAAAACCAGTTAAACCAGTTTAAAATTGCTTGTTAAGAAAGGAGATGGTAAACCAATTGGCACAGGGCCTCATTAATTTAAATTTATTTATTTACTTGCAAGTCTACTAGAAAAGATCACTACATTGTCCAGTTATAAAAGGAGTTTGTCATCTGTAAGAATGTGAGCAACACTAAAAGTCTTAAAATGAGAATTAGTAGGCTTAAAGCACTTTGAAAGCCTTAATTTAAAAAGAAAATCTGTAACTATGTATGATGTTGAATTTTAGCTAGACTTATTGTGGTGATCATTTTGCGATATATACAAACATCAAATCACTATGTTATACACCTGAAACCAATATACGATTATATGTTAATTATATCTTAACAAAAAAGAGAAAGTCAATTTAGAATCAGAAGATTCTAGATCTGAGATTAAACATAATTTAGTTTATTGCATTAATTTTGCCTATGAAGAAAATAAAGCCAATCAAATTATTGAGACTGTTGCCCAGGAAAGTGGCACAATGTTAAAAAACCCTCAAACATAAAGACAAACATATTTAAACAATTGAGAGAGATCCTCAGAATACTAAGAAAAGAACAGAACCGGGACCACAGAGTTTCCCTACTTATTAAGTCAGTGTCTAGACAGCACAAAATGTCACTCCTATTTTTAAAATGATTACAGACAACTAACATGCTGATTGAAATCAATATCATCTATTCATTATGTACTAGAAAGAGTTAGAATATATCATATTCTATATAAGAATATATGTAATATACAGTATACATATGTATTATATATGTATAGAATAATAGATTTTAAAACATTCTATAATTGGTTCTTTTTACTAATTTAGACCCTTGTTGAGAATTTTGTGTGTCTTAAGGTTATCTATGATCTTATCATAAAAGAGAAGAAACAACACACTCCAGAAAATAGATGAAAGAAATATCACAAAACTATAATTCTTTTTACAGATTTTTTAAGGTGTAATTGATATGCAAAAACACTGCATATGTATATAATTTGATGAGTTTGGACATATACATGCATACCTGTCATACCATCACTGCAAAGGAGGTAAAAAGTATCAGTTTCAAAAATTTTCTTGTGTCCCTATGCTTTTTTTGTTGTAGTAAGAACACATTAACTTGAGATCTACCCTCTTGGTAAATTTTTAAAGACACAATACTGTATTGTTATCTATAGGAGCTCTGTTGCACAGCAGATCTCTAGAATTTACTCATCTTGTATAACTGTATCTTTATACCCATTAACAATTCCCCATTTCCCCCTCCCTCTGGCAAGCGCCATTCTATTTTCTTCTTCTATGAGTACTGCTATTATAGATATCTCATATAAGTGGAGTCATACAGTATTTGTCCTTCTGTGACTGACATTCCCTTAGCATAATGCCTTCCAGATCCATCCATGTTGTTGCAAATGGCAAGATTTCCTTATGTTTATGGCTGAAATATGCTCCATTGTATGTATATACTATGTTTTCTTTAGCCATTCATCTGTCATTGGGCATTTGGATTCTTTCCACATCATGGTTATTGTTTTGTTTTTTAATAAATTTACTTTTTTATTTTTGGCTGCGTTGGGTCTTCATTGCTGCATGCGGGCTTTCTCTAGTTGTGGTGAGCGGGGGCTACTCTTCGTTGCGGTGCGCAGGCTTCTCATTGCAGTGGCTTCTCTTGTTGCAGAGCACGGGCTCTAGATGCATGGGCTTCAGAAGTTGTGGCGCACTGGCTTAGTTGCTCCATGGCATGTGGGATCTTCCCGGACCAGGGCTAGACATGTGTCCCCTGCATTGGCAGGTGGATTCTTAACCACTGCGCCACCAGGGAAGTCCATTGTTATTGTTAATATGCTGCAATAAGCATGGTAGTACAGATTTGTTTTGGGATTATAATTGTAATGTTTTTGGATACATACCCAGGAGTGTGATTGCTGGATCATATGGTGTTTCTATTTTTTCACAAACTGCATACTTTTTTCCCACAGTGACTGAACCATTTTACATTTCCACCAACAATATATGTAAGGGTTCTAATTTCTCTACCCTCACTGACACGTTGTCTTTTGCTTTCTTGATAATAGCTATTCTAATAGGTATGGGATAACGTCTCATGTTAGTTCTGTTTTGCATCTCCATGATGATTAGTGATGTTGAGCATCTTTTCATACACCTACTGGTCATTTGTATGTCTTCTTTGAAGTAATGTCTATTTAGTTCCTTTGACCTTTTTAAAATTCAGTTATTTTGGTTTTTTGCTATTGAGTTGTAGGAGTTTCTTATATAGTTTGGAAATGAACTCTTTATCAGATACATGCTTTGTAAATAGTTTCTCTGATATTTAGGTTGCTTTTCCATGCTGTTGTTTCTTGTGCAAAAGCCTTTTAATTTGATATAGTCTCACTTATCTATATTTTATTTTGTTGCCTGTGCTTTTTGTGTCATATCCATGAAATCACTGCCAAGAGTAGTGCCATGAAAATTTTATTCTGTGTTTTCCTCTAGTATTTTTAGTTTCAGATCTTACATTTAAGTCTTAAATCCATTTTGAGTTGATTTTTGTATGTATGACATATATCAGACACACCAAAAGGCAATAAAGTGACAATTTTACAGTGTTAAAAGAAATTTTTAATTTATAATTCTATGCCCAAAATATCATATGGAGAATTAAGACTATATGATAACAACAATTGAGAAAATCCATTGTCACCAAACTACAGAAATAAAGTTATTCAGTTAAAAATAATATGATACCAGACAGAAGCCTAGATCTGAACAACTACAAATAAAAAGAGAATTGAAAATGAAATAAATGTAGGAAATGTAGGTAAAATTAAATTTATATTTTTTCTTTTTAAATTACTCTAAGAAAACTAACAAAAGATTAGGGTGAATGCAGAAATATCAAGGGAAATTACTAAGTGAAAATGAAAATACCATGCACCAAAATTTGTGGAATGCAGTTAAAGCCATGCTTAGAAAAGAAAAATTCATAGCACAAAATGCTTATATTGGAAAAAAAAGTAAAATCTCAAGTCAATGACTACAGATACTACCTTAAGAAACTGAATAAAACCTAATCCAGCAGAATAAAGGGAAAAAACATAAGGCTGGAAACTAAAGTAATAAAAGACAATAAAAAATTGAATATCCACACCACAAAAATTGGTTCTTTGATGTCAATAAGATTTATAAATTTATAATCAGGGTGATCATAATAAAGGAGACACAAATGACCAATAACAGAAATGAGACAAATGACATCACTACAAATACTTAAAATATTATAGGATAATTTATACTACCAATAACTTTATAATCATAAATTTGACAACTACATGAATTGTACTAATTTTTTGAATGATTCAGGAAGATATATGTGTAAATATATATGTAAATGTATTTCTGTATCTACTAAAGACTTTGAATGTATAGTTACAAGCTTTCCAAGAAAGAAAACTCCAGGGGGTACAAATGATTTTTATAGGCGATATTTTCAGAAAAGACAAAGAGCTTCAAAACTTAATTTCAGGAAATAGAGCAAGTCCCAACTGTCTTGTTTCACTCTTTATATATATATATTCTTGCTGTCATATAAATATCAGATGTATCATATATATATATATATGTAATTTTCAATAAATATCTGGCTACAATGCAGCTTACAGTTTACTTCCTAGTAGGAAGACAAAAGATAAGTGTAAAATAACCGAATACTTGTCTCATGGAATAACATATGATGAATATAAATTATGAGATATATTAGGAAGAAAAATCATCTGCTTGTGTATCATCAGATTAAGGGAGAAAAATATGTGAGGGATAATCTCTTAGCAGTAACAGAAAGTGCTCTTAAATAAACAGCACATGTTAAATTAATACTGTCATAGCACTTTAACTCACTTCTGAAATTTATAATAGATTTTTGCTTTGGAAGAGATATACATAGTTAGACAAAGATGTAAAAATAGTGTAATTTCAAAAGCCAAGATAGATCAAGAACCACTGAATGAACACAAGATAAAGTGCAGAATTGATAATTTAATGTTTACAGAATAAGTGGAGCTAAAATATAAGAGATTATTCCACATGTCCCACTTCTTCCTTTTCTGATTTTTAAGGCATGTGGTCAGGAGCATGATTAACAATAATCTCTATTTCAATACATTTAGCACTTGGATGGGTATGGGTGTTTCATCATAGAAAATTTATTTTTCAGTTCAAGAAATAGTATCATTAAGGCTTTAACTAAATATTAAGGCTGGCTATTATGAAATTATTAGATCTGTGACTTTTCATAAAATAACATTTCACCAAGTGAGAATATTACATATAACACACTATTTTAATAATTTTCTTTGTAAATAAACACACTGATTGTTGTTGTCACTGAAACTCTGATATTTAAATCAAAATTGTTTATTAAAACTCTACTTTCTATATTGAATATTTTAGACGATTATTTTTCTCTAAACTTCAAAATACTTAAATGCTGCTAATGCATATACCTGTAAAACATGCTATTGTGTTCCTTTTCTCAACCTCCAGAAGAACACTTTACATCAAGAAAAAAACACTTACATAAAGAGTTGTGCTCTTATTACAATAGCAGTGAAGTAAAAATCATCATAATAATATGTAGTCAAACAAAAGCCACACAAGATGAAATAATACAGAACTAATGTCTATTTAACTGCTTTTTCAAATCACAGTAGTCATTTTGCTCTCCAAATAAAGGCAATTTCTTAGAGAAATTATTTTTATTGTGATAAGAGCCCTTCACACGTGAGCTCTTTCCTCTCAACAAGTTTTTAGTGTATAATACAGTATTGTTAACCATAGGCACTATGTTTTACAGCTGACCTCTAGAATTTATTCATCTTGTATAACTGAAACTTTATACCTCTTGAACAACAATTTTCCATTTCTCCCTTCCTCTAGACTCTAGAAATCACCATTCTACTCTCTGCTTTTATGAGTTTGAATATTTTAGATATCTCACCTTATATATATGTGAGAGCATATAGTATTCATACTTCTGTGATTGGCTTATCTTCCTTAATTACTTTATAGTCCATTTCTCTCATTTTGGGGGGCCTTTCTTCAGATTAATCAAGTATCTTTCACTTATGCATGTTTGCCCTTATAGATTTCTTTTGATATACATTTTTAAACTATTAATTTAGTGCTTATCCTTGAGATTACATTTATATACATGTCTTAATAGATCTAAAATAAATGAAGTGTTTTGTGGTTTTAGCACAAACTACAACTACGTCCCTATTGCCTATTGTTTTATTGTTGTTCCCGTGCATTTTAGTAATACATATATTTTAAACTAAGATACTAGTACTGCTTTGAACAATTAATGCTCAGTTAATGAATAATTAATGCTTAGTTAATCAGTTAGATGATCCCCTTTCAATTTTCATTTCTTCGCGCATACTGGGCTTTAGTCTGGGATCTTTCTCAACTTATCTGAAGTACTTTCTGTTGGGTTTCTTCAAGTTGGGTCTTCTAGTGATGAATTTTACGAATTTTTGTCCGAAAACATGCTTATTACACCTTTACTTTTAGATATTATATTTTGACAGGTATATTATTCTGAATAGACATTCATTATTTCTATTGAGATTTCAGCTGTCATTTTCATTTTTACTCCTTGTGTGTGGTTATCAGCTGTTTTTATAATAATATGTTTCCATATAATTAATTTGTGTTTATCCTATTTGAGATCCACAACATTTCCTGAATATTTGAGTTGATGAATTTTACCAGTTTGAAATAATCTTAGCTAGTATTTCCTTATTTATTATGTCTGTCCCATCTTCTGTTATTTCCTTCTAATATCCAAATAACACACCTGCTAAACCTTTTAACTGTCATATATGTCACTTAAAATCTGTATTTTAAATAAGACAACAATGAGATACCACTACACACCTATTAGAACGGCCAAAATTCACAACACCGACCACACCAAATGCTGGTGAGGATGTGGAGCAACAGGAACACCTATGCATTGCTGGTGGGAATGCAAAATGGTACAGCCACTTTGGATGACGGGTTGGTAGCTTCTTACAAAACTAAACATCCTCTTAATATATGATCCAGTAATCATGCTCCTTGGTATTTACCCACAGGAGACAAAAACTTAAGTCTACACAAAAGTCTGCACAGAGCTGTTTATAGCAGTTTTAATCATAACTGTCAAATCTTAGATGCAACCAAGATGTCCTTCAGTAGGAAAATAGATAAATAGACTGTGGTACATCCAGACAATACAACCTTATCTAGTGCTAAAAAGAAATGAGCTTTCAAGCCATGAATAGACATGGAGGAATCTTAAGTGCATACTACTAAATGAAAGAAGCCAATCTGAAAAGCCTACATACTATATAATTCTAACCATAAGACGTTCTGGAAAAAAGCAAAACTAAGGAGATAATAAAAAGATCAGTGGTTGCTAGGTTGGGGGTGAGAAGATGAATAGCAGAACACAGCAGCTTTTCAGTGCAGTGAAAATATTCTGTATGATATTATAATAATGGTTCTATGTCATTATACATCTGTCCAAATACATAGTATGTACAACACCAAGAGTGAACCCTAAGGTAAACTATGGGCATTGGGTGATTATGACATATTAATGTAAAGTCATCCTTGATAACATGATCTGGTAAGTGATGTTGATAATGTGGGTGTTCATAGATGTGTGGAGGCAGGGGGTATATGAGAAATCTCTGTACTTTCCTCTCAATTTATGTTGTAAACTTAAACTACTCTAAAAAATAAAGTCTTTTAAAAAATCTGTATTATCATTATTTAATTTCTTTGATACAGGTTGGAAATTTTCTACTGAACTGTCTTCCAGTACAATCTCTTGTCTTCAGCTCTATTTAATCTGCTGCAAAATCTATCTTTTGGATTCTCAATTTTATTTATTATGGTTTTATTGAATAATTTCATTTGATAATTTTTATAGACTTTTAGTCTCTTTGGACCCTTTAAACTGAACATATGTAAGTATATTTCTAAAACTTAAAATACTGTATTTCTTGTGGGTCTATTTCTAATGTGTTTCCTTCACTTGATTTATACTTATTTTCTCTTACATACTAGAATGCCAATTTTTGATTAAATGTCAGGCATTATAAATGTTGGATAGATAATTTGAAAGTATAGATGATACTGTCTTACTTGAGAGAGGATTTTCTTTTGCTATTAGCATATGTATAGACTAGAGGCATATCATTTTGACCTAGTCCACCAATATACTGATTTGAAGTAAGGATTTAGTATTTGAAAAGTGGTCTATCATTGGATAATATTTACTCATGTTAGTATAAGTAGCCATATTAACCTTCAGGCATCTCAATTGACAGTCGGTGATGTATTCCTGGGCTACTTACTCTCGCATTCTCTTTACTCCTACCTCAATAAAATTGCTTACAACTCTACTCAGTCTGTCCATGTCTCAGTCATGAGTTTCCACTTGGTTCTCTGTCTCTCTAATCTTTTCCATGGGGCTTCTTCATCACTTGATTTTGTGTTTCAGATAATTTCAGCTACTTGGCTTCTATACCTGGATGCTTTAGCTTAGAAATGGTTTCACTTCAAGGTAAAAATCTACCCAGAATATTGTAGTCACTTCTGTTCTTTGTTTCTCTCTTTGATCATGGATCCCTCATATTTTCAGTGCATTGGTAGATCTATTCTTTTAGGGAATATTTATTAAACATTACTCAGATTTTCCAGTTATGCATTATAAGAGACTTTGTTTGATACAAACATGGCTGGAGGTAGAATTCCTGCATTCCTGAATATATTTATTAACCAAATATGTTCTGAACACTTACTATTTACTTATTCAGTATATATTTATGTACCTGGTATTCTTCAAGGATGACTCTATTCTTATACAATGTATATTCTAGTGTGGAGGCATGAATGAAAAAACATAAATATACAGACATATAATATTATTTGTCATAGGTAGGTAAATATTCTGTAATGAATAATAACATAGGGCAAGAAAATAGTGATACGAAGTGTACTTTTAGATAGGGTGGGTAGGAGATTTCTCTTTGTGGAGGTAAAAGGAGCACCACGAATGAAGTGAGGCACGAAATTATTTGAGGGAAGATAATATAGAGAAAGCACAAACACCTAAAAGTAGAAGACTACTTGTTTTTCCTGAGATTAGCAAAAAGTCTAGTATGATGGAGATAAGTTATTGAGTAATAACAATAGGATGTGAACCCAGATAGATTTAGGGTGCAGAGCATGTAGGGGCTTTCAGATCATAGTAAGAATATGGGATTTTATTCTCATGTTCTTCAGTGACATGACACTAAGTTTTGTTTTCATTCAATGTAATAGGGAGCCATATAAGAGTTTAAAACAGAGCAAACAAGATCAAATTTGCTGTTTTGAAGCAATCACTGTTACTGAATGTGTGGGACAACTTGGAAGAGAGGCTACAATGGACAAAAGTAAGTAACTTAGAAAATTAGAAAATAACAGTACCAGCAAGAGAGCCTGGTGCTGGACTAGGATGATGGTTATGGTGATGAAGATAGAGGAAAATGGACATATTCAAAATGATTTCCTTTATTTTCTACTTTTGGGTTCTTAGTAATGCATAAACTGAATTAGGATCCTTTTATATTTTCATGAATCTCTTCACATAACCTCTTTCAGAGATTCATGTGATTTTTGTGCTGACACTTTCAATAATTTCTTCGTGACGAGAGAAATGGAATGTAATACATTAATATAAACAATATCATTAGTAAGAACTTATTATAGAATAATCTATGGAGTGTTTTCATAAATGTGAGTTTTGAAATTTAGAAACAATACTATATGCTAGTAATATAAGTGCATAAAATTTTTAATACTTGTAGCCACATTTATTAACTTCTATTAATTATTATTATTATTAATAATTTATTATTATTATTACAGGAGATTACTTGTCTTTTTCTTTATTCTAAATTACTCTGTGAAGTATGTGTTTTTATTATGTCCTTTTTTTGGCAAAGAAGCTGAGAATAAGAGCTTAACTAATATTCTCAAGATCACACAGCTACTAAATGAAAGAGTCAGAATTTGAATTCAGAAAGAGATATTGCTCTAAACCACTACATTCTAGAGCTTTTCAATGCAGAAAAAAAAATAATCCTAATAAAAAGAAAAACCTGAATTCTCTCAGTAAGTCTAACCTTAATTGTCCGAACAATGTAATTTTCTTACCTCCTAAATCACTTGACATTTGTAGCTACATTCAGTTATAAAACTGAAATCTTTAGTTATCTTAAATAATGGTCCTTCAGAAATATTTAAGCATCTGAAGTCCACTGAAGTAGTTTTGTTTTTCCATAACAAATGTATTGGTTTTTAAAACTTGTACATACATTTGAAAAAAAAATAATTATTAAGGTTAAATATTGCCCTGCTTCACATTTCACTTCTGGGAAAAAGCCCCCAATTCCCACTTCTCCATAGTATTCCCTGCCCTGAGAGGTCCTGCAAGATTCGACCTGCCCCTGAGGAGATGTCAGGCATGCATGCTTGCCTGAGGTCATCTATACTGTGACAATAAAGTGGCTGAGATGAGGCCAATTTGTCAGAGGAGATGACAGAGCCTTCACTGAAAAGACAGAAAGAAATATACTGCATCTCAGGTTATGCAACCTTTGCCCATGGGTGGTGCCAATCCCAGATCAGTGATCAATCATAAGTATAATTAGATCAGGTTTGTCGCTCCATATCAGAATGGACCAAAAAAGGACCAGGCCTTTCCCCATGAATTTAAACACTCCATCTGCTACTACTCTCTACTACTGAGGTCATATTAGAAAACTCATGGATATGCATCCAGAAGAGAAATGAAGATGCGTAGACCAGAAAACTATGAAAGAAGTCATCTGGGTCAAGCAAGTAAAACCTAAGGTATCTAAAGAAACAAACTAAATTACCAGACTAGACTAAAATATAACACGACTTCCTTAGACAGACACTAACCTTAGTGAGTTTGCTACTCATAAAAATGTTCTAATTATAGAGAAACAAAATAAATAAATCTTACTTTAAAAACATTTAGAGTTGAGACCATGTCTTAAGACTGAAGAGTAATATGCATTGACTATGAATGTCCTGGAGCTGCAAAAAGAACATAGTTTATTTGACACTGAGTACAGGGAAAGAAATCAGAATAACTTATCCAAAAAAGTTTGAAGTACCAGTTCAGTACTCATTGTTATCCAGGGTAAACCAGCAGCAAACACTGAAAAACAATATAGCCAACTCTTCAAGAACTATTTTCTGAAGGTAAAGAAAAACAGTTTATGTATAAGAACATTACTAAACGTAAAACAGATAGCTAGTGGGAAGCAGCCGCATAGCACAGGGAGATCAGCTCCATGCTTTGTGACCACCTAGAGGGGTGGGATAGGGAGGGTGGGAGGGAGCCAGATCCAAGAGGGAAGAGATATGGGGACATATGTATGATTCACTTTGTTATAAAGCAGAAACTAACACACCATTGTAAAGCAATTATACTCCAATAAAGATGTTAAAAAAAAAAAGAAAAAAAAAGAACAAAGAAGAGGGAAGAGAGAGGGTAAGATAGGAAAGAGGAATTTCCATAGAAAATCTGAGCACTAAAAAGAGTTAACTGTCAAGAAAAGAAAAAGAAGGCCAAAATCACACGTAATGTAGAAAAATAAAACACTATTTGAGGGGTTTCTGTAGTTTTTTTCAATACATTTTTTTTCTTTCTTGGTTGAAAAGAAAACCCTGGCCTCCAGCCAAAATGAGATGTTCTGAATGTAAAGAAAACTGGGAGTACCAAAATAATTTGAAAAATGTCAGCTTTAAAAATTGTACTGTAATAAACAATTTTTGTAGCAGCTCAATGTTTCATTTTAATTATAAATCTGGCAAGGGCAGTGGTAGAGGCTTCTGAAGAAATTTTATGATAAAAGAACCAAGAAGCAGCTTATCATGTTAAACACGTGTGTCTCCTAAAGGTATGCAAAACATATTTCCATTAAAAGTATATGCAACAGAGCATCAAAGAAATAATGCAAACAGACTGAAAGGTACTTGGGTAAATGAATGAGAAATTAAGTTTCTATATTACCCAAGCATGAAGAAGTATAATGCAGTCTCAAGGACAGAGACTCTGGTGTCAGACTGATTAGATTCAAATGGTCACTATGCCACTTATATGACGTGGAAACAGGTACAAAGCAAGATACTCAACTATCTTTCCATCCATTTATTCATTGTTAAAATAGGGACTGTATAGTACGTACCTCACAGAGTTATCATGAACATTAAATAAGAATATGCATGTTAACACTGTAACTCAATTCCTGATAAATAGTAAACAGTGAATAAAATGTAGAGGTGATGATGATGATATGATTCTTTAGTTGAGGATACATTTTGGGAATTTCTACTTCTTCTACTTTTCAGAATATAAGTAATATAAATATTAAGTTAGGACATCTAAAAAAGATCTTATTTTTGCCTGTTTGTATATGTTAACCAATCTACACATATACTGTAAGTAGTTTTTATTGTAAATATGGCCACAATTAATATCTAGATATTCTCATTTTTTTATTATATGTTAGGTACTTCCTATATCAACAATAGAAGGTACTTGATAAATGTCTGCTGAACAATAGGAGGAAGGAAAAGATAGAGGGAAGGAGGAAATGAGAGAATAAAGTGATTTGACAATAATCCAATGTATTTAACGTATGTAAAAAATTGTATAGATAATAGTTAACCCTAAGATTTTATATGAATTCTAAATAGCCTACATTAGCTATTAGCATAGATTAAGCCAGGCAGGTAATTAACACAGATTATCTCTACTAATACTATATTGACAAAGCAATACATTAGAAAATGTGTTAATCATATTTCATACTGTATCTTTCATAGCATTATTTGATGGATACCTTTTGAATAAAAAAAATTGAAACTAGATTTTCACACCTGATTTAGAATTAAGTGTACAACGGAGTTCACTGCACTAATAACAATTTATTTGAAAAATCTACTCTAATTTTTAATAAAATATATATCTCAAATTCATTGCGTAGGGATGTTAATAACAGTTCCTGTCACTTGTATCCTAATAGGTAGGTGATTCAAATGACAATATCCATCCTACAGTTATTGTTTTCAAAATTTTGATATGAAATATTATTTGAAAACCTAGTATGTAAAGGAGCTATGGTGATTTCAGGGACCAAAACCTTAGTTAGGAAGAAGCAGCTTGGGCCAAGTTTGACACTCATTGTTCTATACAAGCTTCTTCATAATTCTCAAGAGAGAATTCAACACATAGCTGAAGAAAATTATCAGATGGAAGCATTAGCAAAGTTATCTCATAAGTAACAACTTCAAATAAGTGTGAAGCATCCTTGGGATTCCTGTCCTGATGCCATACTTGTTCTTGGAAGTTATTTTTGTTTGTCTGCTTGTATTTTAGATTTGAAGATGCTCAAGTATAACTAGGTTAATTCTTTAAAATGGAGTACATATTGTAATTCCAATGGACAGACTGGATCAAATATAAAAAATAAAGAGATAGAGTGAAATTTTTCCATTTTATTAATATCTCACTGAAATAAGGCTGATTTTTTTTTAAGTAGACAACAGAGATGGATATTTCTTATCCATAGAATTATGGAACTATTTCAATGAAAAGAACTTACACAAGGGCTAACCATCAATTTCAATAGTGAAAAATACATGTGGGTTAAAAGCACTCTCCAAATGTTTTCTTTCTCAAATTTATTTCATCTGAGGAATCCTAAAAATACTGGAAAACCTTCGATAAAAGGGTGGAATAGTGTACACTGGGGAAGTAGTTATACTTGTGAGTCAAAAAGTCTAATCAATATTTCACCAACCCATCTCTTTTTAATTATGTAAAAACATGGCCCAGGAGCTTTTAAATAGTGAATACTTTTAGCAACTTAAAAATAAGCATTGCCAAGCAGACTGTCAAGCTAAAAGAACTATAAATTGGGAAAATCTTAATATTGCTATTATTGAAAAGTTAATACAAGATAATTAAGATTTTCAAGATGGTGACATAGGATGATCCTGACCTCACCCCTTCCCATGGACACATTGAATCAACAACTACATATACAAAACTTTACTCTGGAAAAACTGTAAACACTAGGTGAGTGATTCCTATATATTGGGCAAATGAGAAAACAAACAAACAAACAAACAAACAAAAACATCAAAATGGGTAGCAGAGGCTGAGACACAATCTCACCATAATACCCAACCCTGGAACTGCAACCTACAATCAAGAGGGAACTAAAAACCTGGAGCTTCTCCCTAAGGAGTGAAGGGTTTGAACCCCACATCAAGAACCCCACCTTTTAAGACCTGCACCTGAGAGATGAGACCAGAAACATTAATTTTGAAAACCACTGGGGCTCACATGCATGAGACCCACAAGGCTATAGCACACCGAGAAGTGGCTCTTAGAGGGCTTGCACTTTGGTCTCACCCATCCCAGGGACCAGTATAAAGGCTGTCAATTAATCGCACCCAAACTTTATGTGAACGAGCCTTATTTGCTTATCTTAAAGCATCAGCCTAGGTATGTAACTTAACACACATCTAAGGGCCTGCTGGGATACTCTCCAGGGATGAAGGCTGGCATGGAGCCATCTTTTCACTCTCTCTGCCTCATGCCAGTCAGTAGGCACCGTCTTTATACTCCAGCTCAAAGATATCTCCCAGAAAGAAGGTTGTAACCACCTCTAGTTAATTTGATTTTTGTGGC